>NC_138037.1:50258624-50627346 GCF_964106645.2 Podarcis pityusensis | reverse complement strand
ATTCACATCTTGCTTTCAGGCACAGTTCAAGCTATTCATTCACAGCAGAGGGAGGAGGTAATAACTCATGGTATACATACAACTCTTTGAAGACCTAAATGGCTTGGGCCCTTTAGCTGGCTGTACTGACTTCTTCCATACCAACCTTCCTGCTCTCATAGCTTGACACTTTATAGAAATCTGCATTTATTTTTCAGCGTTTCCAGCATACACATGGGGAAAAAACCCTATATATCCAACTTGATTTTTGCAAACTCTACTTCCAATATAATTTCAGGGAGGGGGGAAATAAACACACCTTAGAAAGAGTCTTATAAATGGGAGGTGGGTTTCTATAGCTGGAGAGAGGCTAGTTTAATAATAAAGTAATTAGTTTGTAACCTTTCGATAATTGCTTTGAGTTCCCCATTAAATCTAACTCTGATTGTTTAACAGATGTTCCCTTGCAGCAGATAGTACTAGCTCTTCTACATTCAAATGTTAAATGCTAATTTAAATTTGGCTGTAGCTATTTGCAAAACTGGCTTTAGGAAAGCTATATTTTTCTTTTCTCTCGCTCTCGGCCTTCTCTTTGCTTCACCATTCAATTCTTTTTGGGCTTGTTAATAGACTCAATTCTCTCCAAGATACTGCAACTAATACGGTTAATAAGGTCACAGCTGCTGTTTAGGGTACATGATGATTTGAGGAAGAGAATGCCGGTCTGGAAAGCTTGTATAATAAAGACAAAGGATGTGAGGCTGCCTTATGTTTACATTAGTTTAACTCTGGATCCATCAAAGTTAGTCTTTATCTACATCAGAGAGAGGAGATTATAATTCATGGTGTACATACAGAAGGGGGAATATGTGGACTGGTAGATGATAACAGAATGACATCTAGGTCTCCATTTTTCTTTCACATGATATAGTCTGTAAAATTACTTCATTTTCTGAGGAATACTGGCTGTAGAAAGCATCAGCTGCCTCTTCTCTTTACATTCATATTCAATAACTTCAGCACTGCTTGAGAGAGCTTTAAAAAAACAAAGAGCATATGCCTATAAAACGAGGGGTGGATGCACCATCTCACATCTGTTCCATTCTGGTTCCATTCATGACACTGGACTGAGGTACGTTTCATCTCATTTCCACGTCAATTTTCAAAAGAAAACTCATCAAAAAAATCTGTGCTGAAAAAAATAGGATGGAACAGACTGGGAGTGGAGGGGAATGGAAATACATAAGAAGTGGTCCATATGTTTTTTGTTTTTTTTTTTCATTTCAATTTTTTTCCATTTCAATTTTGGGAAACAATATATAATGAAATGAAAAAAATGTTCAGATATTCATTTAGGAAAACATCAGAAGGTTTTCTATTGGGAATAGTGCCAGGAAGTCTAAAGGAAGAGGACAAGACATTATATTTATATGCAACAGTAGCCACAAGGTTATTGATTGTGAAAAATTGGAAAGTGATATAATACCGACAAAAACAGAGTGGCTTGCCAAATTATTGGAGTATTACAATATATCCAAAACAATGGGAGAAATCGGAAGGATCCCAAAAGAGAAGATAGACAAGGACTAGAAGGTGTTTAAAGGATATTTGCAAAATCATATTGAAAAATCAGAACTCCTATTAGAAGAAATAAGTTCCGTTATAAATACTGAAATACTAAATAAGATGGATAACAATGTGTAACAGAAAAAGAAGCAGAAAGCTGGTTTAAAAGTGTGTGAAAGAAAATAATAGAAGTGGAAAGAAATTGCAATTGAGTAGATTGGAAGTCTAACACAAGGGTGGGGTGAGGGGTGAGGGATGGTGGTGGGAAAAGGAAGTATCTGTGGGATTGAGTGTGGGTATGTATGAATATTTTTAAGGATTGTATGAAATGTATGTTTGTATATTCGTAATATGTATGTATTAATGTTGAATTATTTTAATAAAATAAATATTAATTTTAAAAACTTTTTTTTTAAAAAAAGTGGTCCAAGGACTGGCTCTCTCTATTTTTTAAAAGAATTGTAATTGCAACCACCTACATGAGTGGCTAGCTAATGCATGGGCCTCTGCTGCTATGCATATACAAAACAATGGAGCAGTGCTCTCTGGGAGAAGCAGGAGAGGACTCCATGGGGAGCAGCCATCTTGGCTGTAAGTCCTGCAATACTTTGCTGCCTGTCTTGTAGGCCTTCTTCCACCTTGACTGGGAGGGCGGGGCCCAGACTGACTCCAGCTACAAAAGCTGAGGCTGCTGAAGAGGCCAGCTACCATCTTGGCTGTCTCTTACTGCAGATCCAGTTCATCGAGCCTGAGCTTCCACAGGTGCCTCCCACCGTGAACCACCATTGACAGGACTGGCAGCAACAGAAGCAGATACATTATATGCTTATTGTAATATTTTATTTCATTGGTAATTATGCTTTTCAAAATGTGCATTTTCTATTTGACCTTTTTTTGGTAATGTTTTATTTTGAAATGTTTAAGATAAAAAAATGTGTTAACTTTGCTGTGTTAAATGTGCACTCTGCAGTTGACCTCTTTTGTACTGTTTTATTTTAAACATTTAAGATAATATTTTACCTTCCAGTTAATTACATTGCTTTGAATATATACTTCATATTTTCTTCTGGGTTGTTTCATTTGATGTTTTAATGCGTTGTAAACCACGTTGAGATTTTTTTTTCTTACAATGAAAAGCTGTATAGAAATGAAATGTATAATAATGATAATGATGCCTTTATCTGCACAAATATCATGAAATCCTGTTTCTTCACAGCAGCATTGCTGCGTTGTTTTGAATATGGGTGGTGGCAGAAACCCAGCATGGAATTATAATTCCCTCCTCCCAAAAAAGACACAGAGAGGTAGCCCTCAGTAATTTATTTTCCAAGCCACTGAGTGTCTGGAGGCGGTTGGAGGATGGATGGCAGCTAACAGATTGAGTTTGAATCCTGACAAGACAGAAATACTGTTTTGAGGGGACAGGAGGCGGGTGTGGAGGACTCCCTGGTCCTGAATGGGGTAACTGTGCCCCTGAAGGACCAGGTGTGCAGCCTGGAAGTCATTCTGGACTCACAGCTGTCCATGGAGGCACAGGTCAATTCTGTGTCCAGGGCAGCTGTTTATCAGCTCCATCTGGTACACAGGCTGAGACCCTACCTGCCCACAGACTGTCTCGCCAGAGTGGTGCATGCTCTGGTTATCTCTCGCTTGGACTACTGCAATGCGCTCTATGTGGGGCTATCTTTGAAGGTGACCCAGAAACTACAACTAATCCAGAATGCAGCAGCTAGAGTGGTGACTGGGAGCGCCACCGAGACCATGTAACACTGGTCTTGAAAGACCTACACTAGCTCCCAGTACGTTTCCAAGCACAATTCAAAGTCTTGGTGCTGACCTTTAAAGCCCTAAATGGCCTCGGTCCAGTATACCTGAAGGAGTGTCTCCACCCCCATCGTTCTGCCCAGACACTGAGGTCCAGCGCCAAGGGCTTTCTGGCAGTTCCCTCGCTGCGAGAAGCCAAGTTACAGGGAACCAGGCAGAGGGCCTTCTGAGTAGTGGCACCCGCCCTGTGGAATGCCCTCCCACCAGATGTCAAAGAGAAAAATAACTACCAGACTTTTAGAAGACATCTGAAGGCAGCCCTGTTTAGGGAAGCTTTTAATGTTTAATAGGTTATTGTATTTTAGTGTTTTGTTGGAAGCCGCCCAGAGTGGCTGGGGAAATCCAGCCAGATGGGCGGGGTATAAATAATAAATTATTATTATTATTATTATTATTATTATTATTATTACTGCAGCTTGGCTCCTGGAACAATCAAAAGTATTCCTCAGACTTTGAGTTCAGAGGAATATATGCTGGAACTGAGAAAGGTGGGTGAAAGAAGGGGGCAACCACAGCAAATATTATTCACTTATTTCTAAAAATATTTATATACTGCTAGCTCACATAGGAAGCATCTAAGCAATATACAGCAATTTTTTAAAAAAGCAACAACCCCCACAATAAGCATAAGAAAATACAAAAGCAACAACAGGCCAATCATGAAAAATTTATCCAAATGAAAAGGCCTGTCAACGCATGAAAGTCTTCAAAAAAAACCCATGGTGATCCTCTTTTTAACTGCATTTCATTTAGGCTTTTGTTTTTATCCAACTCAAAATCAAAACAGATGGGGTTTTGAACCAACACTGACCATATTAAAGCAAAAGGGATTGAATCTATCAAATCCCCAGCGAGCCCAAATCACCCAATTGCAAGTAGCTCTAATTCTGAAGTATACTCATACATCAGTTGTTAAATTCTACCGCAGTGCTCCAAATATATTGTGAAATATGCTTGGTTTCCGAGCGTGAGCATGATGAAAATGGCAATCCTCTGAGGAGAGTGTATCGTTTTATGTTTGTCATAATTCATCTTCTGGCCCAGGCAAGACAAGGCTCTGCAAGTACACATTCAAACCTGCCACACATCCAAATTGAGGAAAGTGTATGGCTTGAGTCAAAACCTCAGTGACAGTCTGTCCAATTAGCATTATCAGGCAAAATGTTAGCAATTAAGAAGATCTACAATTGGCTAATAGGAGGTAGTGATTTATGCTCTGTAAGCTAAAATTGTTCCATTGCTATGGAAATTTCCTCTTTATTCATTCCCTCACACAATGAAAAATGAAACAATATATAAGAAAATTAAACCGAGGAGCTCCAATTAGTTCTGAATGCCATATATAAAAAGCTTACAAGACAAAAAGAGTCCCATTTCCCTCCATCACCCCTTTCTTCCTATGGAGTTTACACATTTACTCTCATGCTAAGCTCAGTGGATATATTAACAATTTCCAGAATATTCACACAATTTAAGAAGCCGTCATCTTGTTTCAGTGGCTGTGTTCCATGTTCGTTGTATTTATGAACAAATTTGGACCCTATCCTATCTACATTTAGGCAGCAGCCCCCTACCCACTTTCCTGGGAGTAAGCCCTGTTGCATTCAGTGGATCTCACTTTTGAATAGACATGTCTAGAGTTCCAGTGGTTGCGTGGCAAGGTCCCAAACCCTCCCGGTAAGTGGAATAAAGACACATGAAACAGTATTTTAGGTTAATGGGTGACAAAGGCCACAACTTTATTGGTTACAGAATGTGAGTGGTATTGGCTTAGGCACTAGAAACCACACAACTATATCTGACTCCTGCCTGTCTGCAGGAAGAAAAAGAAGAAGAGTTTGGATTTGATATCCCGCTTTATCACTACCTGAGGAAGTCTCAAAGTGGCTAACATTCTCCTTTCCCTTCCTCCCCCACAACAAACACTCTGTGAGGTGAGTGGGGCTGAGAGACTTCAGAGAAGTGTGACTGGCCCAAAGTCACCCAGCAGCTGCATGTGGAGGAGTGGAGACGCGAACCCGGTTCCCCAGATTACGAGTCTACCGCTCTTAACCACTACACCACACTGGCTCTCTTAGAAGTCTTGGAAGGGTTAACCACAAGTAGGGGGAGCCCGGCTGATGCACATCAACTAGGAACTCTCCCAGGGTCACCACTAGGGGTGGTGTCATGGCCCTAGTCTGGGGCTTCAGACAGAGACCATGCCCCTCGGATTCCTTTAACGGAATACCCTTGAATTCAGAAGGGTAGGTGATGGCCACTACCTCCCCTCACCTTCAGCTGAATACTCCAATGCCTAACCGCCAAACCTTACAAAGTTGTGACGATTTGCTACGAGGTAGGCGAAAAACCAAATGGCCGGTGCCAATTTGCCAAGTGGGAAAAAAATCCTACCAGCCCCCTTGGACAACCAAGGTGACCAACCGAGGTCCATAGCAAGGTCAAGAAATAAAAGAGCCTAACCTAAGGGAGGGAGGGAGGGAGGGAGGGAGGGAGAACTGACCAAGCAGGGAGAAAAAGGGGCAAGTCTTTGGCCACGGACAGTTTAAATAGCCCACGCCACGCCCCCGAGCTGTCTGGATTGGACGGCCTAGGGATGACATGGCCAAGGACCCTCCAATGGCGCAGGGGCTATCCCATCCTGTGCGCATGGGGAGTGCTTACTCCAGCCCGCAACTTCATTTCCCTGGGAACGGGAAATGGCTTATTTAGTCTTCCTTGCTTTCTATGGAAGTATAGTGGTGCCTCGGGTTACATACGCTTCAGGTTACATACACTTCAGGTTACAGACTCCGCTAACCCAGAAATAGTGCTTCAGGTTAAGAACTTTGCTTCAGGATGAGAACAGAAATCGTGCTCCGGCAGCACGGCAGCAGCAGGAGGCCCCATTAGCTAAAGTGGTGCTTCAGGTTAAGAACAGTTTCAGGTTAAGTACGGACCTCCGGAACGAATTAAGTACTTAACCCGAGGTACCACTGTAGTCTGATCTTTCTTCTTACTGTGACTTCTTCATTCATCTGGATAGAGGTTCATTGTGGACTATCTCCCCCTTTCTTGGGACTCTAAACCTTTTCTTCTTCGAATTTAAAACGATGTAAGCCCAAATGGATCATTGGGGACGCATTATATACTTTGCTACACAGTTTTGCCTTGCTTTTCTAGGGTCCCCCAGGCATAATTCCAAGTACTGGCCTTGACCTAGAAAACTCTTAATGTCTGGGATCCAAACTGCACAGCTTTCATTCCATTGTCCCATCACAATTTCCGACCTAAACCAATGAGGACACTCGGCAATATACCATCTCAGCACATTGCATGAGGGTACAGAGAGGAGTCTCTGCTTTAACTTAAAATCACAACACCTTGCCACCCCCATTCCAACTTGCTCTGCTCCTCACTCCAAGCATTACTTTCAAGTAGCCTCAAAATGGAAGACCTGGGAAGCTCTGCCGCCGCCAGTCTGCTTGAGTGAGGAACTGTCTGGGCAGATTGAGCAAAGCCCCACTTTATATATCATTTTCAGAAGCAGACATTTCTTATTTTTATCAACTTCCCACCCCATTTTCCATGGAGCTGTTGTTTCTCTTCTTCTGGTGCACCCCATCTTCTACCTATTAAATCATAATCACCAGTGCTTTTTTTTCTACGGGGACGCACAGGTACACATACCCCTAAACATTTTGGGAATCTAATGGGGGAGAAGGAGAAGAAATTAAAAAATTTAGTTTCTTTATCACAATGAATCGTCAGTTCCGTTGAATAGCACAGTGAATCATCAATTCCGTTGCTACCCCCGATGGTGGCCTCATTTCTTGTCACCGTGTTTCCTGAGTTTCAGATGGAAGCGAGCGTTTAATGTGTGAAGTAGGAGTTGGAATCTAGCATGGTGATTGGTCAGTTTAGTTGTTAGCACCTCCGATATATAACAATGTTATAATCTAATTACTTCTGTTGCTCATAGCTCAAATCCTGCTAGCAAGTTCATCATACTATAACATTTCTTTAAATAGTCTGAAAACGGCATCCATTCTTCCATAAAAACACTCATCATTAGATTCTGTTAATTTTGCTGTTAATTTTGCCAGTTCTGCATAGTCCATTATCTCACTTATCCATTCTTCTTTGTGGATGGAACTTCTTCTTCCTTCCATTTCTGCACATATAGAATCCTAGCTGCTGCTGTTACGTACATAAACATCTTTAACATTTGTGGGGGGGGGGGATTCTTCTGTAATGATCCCTAACAGAAACGCTTCTGCCTGTCCAAGAATGGCAAGGCAGAAGAAGGAAATGTTACATGAAAGGTCAGCATTGGCAAAATGTGCATGATTTCTCAGTAGGGGGCAGAGCAATGTCCACATTTCCGTGCTCTGCAAGGAGAGTAGGAAGGCTAACGGAAGGCTCTGTCTTCCCTAACACTGGAAGCATCTGTATGAAGCCAGGTATGATATAAGATTTCATTTATGCTTCCTTCACCATCTCTGGTTCTCTGATGGTGCAGAGAAATGAAACACCTGTTGAAAATAACACTAATTAGGTGTGCTAATGTAGCATGACCAATCTGAATATTCATACATCGGGTGTCCGGAAATAATTTGCAAAGCATGTACATTATCTGGCCCTGATTTGCGGGGTCGACGCATTGCAACCTAGCGAAGGTATACCCATCAAATGCAAGGAGAATTTGCAGTCTGCTTATGCTGCTAGCTGGTAAAGCGAACAGGCAGGTGTCAATTCAACAGCAGTAATGGGCTCTCTCCAGAGGCTTATTTCTCCCGGGAAAACTCAACTGAGACCCAGAAGCAGTCTGTGAGGAGGGGAGGTGCTGTGCAACCCCCTCAGCTGAGTCACTGCTGTCTACTGAGAGGGCAATATGTGGGGCAGTAGAGAAAGCAGCAATTGAGAGGAGTGCCGGGTTGCCTCCACTGATTTGGTGGCAAAGCGATGAGCTCCCCACCACCTTTCACTGCCCCCTATAATATAAAAGGTACTCCTGGACGGTTAAGTCAAAAGCGACTATGGGGTTGCAGCGCTCATCTCTCTTTCAGGCTGAGAGAGCCAGCGTTTGTCCTCAGACAGCTTTCTGGGTCATGCGGCCAGCATGACTAAACCGCTTCTGGCACAACAGAACACCGGAACGGAAACCAGAGCACACGGAAACACTGTTTACCTTCTTGCTGCAGCGGTACCTATTTATCTACTTGCACTGTTGTGCTTTTGAACTGCTAGGTTGGCAGGAGCTGGGACAGAGCAATGGGAGCTCATGCCGTGGTGGGGATTTGAACTGCCAACTCAAGAGGCTCAGTGGTTTAGACCACAGCGCCACCCATGTCATAGTATATGAGCACAACTAAGTGTTTTCAGCTAGTAGCCTTATCCAAGTGTGCACATAAGCTAGGCATCTGTAGCATCCTGCCAACTCGGGGGGGGGGGGAGAGACTTTTGCCATAGGTTCTGTACACACAGCCAGAAATTCAGGAAAGGTTAAACTTCCCTCACCATTTGGCAAGCCATGACATAGAAGTAGTTAATTATATGAGCATTGTGATAAGTTATGGCTTAGTAAACTTTACAAAAGGCTACAGCTCAGTGGCAGAGCAACTTCCTTGCATTCAGAAGGCCCCAAAGTATGGCTGAGAATGCCCCCTGTTGGAATCCAGGAGAGATGCTACCTGCCCATGTAGACAATACTGTGCTGGGTGGACTGATAGCCTGACTCAGTATAAGGCAGCTTTTTGAATGTCAATTAAAATGGTTAAATATACTCATGCTTTGAAGCCGAGCTCTCACTACTCCATTTGAATTAATATAATAATATAATAATAATAATAATTTATTATTTATACCCCGCCCATCTGGCTGGGTTTCCCCAGCCACTCTGGGCGGCTTCCAAAAGAATATTAAAATACTATGATACATCAAACATTAAAAGCTTCCCTAAACAGGGCTGCCTTCAGATGTCTTCTAAAAGTCTGGTAGTTGTTGTTCTCTTTGACATCTGGTGGGAGGGCGTTCCACAGGGAGGGCGCCACTACCGAGAAGGCCCTCTGCCTGGTTCCCTGTAACTTGGCTTCTCGCAGTGAGGGAACCGCCAGAAGGCCCTCGGTGCTGGACCTCAGTGTCCGGGTAGAACGATGGAGGTGGAGACGCTCCTTCAGGTATACTGGACCGAGGCCGTTTAGGGCTTTAAAGGTCAGCACCAACACTTTGAATTGTGCTCGGAAACGTACTGGGAGCCAATGTAGGTCTTTCAAGACCGGTGTTATATGGTCTCGGCGGCTGTTCCCAGTCACCAGTCTGGCTGCTGCATTCTGGATTAGTTGTAGTTTCCGGGTCACCTTCAAAGGTAGCCCCACGTAGAGCGCATTGCAGTAGTCCAAGCGGGAGATAACCAGAGCATGCACCACTCTGGCGAGGCAGTCCGCGGGCAGACAGGGTCTCAACCTACGTACCAGATGGAGCTGGTACACAGCTGCCCTGGACACGGATTTAACCTGTGCCTCCATGGACAGCTGTGAGTCCAAAATGACTCCCAGGCTGCGCACCTGGTCCTTCAGGGGCACGGTTACCCCATTCAGGACCAGGGAATCCCCCACACCTGCCCGCCTCCTGTCCCCCAGAAACAGTACTTCTGTCTTGTCAGGATTCAACCTCAATCTGTTTGCCGCCATCCATCCTCCAACCGCCTCCAGACACTCACACAGGACCTTCACCGCCTTCACTGGCGGGGGGCTGGATCAGATGATATATATCCCCAGTCAAGGACACAGGCTTGCCATCGCAATGGAGAGGGGCTGGCACTGTGTGACATGCACACACCATGCAACAAGCTGGTATCATGTGCACATGCTCACGACACACCACGCAATGTGCTTACATCACTCACGCATGCCGCGCAACATGCTGACATGTTGTTTGCATGCTGCGCAGCTTGCGCAAGTGGCGCAAGCACACCACATGGCATGCGTGAGTGAGGTCGCCACCACAGAGTTTTGAGAGGACCCAGTCCCTATTGGTAAAACCTATTTGGTGTTTCGCAACTTTCTGACTAGTTGCAGGACCTTAGCCAGACCTAGCAGAGTAAACGCAGAATCCACGGAAGTAATTGGCGACTTGGCTGCAGACAGGATAGATGAAGCAGGAACCAGGAACTTGTAGTTAGGTGCTTATTATATACAGTGGACTATTTACAAGAACAGAACACGGATCTTTAGCTAGCTCTCTCTGACACGACTCACAACTCCTACATTGACACAGAACAACTGAACTACTGAACTCTGAGCCAACACATTCCAGTTAGTAGGCCGTTAATTATCACTCCCTTGAGAGAGCTTGGCCAATCAGGAAGCGGATTCCATGTCTCTGTGTTATCACCAGGCAGACTTACTCCTTCAGATTGCCTTCTGGTTGTCTGCCAAACCTTAATTGGCTTTGTGGGAGTAGCTGCACGTACACAGTTTCCCAACAGTCCCCTCCTTGAAATTTTTTGGGGGGCCTCAGCCCCCACCCCATGGTGCCCAGTTTTGGCCTCCATTGGCTACTGGTCTGTTTCCTGGCACAATTCAAAATGCTGGTTTTAAAGCCCTACACGACTTGGGTCCAAGCAATCTGAAATACCGTGTTGCCTCAAGTTCTGAGATCTTCAGGGAGGGCCCTTCTCTCGGTCCCACCGCCCTCATAAGAAGCACTTGGTGGGGACACAGGAAAGGGCCTTCTTGAATTGTGTTGCAAAATACTGTGTGGTTGTTCTTTCTGTTGAAAGCATAATGACCGCTCCCCGCTTAAAACAGGGGGCACCCTTTGCGTGGACGCGCGCAGCCCTGGATCTGGAGCGGCCCCATCAGCATAGGCTTGGCTTTGCCTTCCCTCAGGTGGGATACCTGGAGGTCCCCGCCTACCTCAGTCAGTTGTCCAATCCCACCTGGGGGAAGCGTTGCCAAGGAGACCAGGCCAGGTAGGGGGAGGGATTACCTGCCCACACAATAGAGGGAGGATCTTACCTGGGAATCCTCAATTGGCTCCAGAGCTTCTCCCACCCTACCCACCCTCAGTTAATGTCTTCCTTTGCAGGTTAACGTTTCTTCATAGGTTTTGCAGGTTAACTTTTCTTCACAGGTATGCGGGCGCTGCTACGATAAGGCCGCTGTTAAAGGGCCGGAAAGGAATTTCCCTGCATTGGCAGGTTTCGCCTTTCCCGTAGCAAAACGTCACAACTTTGGCGGTATGAGGACTCCTTTAGTCCATCTTCCTCTTTGCGGCGGCGATACCAGGGTTCCCCGTTAAAGGGGTTTCTGAAGGGAGGCTTTGACCGTACGCCGAAAGGTCGTCATTGCTCTCCCCTGCGGCGGCGGCGTAACGGGGGCGGCTATCTCTGCTTGAACATATGTTCTCCAGAGCCGGCCCATCCCCCACATACACACTGGATAACCCTGAAGCTCCCTAGGTCCCCGGCTGGGGACTGGGGAGGGAGAACGCCCAATGCCTGAGCCAAGGTCTACCCACATTTGAAATTTAATAAAGTTGTGGCCAATTTAATCCCATAGCACGTTGTCTTGAGTCGTTATTACACATGACGGGGGGGACCGCTCGGGATCTGGGGACTCCGCCTGTCCATGCAACATGATTTACACCTATGTGCTTTGAACTGAACATGCAGAGATAAGGTTGGCATAAATGATTTGCCAGGTGGGCAAGGAGCACCTGTGTGTACTTGTTGCCTTTGACAAATTGGGCTAGAAGTGGAAGGGAACATACCTATAATCTGATGCAGAGTCTTGTCTGCAGTAAGAATGCAAGTAAATTAACTTTCGCTGACACCTTTTGAATGGAAAGAAAATATAGAAGTTGTATAAGTCACAGACTATTTAAGTGGTTTTATCATGGTATGTTTTTACTTGGTTGTAAAGTGCTTTGGGGCTTTTCTTAGTGAGAATCAATACATAAATTTAATAAACCGAACCAACCAAACCTGACACCATTACCTTTTGATGCAATGACTCGTGTGTTATTGACAGCTACATATAACAACAGATTTCTTGTTTGAGAACAAAAACTAATGGAAATCATAGGACACGGAGGATACAATATTAGGTTCTAAGGGTGGAAGGATAAAGCACACCCTGCAGATGTCGTGCTCAAAGTTTCTAATTTAAGTTATAGCTATAACATTTTAAAATATGGTATTTAATGAGATCTGATTAATACTGCAGTTATCATCAAGTATTTCTGCCAAGGGTTCCCTTGTAGCATTTACAAGGTTTACTGTTGCAGTCCTGTGGCAAAAATCCTGCAAGAAAAGAAAGTGGAAATTCATACTGTATATAACCTTTACTATGCAGTCTGAAATTACGGGGAGAAAATGTTAAATATACTGTTTTCATTTTAGCTGTAAACTTTATACACCATTACTGATCAGTACTATAACAACTTTGTATAACAGCAGAAGCAATTCTTTGTGCTGCTTTCAGATCCTTCCAAAGGCAGCCTTTCTCTTTTTGATCTCTCCTTTCCACCACTCAACCCTTATTCATCATATGGAAGCAAAACAAATTCTGTATCCTAGCCTGGGAGATGGAGCTTCAGCTGCAGAAACGTTGTGTCAGATGGGGGCCCACCATAAAACAGCATTCAGGACCCTCTATTTCCATTCCTAGCATTGGATTTGTTTGTATGGATGGTTTTTCAATGTCATCCCAGCTACTTTTGGGGGATCCCAATATGGATAAAAGCATATAATAGTGATTTAGATGAGATACACTCAAGATAATTGAGACGTATGCTGGGGCTTCCAATTTCAATCAAGTATACACACAATGGACTATTGGGTGTGGGCTAGCACTAAAAAAACACAAAACAAAACAAAACCTGGTTGCTTTGCCATTTTCATTGCCAGCCTTTGAGTCTGCTTTCTGACTTACTTAAGGACTCTTATAAATCCAGATGGTTCTAACTCTTACATAGCAAAATTACTAGATCTACAGTGGTACCTCTGGTTGCGAACGGGATCCATTCTGGAGGCCCGTTCGCAACATGAAAAGCCCGCAACCTGAAGCACCGTATCTGTGCAGGTGCATAGAGCAATTTAGCGCTTGTGCGCATGTGTGAGGCATGATCTAGCACTTCTGTGCATGCGCGAGTGGCAAGACCCGGAAGAAACCCTTTCCAGTACTTCCAGGTTGCCGCGGGACGCAACCTGAAAGAACGTAACATGAAGCAAACGTAACCTGAGGTATGACTGTATTGGTATCAGCTTGGAACTCTTCTAGGTTCTTCAACTTATTGTGATTACATTTTTGCTGCCAGAGAAGACAGTAAATGCTTGCAGTTTGATGTGTCAGGGCTCAAGTGCATCATGTGTGGCTGGGATGTGAAGAAGGGAACATTTGCTGCTCCACCTCAGACAACAAAGGGACAGCGAGAGAGTGGGTGGGAAGATGTTGGTGCAGTGTTAGGATGAAGTTTTAAGTTGTGCATGTATTTATTGCTTGCAGGTTCACCTCTTGAGACTACCAATATATGGCTGACACTGGCGTAGCTGGTGTTTAGAGGTCCCACTGCCCACATACTTATTGCATTGGCACAAAGTCATTGCTAAAAATCAGGTAGCCAGAATGACATTATGTACAAACTGGGGAAATGTCATCCCCCCTTCTGGAGATTCTGTTTAAGGCAAAATCTGGAACACGGCAAACATGAGGAAATGGGTGGATTTGGAGAGAGTGAAAGAGTGTGGGCAGCAAGAAGCCAAATTTAACAGGACGTTGAGTTTGTTTATCTCGTATTGGAACAATGAAGTACAGCATTGGGCAAATCCACCCTCTTTGCTGGGGGATGTTTAAAGACTGGGAGTACAGATGAGTTAGACTGAATCTAAAGCTGATAAAGAAAATATTATTAAGAATGTATTGAATTGAAATAGCAAATATAAATACTGGATGTAGTTATTTATTGACAAATATATATTCCATTTATTATAATTTTAGAGGCTTGCATATTGGATTAAATATTACATATTTGATTAAATATATAGAATTCTATATTATCCATACAGCTTTCCATATATATTTTTCATTTTTTTAAAAAAATGATATTTAGGCTACCTATGCAAGAGAGTTCTTAAATTAGCTCCGCATGCAAAATTCTACCACAGTTCTTATATCACCATTGCTCCGCTCCCCCCTCACTTTTAAAGCAGCAGCTATTTTTATTCCCACTTCTGAGACTAGTAGCAGGTGGCTAGCGCCATTCAAGCCCACAAATATCCTTTTAACATTCCAGTTTGTTTGTTTTTTTGACAAACTCCCCAAATTGCAGGAATTCAAAAGTACATGTTGCCCATGACTCCTGGCTTAGGAGCAATTTAAACTGTAATACAGGCATTTCTGGCAGCAAACGACATTCAATGGAGCTAGCTGGGGAGTGTGAGGCTTGTGGGAGAAAACGCACTGCAATTTGTAATGCAGATCTTCCTTGATTCTCTGCAGGATTTCACAAATCCCTCACGGTAGACACAGCAGGGAAATTCTTACCTTTCACATTTCTACAGTGCAGGCTCTCAGAGAGGTCCTTGAATAACGCCATACGATACAATCTACTTTATGAGCTGGTGTCCTGCGACTGCAATGTATATAGTTTCTTCGATGTTTATATCTTTGCAGGGTCCGCACCTAAATTTTAGGCAAGGAATTGGGCTTCGTTTCGTTTATGTTTTTAAAGTCTAAACACAAAATTGATGGCTGGCTTTCATATCCTGGCATTTTTATTTCTATTTTAATGCTATTTTGAGTTCTTTACTTGCACAGTAAGAGAAATGGAAGGAGATTGTTAAATAGATTGGCAGGAGCCTGCACAATTGGAAAAGATTATTCGTGTGACTGGCAGTTATAAAAAAAGGTAAAGGACCCCTGACAGTTAAGGCCAGTCTCGAACAACTCTAGGGTTGCAGCGCTCATCTCGCTTTACTGGCTGAGGGAGCCGACGTTTGTCTGCAGCTTTTCCAGGTCATGTGGCCAGCATGACTAAGCCGCTTCTGGCGAACCAGAGCAGCGCACAGAAACACCGTTTACCTTCCCACCAGAGAGGTACCGATTTATCTACTTGCACTAAGTGCTTTCGAACTGCTAGGTGGGCAGGAGCTGGGACCGAACAACGGGAGCTCACCCCATTGCGAGGATTCGAACCACCGACCTTCCGACCGGCAAGCCCACAGTGCCACCTGTGTGGGACCAAATTTTCATAGATGCTTGGCAGCCGTGTAATCTCAGCAGATACTAAAAACTGCACCATTTGTACTGCATTGTAGGGGTGAGAATTCCCCCCCCCGGGGGGGCCACATATAATGGTCAGGGACTGCACTAAGGTGGTGGTGGGTCATTCTCTCTCTCTCTCTCTCTCTCTCTCTCTCTCTCTCTCTCTCTCTCCCCCCTCTCCCTCTCCCTCTCCCTCACCCTTACAGACACACAAACATACCCCACTAATTTCTTTTTACTTCCTCCTCCATAGGTGGGAAAACATTTCTGGTAGACTGGAGGGGAGCTTGATTCCTTAGCCCCTCCCAAGGTGAGCTAAGCCTGGCCTATTCTATTGACTTAATCCCTTTGTGCATTAATTAGACTTAAGCATGTTGGTTATATGATGCAAGTTATTCCCACAGTTGGGAGAAGGGTGAAGAAGTTGCACCATCTCTGTCTCCATCCTTCCCCTCCTGACTACAGATTTATTTAGAGTTTAAAACACTGTTTAAACTTTAGAGCCACTCACCCCATCAACTTGGGCCCCAGATCCAGGTTGGGTTGACACTGAATGCGCATGTGTTTGTGTGCTGGTAATCATGAGCCTTTGCCACTATCAATGCTTTCCCCATTGATTTCAGAGCTGCCCCTGTTTGGCTTGCACTATATTGGGGAAAGGGTATTATTATATGGCTGTAGGACCTTCAGCAGAGACTTTGTGACAATGGCATCAGCATTTATGCGGTTGTTTGCACTTCTCACCCTTGTTCCCAGCAATGAGAAGGGAAAGAATATTGATGGGTAATGAAGAGACTGCACAATTTTCTTCGGGATCAGCAAAAAAGTACACATAGCACAGGTGTGCTTTTAACAGAGATAAATTTGGAAAGTTTGCATTGATTAATTACTCTCAAGTTCTCACATTCATCTGCCTAGTGTGTAAAGAACCGGGATCAAGCTTATAGACACAGACACACATTCGTGTAGGCATTATTATGCATACACATTATATATTTTTTAAAAATGTTTAAACTGAGGAATAAGTAGCAAATGCTAGCCATTTGAATAATTTTGTTCCTCAGGAGCCAATTAACAACAAATGTCAACAGCCACATTACCAATTAAAATTATTGGACTGGTTAATTCTGCGTCTAGCTTAGGTTCTAGAAGGTTATTTTGTGGGGGTTGGAGGTGGGGTAGATGTGTTATAACACTAGAGAAAACAACCAAGTAGTAAAATGAGAAATCAGGACCAAATATTTAGCCCTGTGGGCCTATCTTTTAGATCTAGGAACCTAGCAGCTACATGGAGAGCTTCTGTGTTGCAGTCCAGACACTGATTATTAATCTAATTCAAATAGTCCAGTTTTTCTCTTTCCCAAAGTTCCCATTTTCCATTGCAGTTTATTTCTTTGAGGCCCTGATGGGGAATCTCAGGGCCAGGGTCCTCCTGGCTTCTCAATCTGGCCCTTAGAACTGTTCCCAGGACACATCCCTCACCAGGGTGCTTAAGGATGTGCAAGTATGTGCAGAAACTAGTCTACTGTACAAAAGTTGCTCTGCTCACTTTTACCCACTGCTGCCATGTGACACCCCCATGCCCCTCCTTGAAGGCTGCTCAAAAAGGAATGAAGCCCTCTGGCAGAAAAGAGTCCCCCATCACTGCTTTAAAGTAATAACACATTCACCATAAAATAAATCACTTCTGAGTAAATGCAAAACTTCCCACAAGCCAACTTGAGGGACTTCCTGGAGCACAGTGCATGGAGCCTTGATTGAAGGGGGAATCAGTGGGAACCCAAGGCATATACGAAACCCAAACATTCCTAAGCAGTCAGTTGATAAAACGCAAGAATTTGATGTGCTAGCCACACCAACTCAAACTTCAACTCAAGTGGCTCTTGGGAGAGGGTACATCACACAGAGGTATTCAGGAACACCAGAAGATGCCTTATGTTAGGGTTGTTGCAATGGAATTCTTGATCCTGTCCTTGTGCAGAGTATAAATGAATGCTGCCCATCACAAGAATGACTTTCAAAGCTTTACTGGAAACTGTCCTAAAACAGATACAAATAAATGTTACAAGATGCAAAGTAACACATTGCTACTTTTTTTTTTTTTTACAAGCTAGCAATGCAGCCCTGTCTTCTTTAGAGTCCTTAAAACAGTTCTATAAACTTTCCTCTCTCTGATCCCAGAGAGACAGATATCCTAAGCAACTTGTTTTTTCACCATCACAGAGTTTAGCTTCAATAGCTACTAGCTCCATTGCTGTTTGTTTGTTTTTTAAACCACTTTGGTTTCACCTTCCTTCTGTGAAAGATCTGCAGCCTAAAGACTGAAATGGAAACATCCAACCTTTTCTGCCGCATTTGCCAGAGTGTAACCTCCTGAGCCTAATGCAGCCTTCCCTCTGCAAAATGTTTTCAAACACAGTGCATACAAACATTACATTTTAAGCATATTAAGTTCTATCTTTAACACCTTAAACTGAATCAGGCCATTGATCCATTTAACTCAGTACTGTTGACACTGACTGGCAGCAGATCTCAAGGGTTGCAGGCAGGGATCTCTCCTAGTTCTACTTGGAAACACCAGGGACTGAGCCTGGGACCTTCTGTATGCAAGGCAGGTGCCCCACCACTGAGCTATGACACTGCAACACTGAGATCCCCCTTTTTAAAAAAATTTTGCCAAAATATGCTGGGTATTGAGCTTGGGATCTTCTGCATGCAAAACATGTACTCTGCTTCTGAGCAGTTCCCCCTTCCTGTGAGCAGGTTAAAGTCATTAAGGCAACTAGAGCTGGCTGATGAGTTTGACAGCCTCTGCGTCGTCCGTCCCCCCCCCAGTCAACATATTTAAGTGCTGGTGTTTGAGCCGTTATTGCCGTGGTACACCTCATTTCTATTTACAATGTGCCCATTTCTGTCCAACAGGAGAAAAAGAGATAGAGTGAAATGATTTCACAAAATTGCAGGAAGGAAATGCATAATGTAATTGAGAATACAATAAATGGCACTGCCCAGACTAACATGCAGCGTTCTTCACTCTAATTAGCTCCTTTGGAGCAGAGCAGATTGCTTTCAATAAGCCCAAGAAAATTGAGTTTGATTCACTGGAGACAATCTGGGTTCAGTGGTTAACCTCACAGCCTTTAACAAGGGAACTTCTTAAGGATACACAACAGTAACGAGTGAACTTGTCAATAGAAATTGGGGGCAATGTCAGGATTTGACCTGGTTTCAGATGGAAACAGCTCTTGGAGGGGAAATTTGGACAAGAGAGGGGAACAGTGGCTATTTTAGCACATTGGAATGGAATTGTACGTTTTGCAGAATGGAAGTCACGTGTGACAGAGATAAAGGCTCCGTCCTGCTCAAACAGCTTTGCATTGTGTTGCTACTGTCTTACCATAGATGTGTGTTTATTATGAATACCAGTGAAAAGTAGGTCTCTAATAATATTTGATCAAACCGTTGGCCAGAGGACCAGCTGTGGCAAGGAGCTTGCTTTCTCCTCCAATCAGAAGAGAGCTTCAATGTTTCATTTCCTTAGCAAGAGGAAGGACAACATGGTTCTAATGATACAGATATGAGTGGCTCTCTTCAGATGATCATGTGTATTACTTCCCATACTTCAGAATGTGGTAAGTTACCCATGGTGTATTTTTCACCCTCCTGCTCATTCTATGTAGAAGAGGCCCTGAACTTCTGCCCCAAAGTGCTACCCTGATGGTACCACTAGTTGGAGAAAAAATAGTGGCAGTAGTGGCAAATTGAGATGGTGGCATATTGGGATGAGAAGAGAAGGGACGGCATGAAGATAGCTCCTGGCTAACAAACTCAGCTTGCTTCTTAATGTTGCAGTCCTGTGCACACGTCAGTTGGGGTAAATCCCATTGAACTCACTTACTTATGAATAGAGTTGTACAGGATTGTGTTGCAAAAATAGACCCAAACAAATGATTCCCAGGAAGCAAGAATGGGCCCTTTTGTTCTGTACAAGTTCATTATAAACATGCAATATGATTTAAAATTAAGCTTTGAAGAGTCGTTGTTATATATTGTTGTACTGTGTATTTTGGGTCTATGGACTGCAATAAAAACACTGTGTGTGTATACTGAAATTGTCTTCTGCAAACATGTCACACATAGCTTGAGAGTTCCAGATTTGCTACTTGGGTTTCTTTCTTTTGCAGTTCTGGAAGGGGTGGTGAAGGTCACACAAAGTAAACACTTCTGCTATTTGTATTAAGCATAAGAACTTAATGTCATGGTCTGGCCTACGGCTGAGGACGTCGGGACCGGGGGCAAGATGGCGGGGTGGGAGCAGGAACAAGGGTCCAGAAGTCAGGGATCCAAGGGTCAGGAAGCAAGGAGTCACAAAGTCAAGGGTCTGAGGGGCAAGAAGCAAGGAGTCACGAAGTCAAGGGTCCAAAGATCAAGAAGCAGGGAGTCAGGAAGCCGAGGTCTGAGGATCGGAAAGCAAGAAGCCACATGCAGCAAGGCAGGAAACGTGTTGCTGTGGCAAAGAGCTGAAGGGAAATGTTGCCCCAACCACCACATTAAGATGGGAAAGGAATTGTAACCATTCCGGTCCGTAGAGAAGATGAGAATCTTTGAACAGCAGCTCTTAATACATTGCTTTAAGAATGTTCACCTCACGTAGCGAAGTAGTTTTTAGCATCCTGCAATTAACCTGAAGGAAGATCTGGCAGCAGTTGTGGAGGTGAGCAGAGGGAGGAGGGGGAGGGAGAACCTAAAGAATAAGGGATCTGTTCATGTCATGGAACCAAACATTTGGAGAAGAGCTTTTAAGCAAGATCGATGCCTATAATGAGAAAAGGGTTTAAAAACCAGCAAAGCAATAATGCACATATTAGCTTTTTGATTGAGCGTGCTGATATCTTCCTCAAAACAATTATGCCATTCATCCTGTAACAAACATAATGACCCTGATAGATTCGCACGGGAAGCTTGAGTCAATCAATCCCAACCTCTTATTCAGATAGACACCAAGCACTGAGGTGGGCCAGCCCTGCTTCCTTGCTGCTCTTTTATTTGCTTCTTGACACATGCCATTAAGGCCTAAACTTTGCGGAAACGTTGCCCTTTTTGCTTCCCCCCTCGAACAACCCCACCCCCCTCTCTCCAAAGCCTAATTGACTCCTCTAAACAATATATTATCAGGCTAATGATTTGTTCTTGTAGCCTGGAGAGTTTCCAACTGTGTTTTCTTTTGAGAAATGCATAAATTGTAGCCCCATAATCCTATCGGGAAGGTTTTTAATAAGACATGACATTTCAGTAAAACTAAAGCAAGGGACGGGGTGTCTGCCACTCTATGGGCATTGTGCTCAGGCCTCAGCGCTTAATCTAAGATATTGAATGCCAGCTGCCAAATTGTGTCTGTAACATTTGACTGTGCAGTGCGGTATGGTTTTAATATTCATCAGAGAGCTTCAATACAGGCTGACAGTACAGAGTACACTGCTTTTATTACAAAATGATTTCTGAGCCTTGAGGGAACTTGGTACCATGCTGACTGAAGCCATATAGCTAAGTACTGAAGCTAAGCATTCACATGGCAGCTTTGTATTCAAAGTACCTTTGCCATCTTTATTCATCCTTGGAAGAAGGGATGCGGGTGGCGCTGTGGTCTAAACCACTGAGCCTCTTGGGCTTGCTGATCAGAAGGTTGGCGGTTCACATCTGCACGATGGAGTGAGCGCCTGTTGCTCGGTCCCAGCTCCTGCCAACTTAGCAGTTCGAAAGCATGCCAGTGCAAGTAGATAAATAGGTATCGCTGCGGTGGGAAGGTAAACGGTGTTTCCATGCGTTCTGGCTTCCGTCACAGTGTCCCGTTGCACTAGAAGTGGTTTAGTCATGCTGTCCACATGACCCAGAAAACTGTCTGTGGACAACCATCAGCTCTCTCAGCCTGAAAGCGAGATGAGCGCCACACCCCATAGTCACCTTTGACTGGACTTAACCATCCAGGGGTCCTTTACCTTTTTTACCTTTACCTTTACCTTCGTTGGAATAGCCCTACAAAGTTTATCAATGTTCCCATTTTACAATGGTGAAATTAAGGCTGAGAAATGCCAGTTTGCTCCCAGCCAGTGTTGGCTCTAGGTTTTGGTGGCAAGAAGACACGCTCCATTCCTTGGGGGGGGGGGGTTCCTTGGTGGGTCTAGCTCCTCATTGCAGCTGGTCATGGAAGCAGAGAATTGTAGAGTTGGAAGGGATGCCATAGGTTGAAGGAGCTGAGTATGTTTAGCCTGGAAAAGAGGAGATATGATAGCCATCTTCATGTGGTAACATGGAGATAGTTTTTTCACAGTTGGCACCAGTGTTGTGGAATGCCTTCCCTGCTGAAATAAGAGAGTCCCCATCAGTATTGGCATTCTACCACTTCCCGAAGACACACCTGTTTAGGCAATTACTCCCATGAATTGACTGTGATTTCATTGTTTTAACTGTTCTAATTATTATGTTTTTAATTATTTGTTTTATTGTATAATTTAATTAAGGATGCTTTAATGTTATTGCGCCTTTTAATTATGGATTGATTTTGGAGTTGTAAACCTCTTAGAAGATATTTTGGTATATAAGCAGTATATAAATTAATAAATAATAACACTAACTGGATAGGCCAGAGATTGACCTTCTGCATGGAGGTCTACCACCAACCTAAACCCCATCCCCAAATGCATATATAATTGCATGGAGAGGGAGAAGATGGGTGACCAACAGGAATCATGCTGCCCCTTGTTTACAGATATTGCTGGTGTCTGACCGGATACCAAAATCTGGTTGTATATTAGCCACAGGGGAACTAGAAAATATTTTTCCAGATCCAATATTAGGTGTCCACAGCAACATCTATCTGATATCATAAAAATCTCTGTGCAAACTTCCCTGAAAGAGAGGGGAAAGTGCAAAGGTACCAAATATTAAGAAGATATTAAAGCTCACTTGAGGTTTCAAGATTTATTGAATGGAAGGGTAAATATTGAGAGAGATTAAGAAAGATTATAGAGAGGTTATCGGGTCATTGTTGACTCAGTGGGAAACGAATCACACTATTCACTCGAATCAGTGCATGGGACTAGGCAAGAGGAGGAAGAAAAGGTACCCTGCCCAGCTAGCAGACACAGAACGAAAGGAATCTTAGAGAAATTTAATTCAGTAGATGAATTAAAGCTGAATCCATAACATTCACATCTTCCATCGTTTGAAGTTGGTGCTCATCAAAATTTTGCAATGCAGTTCTTCAAGCAATATTTATAAAAGTGTATATATTAGGGGGAGGTTTGCATTAAAATGAAGATATTAGTGAATTAAGGGACACAGGTGGCGCTGTGGGTTAAACCACAGAGCCTAGGACTTGCTGATCAGAAGGTCGGCGGTTCAAATCCCCACGGCGGGGTGAGCTCCCGTTACTCGGTCCCTGCTCCTGCCCACCTAGCAGTTCAAAAGCATGTCAAAGTGCAAGTAGATAAATAGGTACCACTCCGGTGGGAAGGTAAACGGTGTTTCCGTGCGCGGCTCTGGCTCGCCAGAAGCAGCTTTGTCATGCTGGCCACATGACCCGGCAGCTGTATGCCAGCTCCCTCGGCCAGTAAAGCGAGATGAGCGCTGCAACCCCAGAGTCGGCCACAACTGGACCTAATGGTCAGGGGTCCCTTTACCTTTTATTAGTGAATTACTGCTTGCAGAAATGTGTACATTAATCAAAACGACATAGAACAATGTATTTAATCAGGTAAATTTGCACGTTTACAGGCTTCTATAGGCATGGCAGCACAGAACAGTCCATTGTTTGGTGCAGGTGGTATAACATCTAAAGGCTCTTGTAGGCCAGATTAGGTATTACAGGACCTGTGCAACTGCCACTGAAAGCTGCAGTCCTGTACATCTGCCTCCAATTTCCCCCTATAATGTCTACAAAATGCATGGCATACATGGCATGAATGATGTTACTTTCTCACACCAGCTCCACTTCATTGACTGTGGAGGTGAGAAACTTGCAACATGATGATATCATGCTGTGACATTAGCAGTGAAGGCAAGAAGAGGAGAGATGTGTCATGAACACATCTGCCCCAAGTAGAGAGGCACAGCATGAGTTAAGAAGCAGCCAGCAGCAGGGAAGCTTGCATTCCCCACAGACAGCTGGGACCGGTCGGCTGTCTACTCCCACTCCCCCTCCTTCTGACAATGAAAGGAATGCAGATAAGACGCTAGCAGAGAGTGGGATGGAGAGAAGCCAACTCACTCAAGAAGCACAGGCAGGCTCAGAAAGCAGGAGGGGGGATATTTCCTCACCGGAAGAGGAGGCAATTAATCCTATGAGCCCAAGGAGTAGACGGATGGGAAAGGTATTAGACAGGAAACAAAACCAGAAACGTAAGGGTCATAGGTTCAGGATATTCTGCAGAAGCAGGAAGAACTCATCAGAAAGGTCAACTGAATTGTAAGTTACGGAAGCTCCAATAGAGCTTCCAAGGCTGGTTGTTTGTTTTGGAATAAATCTTCAAGCTAATTACGATTTGTGTGCTGTGTTATCAAGACGGCAGCCTGGGCTCCTGACAAGATGTGGCGTCTTCCATCATCACATGTCATAATGTCTAGTTCTGACTGGACTAACACATCTTGAGAAAGGCTATGTTCTAACCACATTCCAATTCATAGATTTTGGCTCAAGATTTGTCAGATCTGTCCATTCCTGTGTGAACCTGCATGCATATCATGGGCAACTTCTGATGCCCTATACCAGGCCCCCCTGCTGCTGTCTCCAGAAACAAGAAGTTGATTCCAGACAGCATTCCACCCATGGAGAGCCACCACAGAAAAGGCCCATTCTCATGTTGCCACCCTCTGAACCTCTCATGGAGGAGACACATGGAGAATGGCCTCAGAAGATGATCTCAGGGTCTTGGTAGGTTCATATGAAGAGAGGCAGTCCTTGAAGTATTGCAGTCCTAAGACTTAATGGGTCAAAACCAGCACTTTGAATTGGGCCCGGAAACTAATTGGCAGTCAGTGCAGTCGGACTAGGATCAGTGTAATATGCTCAAACCTTCTTGCCCCCCTGAGCAATCTTGCTGCTGAATTTTGCACAAGCTGAAGTTTCCAAACTGTCTTCAAAGACAGCTTTATGTATAACACATTGCAATATTTTATTTTGTGGCATTTTGTTATTGCTTTGCTTTGGTTATATTGCTTTTATTTATTTTTACTTTTTGTAAACCGTTCTGAGAGCTTTGGCTGAAGAGCACCTGCTAAATACTGCAAGCAAGCAAATAGTTGATACTCAACTTCTCACACATGCATAGCCACTCCATCTTGCTTTATGAATTCGCACACAACATAGACATGTGTTAGTAGACAGATATGGTGAATTTAGCATATCCAGTGCAACACAGGCAATTAGGATGGTGATGGATGTTTTAAGGGCTCCACTAGCCCGATGCCATGCACATTGAACTTGATTAGCATTGTGTCCACTGTTTGCATTGTCAGCTCACATATGCCTGTCGTCTTGTACAGCTTCCTCAAGCTGGCGTTCCAAAATGATGCACATGTCACATCAAAGCAAGCAATGTCAACTTGCATTGCATTACATTCTATGACATGCTGTGATCTTATGTAACTGAACACAGCACATTCTGTCATTTTGCACGACAGGATTAAAGAGCAGGGAAATTATCTTAAAATAGACCATAACACATTATACAAAGCTATCTCTATCTTCTCCTACCTTCCAAGATTACAATTATCCATTAGGCAGCACAGGCACATAGGAAACTTGACTGAGTATGGGACTGCCCTGGGTAGACTAGTTTGAAATTACTTGGTCCTTTGTCCATCTCCAAGTCCACAGCATCTGAATGGCATCACACTGACTACCCCTGAAATACACTAATATATAACCACTTCCAAACCACAGCAGTAAAAATAATAAAACAGCGGCATGTCCAAAACCTGTATCAGTTTTATTTATTTATTTTAAAATTTGGGTTTTTAAAAGTCTTTTAAAAGTGGAACCTGGTTTATCAGGGCAAATGGGTCACTGCCCCACCAATCTTAGTCTACCCTCAGCCTCAAAATCACAGTCATGAGGCACCATCATGTTCTGCCTTGGGTTGACAGGCTGTGGGGAATGAGAAGGAGGGTGAAGAGGAGTATGGGATGTGGGGGCTCATGCAGCAGAGCAGAAGTAAGATGAGGGAGTCCTCCTCTTTCTCTGAATCTGGCAGCTCTGGCTGGAGAGGCCATTCACATAAGACATGGGGATCTCGTGAGTAAGCTCAACACACCTTGCCTTTAAATGTTTGGTGGGTGGGCATAGGAACCCATTGGGACAACTCAATAGCTCCCATGTGGTCTGGGAACCTCTTGCCCTAGTTTTGAACTCAGGACCTCCTGCTCCTAGCTCTGCTAGTCCTGGCATTCAAATGCTTAGTCAGAACCTTGGAGCTGGTATAACTCCGAGTCTGTTGGTGACTCTGAGCCGTTACGCTGCCTCAACAAAAATCTCTTCCCTCCTTTTAAGAGCCTCTACCATTGTGTTTTGGATGTGTCAGGACATAGCTCAAGCTCCTGAATTGGGCCTGGATATGCACCAGCAACTCAGCTTCCAGTCCATTGATTCCTGGCCAGCAGAAAAATTATTTTACTGGTCTTGATAGTCATATTCAACCATTAAGTTTCAGGAAGGCCTCTCCTCCTTCCGGAGGGGAGGTGTTGTGGGAGGGAGACGACTCCCGCGTCACGCAGGGAGTGTTATGCCCCCTGCCCCATCCACATGGCTGGTGCGCCACTCCTCCCGGTTGAGCACCCAATCGGGCGGCTTGGTGGGGGCGTGGTTTGCTGCTCAAGACGCAGCCGCGCCAGCCATTCAGCCCCTTTGCTCACCTTCTCGTCGCGAGTCACCCACCCACCACTCCCTTAGGGCTTGGGGCTTAGCTTTTCTCTTGACCTTGCTATGGACCTATGGTTGGTTGCCCAGGGGGCCTGGTAGGGATTTTTCCAACTGGCATTAGGCCTTTTGGTTTTTTCGCCTACCTCGTAGCAATCGTCCCAACTTTCTTGGTATTGGGCGGTTAGGCATTGGAATGTGTTGTTGGTGTGTGGAAGGGCAAGGCGTGGCCATCACCTACCCCTTCAAATTTGGGTATTCCATTAAAGGAACCCAGCGGTTGTGTATCCTGTCTGATGCCTGTGTGACAGGGGGCCATGGCACGACCCTCGGTGACATCAGGGGAGAGCTTATAGTTGTATTAGCATCAACAGGCTCCCCCTACTAGTGGTTAACCCCCTCTTCAGACTCACCCCTCTTCAAGTGGGTGGAGTCAAATTTTCCATGGTCTAATGCCTAAGCCAATACCTTCTCACTTGCTGTAATCAATGAAGTTGTAGCCTTTTCTTGCCCATTAACCTTATATTCTGTGTCAACGTGTCTTTATTCCACCAAGCGGGGGTCGGGTCCTCGAAGCACAACAGCATGCCTTTGAATACTGATCGCAGAATAGGGCTGTTTTCTTTGTTGAAGTAAGGGTAGCAAAAATGCAACTAAGAAGCTCACATCATAAAAATTTATTTGGAAATTAAACCAATGTCCAGACTTAACATTCAAAAACTTTACTTGCAGAAACTGATAGTTATACAGCAGATGAATTAAAACGTAACATTTACAGTCACATGCTTTTCCAATCATGGGTTTACAGTTTCTTCTTCTAACTTCCCAACAACCAGATTTTCCTCTCTTTCCAGAGCTCAGCACTCAGCCTTCCATATCTTAATTAGGCCATGCCTTGCGGCACCTGTGAGAGATTTCCATTTTTATTTTTTTATTTTTTTAATAATCTTTATTAGATTTTCAAAGGGTTACAAATAACAGAACAGATAAGAAAAAATAGAAAAGAAAAAAGTAAGAAAACCAAAAGAAAACACAAAAAAAAAACAACAACAAAGGAAATTTCCACCTTTTAACACTCATTTTCAGTTACTTCTTTTCAGGACTTCCCCACGTCTCCCCTTATTGTATTCCAACTCCAGTTGTTTATTCAGGCAAGTTTTTCCCTTAATGTCCTAAACATAGTTTATTAAAATCACTTAACCTTAATTTAATTAAAATAATTTTTGTAGTAGTTTTTAGCTTTAGTTCGTTGTTATTCCTTAGCAATTCTTAAAATATATACCTTAGTCCTATATAAAGAGAAGAAACAGAAATGTAAAAATAAAATTTAAAAAGGTACCTTTCCTAAGGTTGCCACTATTTCCCCTCCACGGATTCCCCATTCTTATAATAATAAAAAACCTATAGTTACACTGCAAAGATGAAAAGCAAACCCCCTTTGGACTTCTAGATCCCACCCTTCTCTCCCCGGTTTCAATCCCTAACCAAAGTCCAATTAGTCCATCTTTCTAGCCTGGTGATCTTATGTCCGAGGCTCGCAAATCTCTCTCAGTCCCTTTCAGCCGGTTTCTTCGAAAGTCTCTCATGCTAAACACCCAGGATCGAAGAAGTATTTTCCCAATGCTGGCCATGGTTCTTCCAACAAGGCCTACTTGTTTGAAGGTGGTGCTCCAACTCTGTTTCTTAAGTCTGTATATCCCAAATAGTCCAACTTTCGCCTTGGTCAGTTTAAGATTCTTCTTGGTAGGTCTCCAGCTCTCTTTTTTCTTCTGTGACGTTTCAGCCATCCCTTCTTTCAGCTCCTCCTGTTTGGCAGATGTCTTTTCCTCCTCAATCTTTGGTTCTTTTTCTTGTCCAGCTGCCTGTGTTTTGATCATCGAGCCCCTTTCCAACTCAATGGGTATATTTTCAGTTAACTTCGGGTTTGAAGAGCTCGTAGACAAAACATGACCTTTTTCATTCATCTCACGCAACTTTCCCACGAGAAAGATCAGATTTTTCAGGCCGGCACGTATTTCCTGTATTCCCTGTTTTAGCTCCATTCTTGTAATGTCCAAGAATCCCCTCTAGAGGGATTCTGATTACTTAGTGTTCTTTTCCCTTCCAATCCAAAAGTCAAATTTATTTGTATCAATCTTTCTTAGCTTTCAATATTTTGTAGCAATATAACCGGTTAGAGTTTCAGCTTTCAGTTTTTCCAACTTTGACAGCTAGTTTGACAGCTGTCAAAAGTTCCTGTAGATCCTCAGCAGGCTCTTTACACGGGTTACTCCCGGGCTTGAGAAAAGTGGTACTTAATCCAAACAAAGTAAACTCTAGTCCTCCAGCACATTAACTTAGTCCTTTAAATCTGTGGAATTTATATCCTTATCCAATCACGACAATTCTTCCCGCAACCTTAGTTGACAGGTCCTTGCTTTGAACTGTTTACAATAGGGGGGAGACGGACTTCCTCTTTTTTTTTTTTTTTTTCAACTCCCCCGCTAGTGCCAAATCCAAATTTATAATCCAATTTTCAAATTACTCACGGGTTGTTGTTCTTGCTTTTAAGTCCAAATTTGATAGGAAGAAGTCAGCGCTGTCCGACAAATGGCATGCGGCTTCGCTCGGCAGGGGAAGCGAAGGACTCACAGCACCACGCCGCTCCCCGGCACCCGTTCCGTAGCCTTTAAAAAGGCTCCTTCACGAGTCGGGAGGGTGCTTACGGTGCCCGCCGAGTCACCATGTCCACGGGCTCCTATGCCCGTGGTTTTTAAGGGTCCCCGTGTCGCCGGCACGGCAAGACCCAACCCCCTGCTAAGCCGATTCCCTCCGGAGCTCGGAGGGAATCCGCCATTAGCCGGTCGCGCCAACCCGGAAGTCGAGATTTCCATTTTTACCTTCTCTTGCAGTTTTTCTTTCAAGCAGAGAAGAAACCCTCCAACACTCTATTCAACTTAGCAGTGTTCACAGTGGATTAAAACACAGTCATCTTGCTTCACATAAAATGGAGTCTCTCATTTGCTAGATACTTCCCATGTGACCAACTTTAGCCAATCACATGAAAACTACTAGAGAACTCTCTAGAATTCAGTTACCGACCAATCAAATTTAAACACATAATAATGCATACAATTATTTACAATTTCAGTGAAGTAAATTACTATACTTAGCAGTCTTCACATCCTGCTTGCAGACTTCCCAGCTCACTCTGATGGGCTACTGTTAATAACGGGAAGCTGAACTAGCAAGGCTTTTGATTTGATCCAACAGGGTTATTCTTACGTTTTCTTGGCCTGAAGGCACCATATTTTTTGCTCTATAGGACACACTTTTTCCCCTTCAAAAATGAAGGGGAAATGTGTGTGCGTCCTATGGAGCGAAGAGGCCATAGCCCCACGACCCTCTCCCGGCTGGAGAGGTGACGCGCGGCTATGGCAGCAGCCTCTCCGCTGCGCCTTTCCGCTGCTCCCTGACCTGCTCTTTGGGGCTGGTGGTGGGCTTCCCCCCACCAGCCCCAAAGAGCAGGTCGAGAGGATCCTGAAGCCTGGAGAGCAAGAGGGGTCGGTGTGCACTGACCCCTCTCGCTCTCCAGGCTTCCAAGGTAGCCGCCTGAATGCACCTTAAACGGCACCTTGTTTTAGAGCGGGAAAACAACAGGGGGAAAATTCTCCCTCTCTCTGTGCAGCGCTTCCTGCCCCTTCGCTGAAGGGAAACTGGGCAGAGAGGAGGAGAAATTTTTTTTCTTGTTCTCCCCCCTCTAAAACAAGGTGCGTCCTATTGTCCGGTGCATCCTATGGTGCGAAAAATACGGTAAGTTGTGTGGAAGACTTCACCTAATAAATTTCTACATGCCTGGATATTGTTAATGAAGCGGGGCCAAATTAAAAAATCAAATTCCAGTTATCCTATCCAAGACCTGCTATCTGTCAGCTGAGTGCAAAGAGCTCTAAAATACAAGAGTCTTATTTGGCAACTGAGCTTAATTCAGTTAAGTGATGATTTCACCTTGCACGGTTTAAGGTTTTAACTATGATTGATATAGAACCTTCTAAAACATAAGTAATTATGGATGCCTGGCAGAAGGGGGGGGCATTTGAACTTCTTCACTTGCTTTGTGAAAGGCAGCTATAAATCCTTCAGTATTTAATTGCTGCAGTTTATATGCCAGCACCTTTTCTGCCCCTGTCTTCTCTGTCACGTCTTCCTTTACTTTTTACTCTGCCAAAGATTTACTTTTCCCAATAATTAAATTAAATTAGATAAATTAAAGCCTAACTGAAGCTAATTTTGCATAATATCCCAAACCATTTGTGTAAGACTTCTAAAAAAGAAATCTTCCAGCTATTTCTCTAGGCAGTAGGTTAGCTAATTATCTACCTCTCCAAGCAGCCTTTGAGCTATCACGGATCATATGCTTAGAAGGGGAGAAAATTCATTCGATTGCAAAATGAATGTCCATTACCATCCTGATGTATCATAAACATTCTGCTTTCCTCCCACCGGGAATAAACAATTCTTCCTCTCTGGGAAATGTTTGATCACATAACATAATAAGCAGATTACATATTATCATTATCCTCTGAATATCATCAAGTCGGCAATTTATTCCTGAAACTTGTGGGAGATGCAAATTTGGCTGAAGTTTAGAACTCCAAAACTTTGAAGGTGAACCTCGACTGCTCATGGCCACCAAATATTTGCTGCTATTTCAGAGTGTGTCTGTCCATCCAGCACATTAATTCACCACACCAGAGGCAGATTTAGAGGAGCCTGACCGATTTGTTTACATTGGATGCAGAGTCTTGGGGCCACCGCTGAGGGCACTATGGTTTAGAATGGAGCAAGACAGGAGGAGGAGTGCTTAATTTTGGCATCGCACAGGATGCTGCCGAAATTTGAGACCCCAAGATCCGCCAATAACCAAATCATATTTCCAAGTTTTATACTTTTCATTGAGTTCCTCAGAAGTGAACTGTACAATCCTATGCCTGGGAATTCAGAGGGCTTGCTCTCAGTCCTCAATCCACCATATGGCAGCTCCATATTGCACAAATCATCCCAAACTGGGGAGGGAGAGGGGGATGAAAATGGAAAGCACATGATGGGAGGAGCAATTGTCTTCTTATCTCATTCCCACCCCCCAAAGTCTATGAACTGATAATTACTTCCACCAGGTGGAATTACTTCCTGCTCTGTAGAATGTTTGTGGGCAACTCCATGGAACTGGGGAGGGGGCTTAGCTCTAATAAAGGTGTGCTCCTCACTCAGACCCTGTCTGTGACCTCATTTTCAAGAATCTATGGGCAGCTCTTTCAGTGGAGGGCCACCACAGGAACACAAAGTCACAGGAGTGTGCTGGTCAGTAATTAATGCTTTATGGGCAAAAACACAATCTCTACAGACTTGGTTGAGTGTCTGACCTAATGAGCAGACCAGTTCATTCCTGGTGGTCTTCCTCCATGAAAATCAGTTGCCGAGACTGACAGTCCCTGCCTCCTCACAGCTGTGCCCTCCTTTCCAGGGCTTTCCCCAAGCAATCAGAGACTACGCCTGCATGCAGCCCACCTATCCACCACTCTTTTCATGCCTCTTCTGGTACTGGGAGACCAGGGGGAGGGGAGCTTGTTGCAGGAGGGGAAGACACCTGTGATTCTTCACCAGCCTGAATCAACTCTGCCTCTTGGCCTCCCTACGTCCTTACCAATGTATGGTGAATGTGGCCTATAAGGGTATACTAAGAAAGCAGAGACATCACCTTGCCAACAAAGGTCCGTATAGTCCGTATAGTTAAAGCTATGGTTTTCCCAGTAGTGATGTATGGAAGTGAGAGCTGGACCATAAAGAAGGCTGATCACCGAAGAATTAATGCTTTTGAATTATGGTGCTGGAGGAGACTCTTGAGAGTCCCATGGACTGCAAGAAGATCAAACCGATCCATTCTGAAGGAAATCAGCCCTGAGTGCTCACTGGAAGGACAGATCCTGAAGCTGAGGCTCCAATACTTTGGCCACCTCATGAGAAGAGAAGACTCCCTGGAAAAGACCCTGATGTTGGGAAAGATGGAGGGCACAAGGAGAAGGGGGTGACAGAGGACGAGATGGTTGGATAGTGTTCTCGAAGCTACCAGCATGAGTTTGACCAAACTGTGGGAGGCAGTTCAAGACAGAAGTGCCTGGCGTGCTCTGGTCCATGGGGTCACGAAGAGTCGGACACAACTAAACGACTAAACAACAACAAAGAAAGGATTGGCTACAGCTCTGTCAAGTGTCTGCTCAGTGGCCAACTCGGATTTGTCACCATATAATTTGTAAAAGTGCCCTGGGTAGAACTCATTTGTAATGGAAGATAGCAGAAGGGTTGGACCAGTCATTTATACTATCATAAAGTCCCATTGCCAGTTTATCTTTCTCTTCTAGCAGGGCTTTAAAAGTTAAACTGTCCATAAGGTATTTTTGCCACATTAATTTCCCTTGAGGATGTCTTACAGTGTCTCCAAGTAAATCACAGCCATGACTGACTATATCTGTGGGTGCATCATCGGTCCAGATGAATTAGACAAACCACCAAAGATGAACTCCAAGAATGCAGCTAACATGTCATGTTACCCTCTCCAAAGCTGATGTTCAGAACAATTAATCATGTCCAAAGTACAGACCATATCAAGGTAATTACTTTTAAATCCAGCCCAATAATCATGTTTTTAATACCAAAAACATACAAGTTGAGCTTGGGATGTGTGTGTATGTTTCAATTCTGATGGACGCAGCATCATAAAAAAGCAACAATGTGTCCCTGATGGTAAGGGATGAACTTCTTTGTTCATTAATGAATGATATTTTCCCTGTCTTAGGGTTTATTTTTCATTTCAGCAACACGGAGAATTATCTGCACTGTATATGGACTCATATCAACCTGTTTAACTGAGATAAAAGACACTTATCATCTTCCATTTTTTATATAAAAAAGACAACCCTCATTTCAATTTTTATTTTTATTTTTATTTTTATACTGTCGCTGCTCCATTACTTGAATAGAGGGTATGTCTTTTCCAGATAGCTCTCAAATACTTCCTAATTTCACTTGGCCTGGGGAGTTTTTTCAGTAAAAAATACAAAAAACCCCAATTAATTCCATTTTGAAGTCTCAGAGGCAATGCTTGACAACATTCCATTTCTTTCCATGAGAGCTAATAAACTTAAAAAAAAAAAAATACATCTGTAAAATGAAATAATTCAAGCTTCAGGATCAAAGAAAAATAGCATGGGGGAGGGAATCATCAGTAAAACAATGAAATCCAAAGGAAAAACTCTAAGACAAAGGATGGAAGCGGGAGGGAGTTTAGGAGGATGCAAGTACCATTATACACCTGTGTCTTGACACAGGCATAATGAAAACAATATGCTGAATTAGAGCTTTGAGTGACAGAAGAAAATTGGAATGTGAGAGTGAATGGAAGACCTCGGAGTATAGAAAATTTTTAGAATACTGGATTGGAACAAGGAAATTGTCAGGCAGAAAACTATTTAGAAAACGTATAATAAAGATAGCAATTAAACCAATCATACTCATAAAACATCTTGTTTTGGGGAGGAATTACAATTCATTTTCATTCCACTAAATTTCTCCTTCATTTGCAATGCATATGTCGTCCATGTCACACTCATTTATAAAATATATTTTTAAAGAAATATATATATATATCTTCTCTGAAGAGAGTATGTTTAAATCATAGATCAAGATGCAAAGTTTTTAAAAACAACAACAACAAAAAACCAAAATTGCCTTGATTATTTCTCCTCAAAATCTGCCCCCTGCAGATTCTGAGACTTAATGCACAAACATATGAATATCTACTTAAAAGTAATGCTCTGGGAGGAAGACCTTTCATTGCCTACAGACAGCCACCCAATCTTAAACAACTCCTAACCCACAATAATACTACAACCAGACTTAACACGGATACTGGCACCAGAGCCTGCAATAAACCCAGATGCCAACTTTGCTGCCACATACACCCGGACAACACCATTACTGGCCCCAACAACATCACACATACCATCTCGGGACTATTCAATTGCTCATCATCTAACATTGTGTATGGCATCAAATGCCAACAGTGTCCTTCAGCTCTCTATATTGGACAAACAGGCCAAACCTTACGCCAAAGAATAAATGGACATAAATCTGACATCAAGAATCACAAAACAGAGAAACCAGTAGGAGAACACTTTAATCTCCCAGGACATTCTATACAAGATCTCAAAGTAGCTGTTTTACTACAAAGGAATTTCAGAAATAGACTGGAAAGAGAAGCTGCTGAATTGCAACTCATTACCAAACTTAAAACCATGGAGAAACCTGGTTTGAACAAAGACATTGGATTCTTATCCCATTATACATGACTAAGCCATTTCTCACCTTCTCACCCCTTGCCTTTTCCTGTAAGACCCATTACAGTCGTTAAGAGTCGTCAGCAGGCTCATCCCAGCTATCTGCCAATCTCCCATTCCCACCACCCTTCTGAGTAATACCCCTCCCCACCTTCTCACTATATAGAAGGATCTGGCAACTTCTGTTTCAGTGTATCTGAAGAAGTGTGCTTGCACACGAAAGCTCATACCAAGAACTAACTTAGTTGGTCTTAAAGGTGCTACTGGAAGGATTTTTTTTATTTTGACTATGGCAGACCAACACGGCTACCTATCTGTTACTTAAAAGTAAGTTCCATTTAAGATTGTAACCTAAACATCAGCAACATGTGACATTTGCCAACTGGGTTAGACACCTGTCAGTACCTGAGAGGCCACAGCACTTGTTATCTAAAGCCCTGTGTTGGGGGCAGCGGGTACTGAAATTTGAACACTTTTGACATTTGATGGATACTAGTATATTAGTTGAAAACAGTTTATTGAACACATATATGCCAGATCTTTCTTTGAGAGACCTTAGGTTGTCTACATGGCTCTTCTCCCATGCTCACCCTCCATTTTAACCTCCTAATAACTCAGGTGAGTTTCATGCCCGAGTGGGGAACTGAACTCCTCTCTCTCCAACACTTTAAAGAAGGGCCCTAATGGATCATACCAAAAGCCTACAAACTTCAGCATCCTGTTCCCACAGTGGCCATTAGATTGGAGAAGATGCTAGAATTCTCCCTGATTTTCTCCTTGCTAATTTTTCATGTACAGGAAAGATAGGGAAGGATTCTCTCTCTCTCTCTCTCTCTCTCTCTCTCTCTCTCACACACACACACACACACACTTGGAATCTATAGTACAGTACCAGTAGATCTCTATTTTGTGGTCAGCACATAAGATAAAGTTCTGACGTGTTTTCTTTGTTCCCCTGGAGAGCCAAGGCCATCCCTTGCTGTGACTGATAGAGGAGAGAACTGTTTATGCAGTTGTGTCCTTATTATGGTTTTGCTCAACAGTTCAAGTTTTACGCATTTAAAAGTGCTCTCTTTTGAAAGAACAAAAGGGGGGGTTGAGTCAGTTTTTAAACTTACTACACAGAAACCCTTTCCTTCACTTCAGCATCCTGTTCCCACAGTGGCCATTAGATTGGAGAAGATGCTAGAATTCTCCTCCCTGGTTTTCTCCTTGCTAATTTTTCATGCACAGGAAAGATAGGGAAGCACTCTCTCTCTCTCTCTCTCTCACACACACACACACACACACACACACACTCATATGCACACACACTTGGAATCTATAGTACAGTACCAGTAGATCTCCACTTCATAATTTTGACAGCATAGTTCCTTCAGTGACAATCCTGCTTAATTCTCTAACCCAGTGCTGGCCTGATCAACCCTTGGTCTCCATAGTGGTGCTGATAGAGGATTTTAGTGTCTGCATTTGATGGCCTCAATTGCAGCCACAGCCTTTTAATGGGAATGTGTCTTTCTTCACTTCACTTCAAAATGTAAGAAGATGGTCCTGCTGTGGTTGTAGGTCTTTCTGCTCATTCTGCTGAATGAGGCCTTGGACCTCTGTCTTGAAGTCCTGCCTTGAGTGCACACCGATGGGTTTCTACAACATCATCAAAGGCTAGCCAAACCTTCATGGCAACATCTGTTTCCATGACCCAAAGCAATCCACATTCCATGGGCGTCCATACTAACAGGACATATTTCTTACACCATTGACTGCATGGCCGTCCTTTATACAAACGTGAGCATTGGGTTTTGTTTTGTTTTTTCAAAGCCTCACTTCTGCCTGCTGTTATCCCTCAACCTTTCAATGATGAGCTCTTCTGAAGCAGAGGCTTTGCTAAGAAGCGCTCTTGAGTGCTGCATAAACAAAACAATTGAAAGAAGCATAGGGCCTTTCAGGGCAACAAATGAAAGAAGACAAGCTGCTTTGCAGATTTGCCCTGCTTTCTTTGGGTTACAATTATTATCCTTTCTGCAATGAATACTGTTATTTTGTGCATGTTAAAATTTGTATCATGACAAACATGATTCCAAAGAGCCCTCTGGGCAACTAACAGCATACTATTAGAATCCTACAGAAACAATATTGAAACCATGCCCACTTAAAATACAAAAATATGCATTTTTTCATGTAATTATAAAGTAGCAGCTGCAGAGCCAAGTAGTTTTCTTTTGCCCCCAAAAAACACTTCTGGCTGATTCAAGAAAAAAATGGAAATTAAGGAAATCAGCCCTGAGTGCTCACTGGAAGGACAGATCCTGAAGCTGAGGCTCCAATACTTTGGCCACCTCATGAGAAGAGAAGACTCCCTGGAAAAGACCCTGATGTTGGGAAAGATGGAGGGCACAAGGAGAAGGGGACGACAGAGGATGAGATGGTTGGACAGTGTTCTCGAAGCTACCAGCATGAGTTTGACCAAACTGCGGGAGGCAGTGGAAGACAGGAGTGCCTGGCGTGCTCTGGTCCATGGGGTCACAAAGAGTCGGACATGACTAAACAACAACAATGTCATCTTGTTAATCAACAAAGTCTCACACTCCATCCCGACCCCAAATGTCCTGTTGGGCTTCCTTAGGTAGGGATTTCTACCATGAGAAAGTCAACACAAAAAGGCCATGCTTTATATCATCGTCAGTCTTGCTTCTTATAAAATATGAGAGGCACAATTCTCAGATTACTTCAGGTAGGAAGCAGGTACGAAATCTCTGCACCTCCAAACTTTGTTGGATTCCTACTGCCATCAGTACCAGACAACATGAGGAGTGATTATGGACAATGAGAGCTGTGGCCCAAAATCCGGAGGGTCACCGGTTCCCTACGCTTAGCATACAGGAAGGCTTATATAGGAGAAACCATTTTCTAAGATAAATTGGAGGAAAGTAGGGCTTAAAATGTTGAAACCAACGCTTAGAAACAAGCTGGGGGGTGACCCATAAGCTACTTACCAGCTGATTTCTTTGGAAATAAATAAGGTAAGGCACAATTGTGCCAGCTTATGATTTATGAATCAGAGTCTTAGCTCTCCTTAAGTTATTGGAAAACTGAAATGCATTACATAGAAACCAATATTATCATGCATTTTTGTTGTCTTTTATTTTTAAAGAAGTTTGTGCTTTTTAACTTTGGGAGGTGGTATAGAGGAGATGAAGACATTTCTTATATCATCTTCTGTGTGAATCAATACCATTAGTTGGAGCTAAAGAAATCTAACAGGCACTGTGGAAAGACCAGCTGCGTTTATAAATCAATATGTTACCTCTGACATTTGCAAACATCAAAGAACTATTTTAAAACTCTTTTAATATCATAGTGTGAGGATGGTCTGTCCTCTGTAAGGTCTCCTTACCCCTCCTGAGAACATGTACAGTTTAACAGAGTATTTTGGTTATCATTCAAGAAATAAAGGGAGAAATTAAGACTGTCCCTTTTAATTTCTTAGCACATATACTTTTGCTATTGAAACTATTGACCTACCTCTCTCTAGTGCCAGTTCTTTCTTTCCTACAGTGATGCAAAATGCTTCTGTTTTACATGAGCAAAGACGATTTAGTATAGCAAATGCTTGCAAGACACATACAGTGGTACCTCTGGTTACAAACACCTAGGGTTACAAACACCTTGGGTTACAGACTCCGCTAACCTGGAAGTAGTACCTCGGGTTAAGAACTTTACCTCAGGATGAGAACAGAAATTGTGTGCTGGTGGCGCAGCAGCAGTGGAAGGCCCAATTAGCTAAAGTGGTACCTCAGGTTAAGAACGGTTTCAGGTTAAGAACAGACCTCCGGAACGAATTAAGTTCTTAACCCGAGATACCACTGTATAGGTTTAGCATAATACTGGAGAAAGGACAGATTAGGTGCATATATTTCAGCACCATAGCAGTGGACAGCTCAACTGCAGAGAAAAGATGGGGTGGGAAGGCACTTATTTTGCCAGAAAACTGGAAAACTATCTAATGGGAATGGAGAATAAAGTATTCTTTCTCCCCACTTGTAAAAATCTGGGATGGTGATAATAATAATAATTGTAATATAATAATAAATTCATCGATTCCAGAATCATCAATAGGTTTTAAAGCCCCACTGTTGTGGTGTTTTTTTAAGTGACGCTTGAAAGACATGTGGTGGTCTAGGTTGTGTTTATCATTTCACCTATGTACTGGATAAGTATTATTTCAATGTGTTGTCGTTTCACCTGGATATGATATCCCATTTTTTGGCGCTCAGTGATATGAATTGTATTGTAGGACCTGCAGGTGATGTTCTGTTTTGATGTGGATTGTTTGCTTGTCCTGATAAATGTTGGTTGTTTAAAAGTTGTTTTTATATGTGCAATTGTTCTAACTATGTATGTATATATGTAAGTGTGTGTGTGTGTGTGTGTGTGTGTGTGTGTGTGTAGCCTCATTGGAAGTGATTCATAAACAAAATAAATATGACTAATAATGAATGTACAATAAGTATAATAATAATAAGCATCACTCATAATCCTTTACCTTAGGAAGTGGGGCATAAAAGCTTCATTGGTCTCCATACTTTATCTCCTTTCTACATGGTTTCTAATACATTCTTCTCAAGGCCATTCCTCTACAGAGCATCCTGCCTCCCACCACCAAGAAAAGAACTTGAAACAAGGCGCTTTCACATCAAATGCTTCATGAAGTGCCACACAGTCCCAGTGGGTGAAGCATGGGGAGAGAAAAAAACCCACTTTATCTGCTGCGCAAAAAAAGAACCTCTGTTATGAAGTTGAGTAATACAAGCAGTGGTGGTGCGTGTTGAATGGGAGCATGATTGGAAAGGTTCTATGAAGAAAGGCAGGTTGATTTGATCCTTGTTCTCCAGGCATTGGATTTCCCCTCAACACAATGTGCACTCTGGGTAACTGACAGAATCAGACTGCCAGCTTCAAGGAGTTCAATAAATTTCAAGTTGCTTTGGTGTCAAAGGGTTGAATCCAGACGAGCTATGCTGGTGCAAAATTGGGATGCTCAAAGTATATTTGGGGCCTCTGGAAATGTCTAAATTGATTTCATAAAAAAGAAGAGGGGATGACCCCTTCTGAAAATGGGATACTCAGGGAATTCCATTAGGCACCACATGCTGAAAAGCACTTGCACTGTTCATTATGTCAACAATCTCTTTTTTGAGTGCTAATTACTTTAGGCTCTATGTTTAGGGATATTATTCTTTGCATACTGGCATCGTCAGACATCGATAATCTTCTGGACATAATTTTTTGTTATTTGTTCTGGAGGAGAAGAAGAGGAGGAAGAGGAGGGAAGAAGACAATGAGAACCAGAAATAAATATCAGACAGGAATCTGCTGCTTTCTGACACTCTTTCTTTGCATATGAATAGGGCCTTTTAAGATGGGCTTAATTTGAAGCAGACGGAACACGGGTGGCGCTTTGGGTTAAACCACAGAGCCTAGGACTTGCAGATCAGAAGGTCGGTGGTTCGAATCCCCGCGACGGGGTGAGCTCCCGTTGCTTGGTCCCTGCTCCTGCCAACCTAGCAGTTCGAAAGCACATCAAAGTGCAAGTAGGTAAATAGGTACTGCTCTGGCGGGAAGGTAAACGGCATTTCCGTGCGCTGCTCTGGTTCACCAGAAGTGGCTTAGTCATGGCCGGCTCCCTCGGCCAATAAAGCAAGATGAGCGCCGCAACCCCAGAGTCGGTCACGACTGGACCTAATGGTCAGGGGTCCCTTTACCTTTAATTTGAAGCAGGGGTCAATCCTCCATTTCAGTGCCAGGCTCAGGCTTAGAGCATTGTGGGAAGCAATCATAAAATCCCCCACAAGCATGTGCTGAATGACATTATTACTTCACCGAATAACTACATTTTACACCTTCCTTTGCATCTGGGGTTGAATGGTGGGATTTTAGGACAGGTTTCTGCCTTCCAGATAGGACTGGACCCCAGTGTATGTCATGGATTCCGTTGTAGAAAATGCAGCTGCTTTCTGATTGTGGAAGTGTTTGTCATCTTGGATCAACGCCAACATCTGATGGACTTATCAGATCAAGAAAGAGTTTTCTGTAAGCTGATATTGACTGGCTACCCTTTGAGATGTTGCCGCACAACTTGGCTTTTGTGTCCTTGGTGTGTTACCTACTACACTCCAATCCTTAATAGAGTTACTTTGAAATGAATTCTATTAATTTCAGTGGAAAGTACTTCAGAATATTTCACCCAGTTATATTCTGTTGTATTGAGGCTGCAAGTTTCCATTTTATGCTAATGGCTGGCTAATTTCATAAATATATTGTTACTATTACCGCTACTCTCTTATTTACTTTATTGTCCCTGGTAAATCTAGCATTGGAACATGATGTTTCTCTTTTATGCATAACTGGGGGAGGGGCGGGCAGGGAATGAGCTTCTGGAGAATGAAAAGAAATCCAAAATGAACATTGAAAACACCTTTAGGTGTTTTTACTACACACATTTAATTTAGTAGTATCCCCACTTAATACAATGGGACTATTTTCAGAGTAAGCATGCATAGAATTGCATTGTACCTGTGACAGTGTCTCGGCAATTTCCTCTGCTTCAGCCCAGTGGAGATTAACAATACTTTTTTCACCATCTCCTTAGTGCCACCAGGCCCGATCAATGCCCCTCCATCTTATTAAACTGACATTTATAATTATACATCCAAGTTATTTGCAAATATGCCCATTCCCTGATTACACAGTTTGCATGCAATGTTCTCACACAGAGTCACACAAAATATCATGCAGACCATAACATAATGCTTGGCGGTGATGCAAACAAGCTGTTGGAACTGCTGCTTTGGGCTTAGAGCTGCCACAAAGTGTGGGCTGGTCCAAAGTAGCGCTCCCTGTGGTTCTTCGCAGCCCTGCAGCGGTAACAGAAACAGCCCAGTGCCAGAACCTCATTGCTAATGTGATTGCCATCTGTCTGAACAATAGGCAATCTCCAATAACTGAAAAACAGGCACAACAGTGTATTTTACACTAAGTATCCTGGAAATGGCTGTCCTAGTTTCCTCCAACAAACAGTTGCTTCATTCTAAGGAAAGAATCACAATCACACAACTATTTCCACCTGCCCAAGAAGGCTTTGGGGTCACATTTTCTTTTTTAAAAATGTCTTTCTGGCATCTGCAGGGGTTCATGTCATCTGTGGAACGGGTCTGCCAAGGTGCCCTATTGACCTCCAAAATATGGATAATGTGAATGTTTTGATTGTGGGCCTTCCTGAATTCAGACGTTTTCAGAAATGAGACCAAACTGTCAAATCATTTTTCAACCATGAAAATGCTACTTGCAAGTTTAAGGGTAGCAAGAAGACAGTTGGTAAACTTCCTGTTTTTTTCCAGTGTAAAATTAATGTATAATTTTAAAATAGTATGTGGGTTAATACTGTTTATAGATGACAATTATTATCCAGGATATTGAAAACCCTTCCATTGTTTTAAATGTTCTTAATATTGTTTGTGATGCTGTAACCTGTCCTGGGACCTTATGGTGAAGTATGGGTAATATATAAACAATATATATGTAGTTCTCCCTTTTCGGGTTCACAATCAAAACACACCTATGTAACTTTCGTAGCAGTGTTGCACTTTTGGAATTAGAATTTTAATTTGCTCTAATTCTGCTTTGTGAAGTTCAGAATTTAATCCCACTGGGAGTTGTTTTTTGTGCTTCTTTATACAGTCATACCTTGAGTTGCGTTTGTTTCACTTTGCGTTTTTTCTGGTTACGAACGCTGCAAACCCGGAAATGTTTACTTCTGGGTTTGCCGCTTTGTGCATGCGCAGGAGCGATCTGCAAGCTTTGCACATGGGCAGGAGCACTCTATTGCATCAAGCGCACGTGCAGAAGCGGCGCTCTACTTACAGACTTTTCAGGGTGCGAACAGCACCCCAGAACAGATTGCGTCCATAAGTAGAGGTACCACTGTATTGGTCACTATTGGCATTGACTGTATAGGTAAAGGAAAGAGTAAAGGTAGAGAACTTTGTTGAACATCTTGTGGAACCATTTGGATGTTGAACAATGTCTTCTCAAGCCCAATTTCCCAAGGGCCTCCCTTGAGGTATAGCCACCTCCCCAGCCCATAGGGTAAATGCCCCAGGAGATGAGAGCTCAACCAAATCTCTCACCACATCATGAAAGTATTGGCTCAGAGCAGCTGAGATTAATCCAGGTGGGTGGTCATCAGATCGGAGCTGGGCTTCAGTGGGTGGGGGTGGCAGATTGTTGACCTCCGTTTCCTCTGCAATATATTATAAAGTAGAAGTCCATACTGTCAATTTTCAGTTTAATTTTTTTCTATTGTAGATCAGTGGTAGCCCTTAGTTTATGCATTATCTTGTGCTGTCTCATAATTCTAGGTCTGCATGAAAAGAGCTTCTACAGAAGGTGATGGTGTCAACAACAGCGCTCCATTTTATGTGTGTGCAGCCATCCAAAAGGATACTACCCAGAATGGAAGCTGCACATCAGAATAGCAACAAAGCTCTGTGATGAACTGAGGTCAGTTTTAGTGTCAGTGTATTGCAGACCTATACAAAGAGCCAAGAAGCCCAGAAGCAACACACTCTGCCTTTGAATTTCTCACCAGTTAAAAGTGCAGGGGAAAACTTCAGGAAAAAATCTAAGTTTAACCAAACAGAAACTACTCAAATAATGTCTAGCAAACAACTAATCAGATCTTCTTATAGCGAGGGGCAATTCTGTCATTTTGAGGTCTAGACACTATTCAAGGGGAAGGCGTACAAATCCAATTGAAGTAAAATGTTGAGCCATATACAATAACCCTGGTAGTTCCCCATTCATTTTCTCCTCAAATAAAATGAGAGTTTGTAAGAATAGAACGTTGGGGATTATAACCATAGCAACATCACTAATAAGGGTGGTGTTCCTTTGATTATAATATATAGTGTTCCATTCTGAACTGAATGTTGTACTCACATATTAACAGTCATTAATGAAGCATTATGTGAATTTGAAAACACTGAATGGAGATTAATACATTTTACCAAACTTGGATGATATTCTATTCAAGCTGATCCTATATTCTGTTACTTTAGATGTTTTGAAATTTCTACAGGATATGGAAACTTCTAAATGAACTCACTACCATTTCTCATGCCAAAGGGAAACTATTGATAACTTACCTATTGGAATTGTGTTAGCTCCAGACAACTTCCAAGGGAGATTGGAAAGATACCACTGCTTCTCTGTGGGCTATGAACAGCATAGCAATTCCAGAATGATTTGCCAAGAACTGTTTGAAGGATATTTATCCACAGGATGTTTCAGATAGTAAAATGAGCCCTGTATTAATAGTTAAACCACTAAAGCCTAATCCATGCCTCTTTTCAGAAGTAAGTTCCACTAATTTGAATGGGACTTACTCCCAGCTAGGTGTGAAGGCTTAATATAGATTATTAAGAAGATGCCTGTGAAAGCCTACATCGACATCCCCAGGTAGGAGACCCAGACTCTGAGCTTTCATTTTTAAAAAGAAATCTCCAACTATCTCTGCCTTATGGAGAACCAAGCACAGATCTGTTTTCAACACTCCTTCTGCACGTGCACAGGTTGTGGAGGCACAAACATTTGCAGGAAGCCTTTCTGAAACTTTGTAATACCTTCCATTGGTAAGATAAGATCTCACATTCCATTCTAAGGTTAATAACCATTTATATTGTCACTTTGCCACTCAGCTGAGTCAGGAGACAATTCCCCCCGCCCCAACCTCAGCAGACAGAAACTACTCATCTAACTTCTGCCGGAAAATAGACACTGAGTACTGATTACAGTAGTGTCAGATGTGTGAACCTGCCTGGAAGGCCCAGGTCAATAATGATCTCTCAGGTTTTTCTCCCTTAGTGCTTCAGAAACCCCTGACAGCAGACTCTTCTGTTCTATGACCTGCTGGGTGCTAATAGTGCCATTTTGAAAGCATGTGGCTAATGCAATAGAAAACCTGAGGAGGGAATGAGTTTTCGGCAGTCTCCTTCGGTTGTATTTTTGTTTAGCTGTGGGATTTGTTTGTGTTTTCTATTTTTTTGCGCCTTTGAGCTTTAGTTCTCATTTTGCTGCAGTTTGTCCTTCGCTTGCATTTGGTCTTTGATCTTGCCACAGTCTTGCACTTTCCAGCACGACTGCTGTTTTGCTCTAACAACCCATTCCATTTTGTGCAATGTTTGTTTACCTTTATCCCTAAAGGCACTGACTTGGGAAACTTGGCAAAGAATTTTTTTAAAAAAAGAAGTTTTGTGGCACTGTAGACATCAGTCTTTCCAGAAAATGATGGGGATCTCTTCCCCCTAATCCACTACGCTTCTGGGATGAGGTTACTGCACTCCCCACCAGAGGCATTTTCATTTACTGCACGTGTTCTGTGGTTTAGTCCTGACAATGAACGCAAATAGTGTGGTTAAACCCTGGTGAGCCTTGGCACAAATGAAATCCTCACTGGGGGCACTGTCCCACTAACCTCAGCCACTGAAACCATCACCTGTCTGCATTCTTACTTACATTCAGTCCAGGGGATGGTTGTGTTGGCTCCTTCAACTTAGTCTCAGTGCTGCTTTTATAGAACTCATCAAGGAGGATTGGGAGGGGGGATAGAATTAGTTGGCTCCACCTGTCATAGGCTCTATAGTTGGTCATCTGACCTTCTACCCTACCACCTGCTCTGGGCTCCAGCCAGCTGTTGGATGAAGCCAGGCTCTTTCTCATCTCTGTTCAGTTGATGAAGATGGTGGAATATTGGTGTCATATAATCCGAAGGCTTCAGCTGAGTACACTGCTGACGTCAATCAATGTAGCTTTGCAGCATTAAGATCCAGTGAAAAGAATATTACTTTTAGGTTATAGTTAAGTTGCTGCATCATCGTTTCAAGGACACATTGAACGAGCTAGGCTGAAAGACAAGCAAAAAACAAACAATCCACACCACTCTGGTTTATTTGATTTTTTTAGCCTTGGTTCCCTCCCCGCTTCAGTCCTCCAGAGAGATTTGTAACAAATAAATCATTGCTAGTGAAGTGCAGATGTGTTTCAGATTTCCCACCCCCCTTCTTCTGGCAAGGTGGTCAGCAAGACTGTCCCTACCAGCAGGCAGAGTCTGGAGATTGCTTCAGGTGGCAAGTGCTTGGGGGCAGTAGGAAACCCCCAACCCAAGCTGTCCCTCCTAAGCTGCTCCTGGGCATTACTTTCTGCTCAAACTGTGTATGTCACACAGCCAGTACTGCACCTCCTAAACTAGGCTGCTGCCATCAAGTTTGCTGAAAGATGCTATTCCATCACCAGTGCAGATGTAAGAGTCAACTGCAAGTCCAGAGGACTTCTATATGTAGAACGCGGGGTGCCATCTTGACCTTCTCCTCATACAAAATGTGTTGGGCTGGTCCTGGTGAGCAGATCAGGCCTGGATCATCAATTGCTCACATGGTCAAGGACCTGATTTGGAATTTCCATTGTTCTATTGAAGAATCCGTACAGGAATTAATACCAACCTTCCTCTTTTCTTTTTCAAAGAGGATGCAAAAGAACGTGCTTTATTCTGATACTCAAAACTTATGATCCGCCAAGCTGAACATATCAGCCACGGGTTCAACTGATGTCACATCTAGTCTGGGAAAGATATCCACCATCAGACTGGGAAGAGGTGCTGTAGGTTAGTGTGTTCGGTTCCCAATCTCTCTTCTTTTTTTTTAACCTATGAACCACTTAAAAATTGCTGAGAGTCGTGGTGGCCCACTGAATGATTTCCATGTTTAGATGTCGACCGGAAGCTGTATGCCGGCTCCCTCGGCCAGTAAAGCGAGATGAGCACCGCAACCCCACAGTCGTCCGCAACTGGACCTAACGGTTGGGGATCCCTTTACTTTTTTAATACCCTTTTAAAAACCAACCCTGATTTGGTCACCCTGAGTCACTCTATCTTGCATGCAGTCGTTCTTAGTGTGTTCACTTCTTTATCACTGCTTTCTTCATTCTTGGCATTGACTCTCCATTCTGCTAAAGTGCTTTGTCAATGCCTTTTTCTTGCTCAGGACCTTGCTACCAGCTGCCACCTTATTTTTTTGACAGAGCCTCCTCCTCTCCTTTTATTTGTTGCACTCACTTTCCAGGCAACAGTGGAACAGTCACCACTCATAGATATGTCACTACATGGAGTTGCCTGAATGAAGCTCACCAACACCTGGTGGTCCATGGACCATACTTTTGGAACCACAGGCCTGGACACCTCCAGGCCTTCTGTTCTGACTCCTTCCCAGGCCAGAAACCTTTTCTCCAGGCCACTCCCATTGCTGGACTCCCTCTGTGCCTTCCTCAAGTGCCTTGAACTGTGAGAATACTGCTTGCTTGCTTGCTTGCTTGCTTGCCTGCCTGCCTGCCTGCCTGCCTGCCTGCCTGCCTGCCTGAATGGGAGATGGAGATATGCATGTGTAGGAACCTCTGGTTTTAGTGTGGCTGGAATGTAGCCTTTCCCATCTATTGTCCATCTACTTATTGCCTATGGATCCGCCATCATTATGCACTTCCCATCAGGTTGTTCATGAGGTAATGTGGCTGTCAGTCTAAAATAGTAGTAGTCTTAGAAAATGTATGTACAGTACACTTTGGTGATTTTTAAATGCTTTTCTGTCATGTTTAGAAACTTAAATTATTGTTCCTTCAATTTTTGAAATGCTCTTTACAGTATGTGTGACTTTAAAGAGCACTTAATAAACTCTTTTTGTACCAAATTTGGCTTTGTTTGGACTTTTTTTGACCATAGGAACGCATTAATTGATTTTCAATGCATTCCTATGGGAAACCGTGCTTCGCAAGACGAAAAATTCGCAAGACGAAAAAACTCGCAGAACGAATTAATTTCGTCTTGCGAGGCACCACTGTAGACAATACTGAGGTGGGCGGACCAGTGCTTTGATAAGGCAGTTTCCTATAGTTTTTAAGGTTTTTCAGCTATGCAGTTTCATATGTTTTCATTACATGACGATTTGTTGCTTCTATTAATTAAATCTTTCTTCGTTTTTAATTCTTGCACGCCTTCTTTTAAGGAGTTAACCTAAAAGATGCCATATACGGTTGTTGGACCATAATCAAGACTATATATATATATATATATATATATATATATATATATATATACGATTAGAAACAATTTTTAACTGTGCGATATCACAAAAGTATCCATCTGCATTTCCCCCAAACTGAGCAAATTCCAGATTGCTGGTTTTACATGATGTTCTGTCCCAAGTGCATGGGAGATGGCTTGACAAACATTTGCTGATGAATTTGTATTCCTGTGTTCCAGTAACATCACAGAGGGGGGAAAGAGCAACTGTTCCTCTTCCTACCTGAAGAGACTCAAAGAAGGCTGAGGCAATCATTCGGCAGGGGAGGAAAGGATGATAATGAAGGAAGTCCTTTAATCTAGTTAAGCACTTTCCTTTCCCAATGCAGGCAACAAACCGTCAACCTGCAGTGATGAAGCAGCAGTTAGCCTTTTTCCAACTGCTCCCCTGGGAGAGAAATGAATTGGTGAAATCCTTGACAATTGGTTACCATTAGACCTCGGTCACCCAACATATGCCCATTTTTATTTTTATTTTTAAAAAGACAACAATCACTAATGCAGCCATCGCCAATCACCAAAGCCGTTTCAGTAATCTGGGAGATATCCTGCGGTAGAATCCTGCCTGTTTTCCAATCGCTGCTACCGTTTCACTGCCACCTTCCCTCCCACTGACACGTCCGTGCTGTTCCCATTAAAGCTGCCAGTATTTCCAGCACAGCACTATTCAGTGTTGCCAAGTTAGGTCCTCCGTTGCGAAGTTAGCAACATTTCAGAGCTCCTAGCAACAGAAGCACCAAAACTAGTGACTTTTCCCCCTGCCTATTTTTGTAGCGTTTCCCTGCAAGAGAAGTCACAAAAACCTGCTTGACAGTAGTTTGCAATTATTCTTAGCCTCAGAAACTTTTCTACCATCTGGAGTTAGCTGCACTGCGGTGCATCATACCCAGGCATCCCTACCACCCTCCTACCACCCCTGCAATGGAATTTATTTAACGAGCCCAAACTACCCATTTCTTTACTATGAATACCAGTACCTAACTTGTACCTGTAGTTTTAGCAATATTTCCAAATGCAGACAATGCTATGGGCAAGTGAAGGGAAGTTTCTCGAGTTCTCTGAAACTCAAAATCGTAATTTTCCAAACAAACAAACCAAAAGGAAAAGTCTGGGATTTCTGTGAAGTTGCCATTCCATGTGGAAAGACAGACAAGTCTGTTTTGGGTCTGTGTCTCTTGATTTCTTTGTGTCCCTGATCCTAGAACAATAGGCAGGTAGGATCCTAGAATGCAACAACTGATTGGCTTGCAGGAGAAGACCAATCAGGCTCCAGGGGGAAGTTAATCAGCCTATTAGGCTAGTAGGATCGTAGAATGCAACAACTGATTGGCCTGCAGGAGAAGACCAATCAAGCTCCAGGAGGGAAGCAGAATCAGCCAATCAGATGGGACTCATTGTGTAAATGTATATAAAAGCCTGAGGTTTGGGGGGAAATTTAATCACTGTTTTACAAGTTGCAATAAAGAGCATGAAATCACTGCAGGACTCCGAATATATTTCAGTCCCCCCTTCTTCCTTCGTGGAACTCCAGGTGGTGTGCATGTGGTTCCCAAGGGGCGACTACCTGTCACTGATCTGATCCAGACCTGCTTAGCTTCAGCAAGATAGCAGCACCATGTGCCTTTAGGCTATCCCATTCATATGTTCATGCCACCATGAAGGCAATCTTCTTGAGAAGATTCTTCTTCCCAGTGCCATAGCATTGAGGGGCACAGGGGTGGTTGCCCTGGGTCCAAAATTGTTAGGGGTGCAAAATTTCAACACCCGGTGCTGCCTCAATACAGCTGTGTGCTTCCGTTGCTAGGATACACTGAAAACAGCTGCTTCATACAAACCAAGAAGTGACCATTCCAGACCATGGAACAACTCTTTTCTGATTTCTGTGGCTGTGATCTCTTGGGCGACGTGGACACCATTAAACAGTTGGATGCACATGCGTACTCTGTCTGTTTCCCTCCTTCCCCCACCTCTGTGAGGCCCCAGACACTGGAAACCCACGCTACACCACTGCTTCTTCCATAATCAGAAGATTGTCACTTGGTAACAATGCAGAAATGGGCCTTCTTGGCCATAGCACTCACAATCTGGAACACCTTCTCTGGGATAATTCCTGAAGTGGAAGCTGTAGTGACCTTTCTGCGTGGAAGTCACTTCTCTGAGGAACAAAGTTGTGAATCAGATATGTAATTAACTGAGGGTGATAACTATATACATGGTAAGAAGCCATCACTGGTCACAGATTCCCTCAGCATGTAAAATAGACAGATATTACAAGCAACAAAGGGACGCGGGTGGCGCTGTGGGTTAAACCACAGAGCCTAGGACTTGCGGATCAGAAGGTCGGTGGTTCGAATCCCTGAGATGGGGTGAGCTCCCGTTGCTTGGTCCCTGCTCCTGCCAACCTAGCAGTTCGAAAGCACGTCAAAGTGCAAGTAGATAAATAGGTACCGCTCCAGCGGGAAGGTAATTGATGTTTCCGTGTGCTGCTCTGGTTCACCAGAAGCGGCTTAGTCATGCTGGCCACATGACTCAGAAGCTGTACGCCAGCTCCCTCGGCCAATAAAGTGAGATGAATGCCGCAACCCCAGAGTCGGTCACGACTGGACCTAATGGTCAGGGGTCCCTTTACCTTTACCTTACAAGCAACAAAGCATAATTGGGTATGGTAGTGTGAGACTGTGTGATGGGTGGCTGTTTGGCTTACAAGGGGATCAAAACCTTTCCTAAAGCAGGTACCATGAGATGCTGTCCAAGCAGAGATTTAGAACCAGGATCCAAATTTGGCACCTGATGAGAACCACAAAATGGCAGTCCCCCCCCCCACCTGGGAACATGGGGTGAATGAAGATTGCCATCAGGAACAAGGCAGGGGAATAAATATCTACATTGGGAACAAGAGTGGGAGCAGCCCAACAGCACCTCCTGTGGACCATGAGGCCACTGTAGAGGTGGCATTTGGGGGTGGGCTGCTAAGGAGGCAGCAGATCCAGGGTCAAGGAATGCACTGCTGCTGTCTCCACCATACTGCCACCACCATGGCAATGCATGCTGCTGCCTCTATAGATGCTGTCGTCTGAGCTGGTTGCCTCACTTTGCCTCATGGGTGGGCCAACCCTGACACCAACCAATGTGACCAATGACCAGGGATAATAGGAATTGTAGCCCATAACATCTGGAGGGCACCAAGTTGGGAAAGGCTGTGCTACCCTAGAAGGCTAGATCATCAATGCACATCCCATGTATCATCAACAGGGAGTGTAAGATATCTTCACCAACAGCAGTTTGTCGAATATATCCTGAAGATTATTTATATAATATGTGAATACCTCAATTTAGAGAGATGATTGATATAGGTAGATCATATAAAGAAAGATTATATATATATATATATATATATATATATATATATATATATGAGGCAGTATTATTTTAGTTGGCAAGATGAGGGCAGACTTCTCCATAATAATGATACTTTGAGAAGGGAGACAGATTCTGAGGATGCATTCTACCTGATTATAACAATTTCACATTCAATCAAATTGTGTACCAAAATTGTTTGACAAGTGGCCCTTTTAGCATTATTTAAATGTGGTTATTTTAGCACTCCATTTATTAATAGTTTGATGCCCCACCAATTATCTCCGTATGAAGAAAATTTGCATGGAGATAATCTGACAGTTGTATGCTCACACAAGGGTATTAAATATGAATTTTGAAAACTGACTTCAAGGCATAATAGAAGGATGTCATTCAAATACTAGGATAAGATAATGTCCAACAAATACGGAAAAAGAACTCACCGTAGGGCTTTTAAAATAAAGTTACCATTTTTACAACTTTTCGGATGTAGACCAAAGTCATTTGTGGATCAAAAATGAACAAGTATATCAAGTGGGACATACTAGACACATACATAAACTCTTTGTACCTTTGCAAAGCCATCCCCTGACATTTAGCAAGTAACACATACGTATATACAAAAAATACTACCATTCATTTAACCCAGGGCTTTGCAAAATCTGCTCAGAAGAGCCTCCCTGAGCTAAGAACTTGATTTCTCCAGGTTTCTCACATGATATGTTGAGCTCTCCAGATGTTGGTGCTCCGGCTGGTACCCTTCACATGTCAGTACTGTAAAAGTATTCCTCTTAAGTTGGTAGGCTGGATCATAATGTGTACTGCTTTCTGCTTTAACGTCAGTGGCCCTGTTGGCAGACTGGATGCCAGCACAGAGTTCGCCCATGAAACAAACACTGGACATAGGAAGCAGTCGCAGAGGAACAGCTGTGTGATGGCAACTGTGCCACAACCAAATTACTAAAAATGTGGCCCTAAACAGAATATATGAGAACATAAGGAGAGCCCTTCTGGATCACGCCAAAGGCCCATCAGGTCCAGCATTCTGTTCTCATAATGATCAACCAGATGCTTATGAGAAGCCTGAAGACAGGACCTGAGCACCACACCACTTCCCCCACCTGGGACGCCATTGGGGGGGCAAGCCCCCCATATTTTCAAGGAGGGGGCCAGGCCCCCCAAATTTCTGTGAAGATCCCCAAAAGGGCACACCAAGGCAAAGACACTTCTCCCTGCCACATCCTTTTGAGAATCGCCAGGGCGCCTTCCTGGAAGGCGCCCTGGCAAACTCCCCCAGGGACACGCCAGGGCGAAGTGGAGGCTGGTCCATCAGGGCAAATGTGGACCTCTGACAAGCATTTTTACCATGGGTCAGGGACCTCAAGCCTGGGGACCAAGCCTGAGCTCCTCCGGGCCTCCTTAGTTGACAAGTTCTTTGTAGGCCACACCCCAATCCAGGAGACCTCATTCACTGGAATGTGTCCTTGAAATATGATAATGATAATGATTTTCATTTTTTATTTTTTTTTGCCTGGATGGAGGACAGAGAGAGGAGCTGAAATGTAGCCTATGTACAAAGGAAAGAGTCACATCCATTGCTCCGCTCACCTTTGCTTCAGGTCTTGCCCACCATGGCAAGGCTGCACACAGTAGGTTGTCCACAGGGGAATATGGCCACCTGGATGAAAAGGGTTCATGGGGAAAAGTGATGGCTCAGGTAACCTGGTCCCAGTACATTTAGGGCTTTGACATGTTGAAACTACTACTTCAAACTGGGCCTGGAAATTGTCTGGGAGCTGTAAGTCAGCTGCCTGCTAATTTACTCCGAAAGGGATCAGGCCCTTCAAATAGCAATGATCAGAGAAGTCTAAGCAGATGGAGCAAAGAACTGGGATGTCTAAAAATGCCTAGGTTATCTATAAACAGCAGAGACCTGAACGTTCAGCACTTCCATGACAGGAAGTGTAAATTACAATAGGTGCTATCTGCCTGAATTCCTATAAAAAGGATAATTAGTTTAATTACAATGATATTCTTAAATCTTGCCAGGGAACAGTTTCCATCAGTGACTTGCATGACTACAAAAATGCCATATTAACTTCAGCTCCCTCCTCAATATGTCAGGGTGACAAAGTGTGTGAAAAGCAGAAAGTTCAGGGTTGTGTGTGTTTCCCACCAACTCCTTTGGCCCTGTCATTTGCCAGTCAATTAAAAAATGTGGCATTCAGCTCCTTTGCTAACAGGTCGCTATGTTTCTGGAAAATAGAAAAAGCTCTTTGTAGAAAGATAGTTCCCACACTTTTTTTTCCCTGCAAAAAAGGTGTTTGTGTGTGTTTACGTGTATTTCTTCCTTATAGGAGGAGGAGGGAGTTTTACACCATAGTGTTGAGTACCTGCTAACAATATTTCACAGAATATTCTCTGCTGGGTTGCCTAAGGCCCTTCATCCATTAGCTGTGCCATACACCACTTCCCTGAGGTGGCTTGCCCAACTGTAAATATCTTGGTTTGTATTTTTTTTTCCCCATCGATGAACAAACCCTAACATGTTGAGGTTAAAGGCTTTTCCCTTTTCAAAAAAGAGAAGTCAATCAGAGGCTCCTCGGTTTTAGGTCTCCCTTCTAAGGCTTTGCCATGGATTTGACAAATGACAGGCCTTCACAGTCTAGCCTCACACTAACTAAACAGCAGAAAGCTGTTTCCAATGCTCTAATTTTATACTGTCAGTTGTGATGGCTGACACAGGATGCTTTATGGTCAGCCAAAAGTGACACAAATCTCACCATGCTTCTGTTTATGGACTTGGGGGTTCGTTGTGACACATGTTATAGAAACGGCACAGCCCATACACACACTCCCAACCCAAATCAGAATTTATTTTGTGTCGTGATTTTTGTGTGTGTGTGTGTGTGTGTACCTCTGTATCATAAAAATAAATCACAGCAGTTTACAACAGTGTAAAATCATTAAAAAACATAAAAATTTAAAACAAAAACAAGTTAAAAACAAGCAAAATCAACAATCATATTCCACAAACATGCTGCCTTGCAAGCATAGAGTCAATTTACCTGCTACCTCATCTAGAGTATTTTAGGTTTACATTTTAAAAATGTAAAATGTGAAAACTGGAGTAAGTTTGTGTTTGCAACAGTGATGCCCCTGAAACATATAATTATTCAGTTCATTGGTTGTTCATAATTCTGATATGTGCCACTGAAATGGTGATCAGATTAAAACAGAGTTAATTTCTCTTTTCTGAACCTCTGAGGTCTCTGTTGTTGCCACTGCAGCAGATAAGCAGCAAAACTCCACCTTCTTTGTGTAAGCTTCAGTATTGTTTATGTAATCCTTTTGTTACTCAAGGTAATGAAAACATCCATTGCTGGCACATGTTCAGAATGATTTTAGTCTTGAGTTACTATTTGCCAAAGAAACCAATTAGTTGAAAACTTTTCATCTGAAATTATACAACCAAGCAGGAAAAATCCCATATGGTCATTTGCACCCTGTCCATTCATTTCTGCAATGGCTAAGTGATGTAATGATGCACAGTGATGGAAAAAATACATTGCAGTAAGCATGCTGTGTGTCCAAGATTATGCACACATGCTAAAATTCTGACTGTGATTCAGAAAGAATAGAGGAGAACTTTCATCAGAGTTTCTACTATGGAACTCTTAAAACAATTCCCCAATTCTGAATTGCAGTGAGGTCAGTTTGCCCATCACTAGCTTGCAAACATGTGTATCATAACAAGCTTATACTCCAGGGGGAAAAGCCACGAGCAGTTTTACTAAAATGTGACTTGCCTGGTCATTCCTTCCACCACCCTCACCCCCGGCCTTTAAAAACAAAAAATATCTCATATTGAAGCTAATGTTTAGTTTACCAGGCAACAGAGAATGGAGTCAACCAGCCTTTCCAGATCTGCTCTTGGGAGTTTGGCAATGCTCTCTGTTCATCAGTAGACATTCTCACATGCAAAGCCACTCCATGTGCCATCAAGCATCTGCTCAATCAGTGCAGTATCCAGGTGTGAAATTGCAACAGCTTTCATTTGTTCCCTTTCTGTGCCATGGGTTAACAGGGAGAGAATGAGGAGGCAAGGCCAGATTGCAGAATACATTGTGAAATAGATTGCACTAAAAGGATTCTGCCTGTGATGGATGGGCACTTAGAACATCACTGAGCAGTGTGCAAAGGTACTAGAGTCCAAGGAAATGTACCAACATTTCCCTTATAATTAAAAACCCATCTCTCCTCATTAGCAGCCAAAGCAGTAAGCCTAGAAAGATGGAGATCTTTGCTGCGTCTTTCAAGTTCATTGTGACTCAAAGGGCCATTTCAACCAGACTGAATTGGTGAGTCTCCATTAAAACCAAGGGAATTGTGGCAGATGACACCAGCCAAAGATTTGACTGCCAAACCACTTCCAGCCTGCCATATAGCTCCCTGCAGAGCAGTCTATATTGTGTTCTTGATGAATGAACATCACAACATTAATGGGCATTCATTCATCCATTCAGTCCTTTTAATGCTATGTAGAGGGAGGAAATGGAACATTTTAATTCCCCCGCTGTCCATTGGTTTTGAAAACATTTGTATTCAAATTATTGTTTTATTCAACAACAGAGTCCAATAATGACACCCTTCAAAACAACATGTTTATCCAGCGAGTCAAGAGGAAACATTCAAAACAATGCCACATTATTTCAGTACATGTCTCAGAGAAGAGAGGAAAAACATCAGCAGAAATTTTTTAATCGGTGTGGAAATACAGAATGGGGAGGAAAGACTCCAGTTAATATTGCTGGGCATGTAGTTAATTTTTGTAAACTCCAAAAGAGGAATTGATCCCAATGTACAATAGAAGCCAGGGCTGATCCTGTATAAAAAGCATGCAAAAATGAGTGGAGTTATTTTTTTACATACCAAGCTACACTCAGGACACCCCCAGGCCAGAGTAGAAGAGGGTAGTGCTTCAACACTCTTGGCTGGAAAATATTTAATTATTATTCATTCATACATACATACATTACCTTTTTAAACAAAATATAGTAGCACCAGGAACCTAGGGGGAAAACAATACAATGAAATCAAGGTCAAACCCAGCACAGAAGCAAAGCCAGTTCCACAGCAAAATACACAGTGATTTCAAACAACAAGCAGTGATTGTGAACAGCCTAAAAAATAAAAAATGTCCAGTGAAGTAAATTGGTCATCACAGCCCATCTAAAATCAGACAGTAGATGGGCCAGATATACATCTCTTGGAAACCAATCCAGACATGGGGATGGGGGAACCACTGGCGGAGGAAGGGGGTGCGGTCCACCCCGAGTGTAATCCCCGAGGGGGGGTGACATTGCCATGCCGCCCCCATGGGACGCTTGCCGCCCCGCCCCCATGGGCGAATCGCCCCGCCCCCTGGGTGTGCAGCTTGTGCCTCTGGGGGGAACCTACTCCTGGGCACAGCCAATCAGCTTTATCTCAGGCATCAAGGGACCGAAACGGAGTCACAAGCAAAACATTGAACAGGTAAGGAGGTGAAGGGAGGCACTGAGGACATATATCTTTGTAAAGATATACATCTGATAAACTGACCAACTTGGTTGGACTACAGCTCCCATCATCTCTGGCCATTGGTCATGCAGGTGGAGACTGATGGGAATTGTATTCCAACAACGTAGAAAGAACACCAAATTGTTTCTCCTAAAACATTCCATCCATACATCTGGGGCTTTATTTCTGCCTTGTGAACTCATGTGTGAGTATGAACTCTGCCCCTGGTCAGCCTTCCCAAATAAATCAAGGAAGCAGACCTAGGTTGCAACATAAGGTGCTATGCGTTGCAACCTACGGAGCATTTCTGTATCTTCTTGTTGCGTTGCGAGGAAGGAGGGAACGAAAGCACAACTTACTTATTTCATTGGTATGAAATAACCTTTTCTCCGAGCCACTGTGGGCTGTGAACATAGTTCTCCCCCTACCCTTTCAATTGTCACAACAACCCTGGGAGGTAGGTTAAGCTAAGAGATGGTAAATGGCCCAAGGTAACCCAATGAGCTGCATGGTCGAGTTGGTTTTGAAGCCAGATCCTACGCCGTTCCAGTCCTTTCCCAATGCAACCACCTGCATTCTGACTCTGTGGGAATGTGTGGTGGCTTTCACAAGAATGGGGAGGGGCAGGGCCATGGCTTCATCCTGTCTCACATACCCTCCACGATTTCTCCAATGAAAATAGTGATGCCCTATTCCATTATCATTACCCTGTCCATCTGACTGGTTTGCCCCAGCCACTCTGGGCAGCTTCCAACATATAAAAATAATAATAAAACATTAAACATTAAAAAAAACCTTCCCTTTATAGGGCTGCCTTCGGATGTCTTCTAAAGGTTGCATCTCTTTGGTTCAGGGTTGCATAGCCTCTGACATTTCTCTGATGAAAATAGGGATGTACTGAGGAACAGCGGGACATTGCGGAATCAAATCAGAAACCGGGACGGCTTCTCTAAATCCAGGACTGTCCCTGGAACACAGGGACACTGGGTGGCTCTGGTTTCATGGCAGTGGAGCTATCAAATGCACTTTAGGGGGTCTCCCAGATGCAGCAAGCTAAACACACATAGGCACAAAAACCCTCTCCCTGCCTCTCCATCAACTGACTCCGAAGAGTGGGGAGGCAGGTTCCTGCTCTTTTTTCCCAGTCTGGCAACTAATTGTAGCACACAACAGCTGTCTCTGAGATCAAAACTATCAATTTGTATTCCATTGTGCATACTTGTCCTTTGGCTAGGTTGAGAAAGCGACGTGCATGCGAGTGTATAGGCATGTGTATCTGCAAATGCGATCGTTAAGGGCTCTTTCCAGACAGCACTAGATCAGCCCTGACTGAGCTCCTCCATCGCTAAATACAAAACTGCTTTGGGCTTATTTCTAGACGGTTGGCTTTACAAATACAAAGTGGCTTTTAACTGGTCCTGGGGAAACTAATCACTAGCAAGAAGGAAGCAGGACATGAAATTGACTCCATTTAGCTCTCCCAAATGGTCCTGTTGTGTTGTGCATAGTTATTAAGTTATAGATAGCTGAAGATGCACCTCATCCCTGTTTCCAACACCTCCTGGTCAGTGATATCGGAGTCTGCTGAGAGGTTGAAGGCAGAAGGAAGTGAGAGCACATGGTGCTCACTTGTGGCTTGCCTCCTTCCCCCTAATATACCCCCCTCTCATGCAAATGCAGTAGCAAAGCAGAACAGGTCATGACGCCCTAGCGAAACCATCTCCTCCTTTAACAACAACAACACCATAACCAGACACTGGAGAGACCTGTCAGGAGTAAGCATGGACCAATGGTACCAAATAGTATGGGAAACAGCCCTACTAGAAAAATTAACTAATAAACTGAAACTGACACGGGGACAAACAGAAGAAGATGCCTTCACCCCGGTATGGCTCCCCTTTATCACATACACAGCCCAACAGGACAATGACAATAATCCACCAACAGCATACAAATCAATATGGCTAACCTGATCCAAAACACCCACCCACCTCACTCACACACGAAAACAAAGATCACCACAGCCAATCACAAGCAAACAATCACACCCTAGGCCAACCCCAACCTCTCTCACCACCAAAGGAACACAAGCGAACAACACAAGCAACGCTGACACCAAACTCTACATACATTAAACATAATAGAAACACCGCCACCCGACCCCACCCCCATCCATCTTCCCTCTCTCCACCCCCCTTTCTTTTTTCTTTCTTTTTTTCTTCTCCCCCTAATGCCTCAACAAATGAAACGGATTTGTAAAAATGTTACATGAAAAAAAAAATACGAGGCACTACACTTCTGTAAAACAAGAAAATCCTTAATAAAATATTTTAAAAACAAAACAAAAAAACCACAACAACATGATAGGGGTGTGATTGCTGTACTAAACGTTCATTCATTCACTAATATGGGAAAAAAACCAGGAAGTATGTGATAGTGGCTACATCACCAAGAAGCGTGCCATCTCATTAGTGAGAACTAAACCTGGATAAAGTTAAGAAATGCAAGGATCAAAAAGGACACTAATTTTTGTCGTCCCCCCCATAATTTTTATTAAATTTTCTGTTTTACATTTTAGAATATTAATTTAAACAACCTTAAAATATCAATGGCTTCCCTTCTTCTCTTTCCATGGTTCATTTTACAGAACAGAAATCCCTGCATATCTTATATAAACTAAATCATTCAGTATTCCATTATTGTATCCATCAAAACTTATTTACACTCTTAAATTTATCTTAATGCTGCCCACATTTTCAAATACAGTTTTCCTCCATATATTCAATAAAGATTTGCCAATCTTTAGATGTATGATCTTCTTGTTCTCTTATTCTATATCTTAGGTCCGCAAGCTGCGCATATTCCATCAGTTTAAGTTGCCAGTCTTTTTTAGTTCAGACTTTGCTCGATTTTCATTTTGGGGCTAAGAGAACACGAGCTGCAGTAGTGGCATACATAAATAACATTTTTTGACACCTGGGAAATTCTGTCTGAATTATGCCCAACGAAAAGGACTCTGGTTTTTTTGTGTGTGAGTGTGTGTGTGTGTGTGTGTGTGTGTGTGTGTGTTTGGGAAAGTACCATACTTTAAAAAAAATTCAATTTATAATGGATTATTTCCCAATACTCTTTTACCCATTTACATATCCACATATGATAGAACGTACCTTCAGTCTCTTTGCATCTCCAACACTTATCTGATTTTTGCAGAAGCCAGCTGGGAGCCGGTGGCCTCACTGTGAAAATGATGGCAAGGCAGGCAACGCAATGTGTCCTATAAACTGCAAAATGTGATCCTAAGTTTTACAGGGACTTAATGGCAGCTGAACTGAGGTGGACTGTTACCCCAGAAATTTCCAGCCCAACTCTGGAAGCTGAGGTGTTCTAACAATCAATTTCTTTAGATTTCTTTTTGGAGGGGGGCAAAGCCCACACATAGGTAAAAGACCACCGTCACTTATGGATCATATGCTCTGAATTCAAAAGATCCTAGGTTAATCCTTGGCATCTTCAGTGAAAAGGATCAAACAGCCGATGGTGGAGAAAACGTCTTGTATGAGACCTTATTTATAGCCAGTCAGGACTAGGCTTCTCCAACTTTCCTCAACTATAAAAAAAAATACCTGCACTTAGAAAACAAATATATCTGAAACAAGAATTCTAGGCTACAAGTCTACGTATCTGAAAGTAAGCCCGCCTGAACTCAATAGGACTTAGGTAAAGGACCCCTGGATGGTTAAGTCCAGTCAAAGGCGACTATGGGGTTGCAGCGCTCATCTCACTTGCAGGCCGAGGGAGCCGGCATTTGTCCACAGACAGCTTTCTGGGTCATGTGGCCAGCATGACTAAACCGCTACTGGCGCATGGAGGACCATGACAAGTGGCAGAGTGCATGGAAACACCGTTTACCTTACCTTACCTTACCTTACCTATTTATCTACTTGCACTGGCATGCTTTCGAACTGCTAGGTTGGCAGAAGCTGGGACAGAGCAATGGGAGCTCACCCCATCACAGGGATTTGAACCATCGACCTTCCAATCAGCAAGCCCAAGAGGCTCAGTGGTTTAGACTGAACTCAATAGGACTTATTTCTCAGTAGCCTAACATTCTTCCTATCAGTACAGAGATCCATGGGGAAGGAAGCAGGTGTTTTTTGGTGGGATATTCAAATCTATCATCTGCAAAATGTAACAATTTCAGGAGTGTTGTGCCATGTGATTGTTCCAAAACTGTAGATTGGCCCTGAGATGCTTTATATCAGTTTGCTTACTGTACAGTAATCCTTGTCAGGAAATGGTCAAAACAGACCCCTTCAGCTGCTAAGATTGGCAGAGGGGACTCTATTTGTAGTTCAGTCATCCTTGATGCGAGGAACGAGGGCCTGGAAGAAGCCTTTCTTCTGTGGCAACCCCCAGATTGCAAAACTCCCTCCCCACAGAAGCACATCGAACATCTTCACTGAATAGCTTTTGCCATGTGCTCCAAGACACAACTCTTTACCCTCACCTTTGAAAGTTATTTTGTTTTACGTTGCTTTTGTTTTATCTCTTATGCTCTCTTCTCACTGGAACAGTTTTGCTTGTCTTACTTTTTTCTTATAATTGTAACTGGGATACATGGTATGCCATACCCCTCAACTGTCCCTGGAAAACCAGAACACCCACTTTTTTCATGAGAGAACATAGCGACCATTTTGAGTGTTGTGCAGGTCGCGAGTCGCCCAAGAGCATGGCCCAGAAGATGCATGACCCGGTTTTTGCCCTGGACATGTTGGAAGGTATGATATGCTGAATGGTTGAAGCCCACCTTGATGCTGTATGGTGAAGGTCTGGTATTAGTGTGTGTGTGTGTGTGTGTGTGTGTGTGTGTGTGTGACCCAGTGAAGCAAAATGGAAGCTAAATCGATCATTTCAGCTCAGTTCTAATTACACTATTCTTGGTGGCAGAATCCCCCCTTCTTTTTTCCCGTAGACCCCCAGCGCAAATTGGCTAGCATTGCGGCTTGTAGATTGCTTTCTGTTTGTGTGCCTTGAAAGGTCACAGGCCCAGTGCAGTATTTATTATGCCATTCCTCTTGCAGCCGACAAATCTAATTTCAGTTCTAGCCATGGTCTCTGGGGGGAAGAGTTAATAAGGAGAGTCTGAATTGTGTCTGAGGTAAAGGAAGAACCTGGCTTAGAATATATGCCAGGGGAGCTTGCATGAGGATGCTTCCCTGTTTTTAATTTTGAGACACATTAACTTTTTATGATACCTCTTATGTGTAGTTAAAAATAAAATTGTAATAAAGGGAAACAAGGCCACGTTATCCTCCCAATGATATATTGGATTTCCTCGGCAATATTGTGCATTTTTATTGCCCCAGACATAAGATGCAATTGTATCCAAATAGTTTTATACCAGGGTATGAAAATTTATGACAGGCCTCTTTTATGACAACGCCTCATTGCAATGTGTTTAAAGGGTAACCTTTGGCTCTGAGAATCAATAGACTCCCCAAGAACATGCAAGGTACCTCAGGCGATCAGCACCTTCCCATGTTTAATATCTTTCAGAAACAGTTTCTTGCATTAAATAACAAATGACGCTTTTTTAAAAAAAATGTATGGGATTGTCATTCGTTGTTAACTTATACTGAAGTGGCACTTCCAGGAACAGAGCCTTTTTTCTAACATGTGTGCAACTATGCCCAGTTGATTTATTTATTTTACAAACTTAGGCAATTGTGCCCAGTTGATTTATTTATTTTACAAACTTAGGCAATTTATATGCCCCTGAATTACAATCGTCGCTAATCAGTGTATAAGGAAAGGAATACAATGAAAATAAAAATTGGTTAAAACTATAAAACGAGAATTCAGTTAAAGGGCCTGCTGGATATTATTATTATTATTATTATTATTATTATTAGTCTTTCAAAGGCACCAGCCAGCAGGGAAGGGGCTGTTTGACTTCATCTGGAAGGGAGTTCTGTAAAATTGAGCCCAAAATGTTGAATGCACAACTCCTGGTGGATAGGAGAGACTAGATTACCTCCAACTCTATGATCCCATGATGCAGTGGGAATGGTGAAATCCAGATTATCTCATGTCATCAGGGACTTTCTCTCTCTGGATCTCATTTTCACTCTAGGTTCTTTGCTGGGTTCTCTTTTTGATCAAAGTTGTTGAGATTTTTTTGGAGGGGTTTTAAAAGCATTTATTTTTAAAAATCAACCTGAGCATTAACTTGACAGTTTGGAGCAAGGTATGTAAGCTGAGCAAAGATGTTTTGAATGCTGCACAAGCAATTAGGTCCTTGATGCCGATTTTAACTCTGATATATTTAAATACATTTTTCCCCTGAGAGCCAATGTGGTGTAGTGGTTTAGAGTGGTGGACTCGTAATCTGGGGAACCGGGTTCGCATCTCCATTCCTCCACATGCAGCTGCTGGGTGACCTTGGGCTAGTCACACTTCTCTGAAGTCTCTCAGCCCCACTCACCTCACAAAGTGTTTGTTGTGGAGAAGGAAGGGGAAAAAGAATGTTAGCCGCTTTGAGACCCCTTCGGGTAGTGATAAAGTGGGATATCAAATCCAAACTCTTATTTTAAAAAAAATTAAAAAAATACACTTTCCCCCCAGTATACACATCTTGAAGCATCTTTAGAGAAAAGGAAACTTTTTTAGTTTGGGTTTGTAGAGTTTTCTGAGCAGATAATTTATTATAAAATTCAAAGTGTGAAAACCAAAGGTTAATTTTACATTCCAATCTGTGAATTAGTCGGTGAGGTGTGAGTTAGGTCAGCTTGCTTTAAAATCCTCCACCATTTCTCAACTCAGAGATTCTAAAGTGAAGATGGCCCTCCGAGCAGTAAGAGTCTCTACATTTGATGCGAGAGGATTTGCCTAGAGGGATACAATTTCTCATGGCATCCCCATGACCAGAATAAAGCGAGCTCTGGCTCTGAGGCGCATACTTGAGGGATATCCACCTGAGCGACAGATAGATATCCTGTTAGCCTTGTCCTTGGAGGAGAGAACAATTCATCATGAAGCCAAATCAAATAACCTTGGGCAAAGGGCAGGCGAAAAATCTGAAAAGGGCAATAAGGTTGCATTTCGGCACAACTCATGCCTGACTCCTTTCAGAACGCAAGGGAAGGCAGATTGTCTATGACTCTTCATAATATCATTTCTCCTCAAAACACCCTTTAGTTTACAGCTGCAGGCACAAAGAGGGGAATATGTTGTGATGATTTCTTCTGGCATCAGCTAATGAGCACGTAGAAAGATTGTCACCTCTAGGGTGGGATATGACTGGTATCTGGAAGGGAATCAGACTGTCTAAACAAGTCCAGCTGCAGATATACCAGTTTAATTTTTTTGTCCTTTCACTGGAAAGAAGGGGGGGCCATGAGCCATAAAAACAGCAGTGTTTACAGGCAGCTCAAATGTGAAGGCTCACCAGCCTCCCAATAATTCGAAGAACTAATATGCAGCTCACAGAGAATGGCAGCTTCTTAATTTCTTCGGACTGCTGTAATATACACAATTAACGCTGCCAACTGAAAAGTTTCTAAAGGTGTTTCGTTTTGCAGTTTTGTGAAAGTCAAACTGGGGCTGAGCCCAAACACCTCAGATTACATTTTTCAGATAAGTTCGTTCAAATACACAGCATGCATTTAAAGCACAGAGAATCCTGGAAACTGTCGTTTACCCCTCACAGAGATATAATTCTCAAAATTCGTTGAGGGAAACCATGTGTTTTAAATGAGACCCTTTCATGAGATTTCTTTTTCTCGCCACCTAGGACGTTTGTGTGGTATAGGTTTGTAACCCCTTCTGGTGGTTATTTCCTGGATAGTCTGGTGAGGATCAACTGCTTCTCCATGTTGCTTATGGGAAAAGTCTGCAGCTATGACCTCAAGGCCCTTAGTTTTAGGACTTGACAGCAGAAGCCTCCAAAGGCCTTCTTATCAGGCTTGGTGCAGTGGGGCTTGTTCTGAGCTGACGGCTTCTTAGGCCTGTAAGGAAAAGGTTCTTGGCAACTTGCTTGCATTTGTGGCTGGAGGTCTGGCAGAAGCTACCACACCCTCCTCTATCTCTCTCACCCCTTCCAGCCTAGTTCCATGGGGCTATTTAAGCCCATATCTTCCAGGAGCCCTCCATTAGGGCAAATAGTCAGCAGCTGTCTTTTCTCCAGCTGGCCAAGACTGGTGAGCAAGAGAATGCTATAGTGCCTGATGGTGTTCTATGGGCAGGGACTCACACCAGAATCCCAGTGTAGTTCCCAACAAGAACAACTGAGGTTTCATGCAGTCCAAAGCATTTCACAAAAAGGCAACCCCCATTTTGGCTCAGCTGTAAACGAAGGATTAATTTGTCGTTGTTGTTCTTTGCGAAATTGCAAGCTAGAAAAAATGGGAAATGCCAGCCTTGAAACATATCAGTTATCCACCAATATTCCACATCGTTAGCAAGAGTATTCACATATGCCTCAGGTTATGCCTGCATTTGCCATATTCGCTGCATGTAACAGCTAAAAACACACAAATAACAATGGGCAATAGGTAAACCCTCTGACACACTTAACAGCTTCCATCGGAAGGGATATATCAAGCCCAGCATCTATAATTAAATTCCTAAGAAAAAATACTAATTAAACAGGGGAGTGAATTAAACTGGGAAAGGATGAAAAGATAGTAGGAAATATCTGTTTATTAAAAAGAGAGCAGAAAAAATAATATGCTTATAATATGAAAATAGTGACAAGGTATTAAGCCAACAGTCTAATAACAAGCTAAAGTAATATGATACATTCTTGACTTCCTAAGTGGTGTCAAACTCTTTATGCTAAAAGTAATAAATGATGACCATTTTCATAGCTAAACATTTCTCTTTTTTGTTTCCTTGGGTTATTCTAATTTGGTCGATTGTTTTTTACAAAAAGCCTCTGAAAGGTATCACAGAACTAGGCAGAACTTGCAAATCTGCCCTTAAAGGTAAAGATAAAGGGACCCCTGACCATTAGGTCCAGTCGTGGCTGACTCTGGGGTTGCGGCGCTCATCTCACTTTACTGGCCGAGGGAGCCGGCGTACAGCTTCCAGGTCATGTGGCCAGCATGACTAAGCCGCTTCTGGCGAACCAGAGCAGCACACGGAAACGCCGTTTACCTTCCCACCGGAGCGGTACCTATTTATCTACTTGCACTTTTGATGTGCTTTTGAACTGCTAGGTTGGCAGGAGCAGGGACCGAGCAACGGGAGCTCACCTTAGATGGCCTCAATTGCATTCTGGGCTCTCTAATGGAAAGGGAATGATAGAACCATCGAATTGTAGAATTGCTGGAACATACCATCTAGAACAAGCGTCAAATGCCTGCAGCAACTCATAAAATTAATTGAGATGAGTGCCACCTTCTAATCAGTATCGTTGAGCAAAAGTTAGCTACAACTTTATTGTTTACTGCATTTTTGATTGCCTGGGTTGAACAAATCATTATGGCATAAAAGGGTCGTGTTCAACAAGACAGTCAACACTCTTCATAAAGAAAACTTGATGCCAGTTGTACAGCAGGTATCTGAAGGTGCAAAGTGGAAAATCTTTTGTGGTGGTCATGGGCTAAGAAATAGGTGGGCCTACCTGACTAAAATCAGGTTACAGATCAACATGTTCACATGTTACTCATTAAAAACACTTCATGGGTTCTCCACCAGCTAGTTAAAACCCTTTTGTTCTGGCAAAGCAACTCTGCTGCTGCTGCTGCAACAACCATTCCATCAAACTGCCTCCTTGAGAAAGATGGGAAGCAGTGGTCAGCCCATCAGCTCCTGCCCCTGAGCTGCTTCTGTGTTGGCTGGGCATCATAAGAACTATTAGTTAAGATGCTTTTTTGGCTGAAGAGTGAGGTGCAAATGCTCCAGATCAGACACGCCCAACAGGTAGATTGTGATCTACCGGTAGATCACTGGACGTCTGTGGTAGATCACTGGTAGATCACTGGCTCCCCCCAAAGAAGCCCAACAAGTTTGGCTCCCCTTAAAAAAGCTCAAAACCTTTGCCCTGCACCCCCCCAAAAAATGGGGCTTTCCTCCTCCCTAAAAGAAGCTCAGCAACTTTGAGCTGAACCCCCCCAAAAAGGGGATCACTGCCAGTCTTTGTGAGTAGATCACAGTCTCTTAGAAGTTGACCACCCCTGCTCTAAATGAATGAATGAATATTTATGTAGTAGATCCTCATTTTAAAATGGTTTCATAGAATCATAGACCCCAAGGGTCATCTAGTCCAACCCCCTACAATGCAGGAATCTCATCTAAAGCATCCATGGCAGATGGCCATCCAACCTTTGCTTAAAAACCTCCAAGGAAAGAGAGTCTGCCACCTCTCGTGAAAGTCTGTTCCACTGCTGAACTGCTCTTACTGTCAGAAAGTTTTTCAAATGTTTGTTGGAATCTCCTTTCTTGCAACTTGAAGCCATTGGTTTGAGTCCTACCCTCCAGCGCAGAAGCTTGCTCTATCTTCCACGTGACAGTCCTTAAGATATTTGAAGATGGCTATCATGTTTTAATTTGCCTGACCCATCACCATTTTTATGCTGTTGTTCTTCTTTCGTTTTTAATTTTTGTAAGCTGCCCTGAGTTTTGCAGTTAGTTGCATGTACTGGAAAGAGAGGGTGGACATCTACAAATATATAAAATAGAAGGAGTAAATGAAACCATTATGCATCAGAGAAAACCTGATTAAAAAAACAAGAAATGTAAGATAATCCTTCCCAAATGTGCAACTGTTCACCATATCTCATAGTTCAATAATAAAAGTGATTTCACTTTCAAGCATTTCCCCATTTAGCTTTTGGTTTTTGTGGAACAACAGTAAAACAGACCTCACACATCTGAACAACCGCGGACTTAGTACAGGCTGAAATGGCATCCTTGTCTCATTCTGTGCCAAGAATGTTTCTAGTGTATATTCCATGAGGCAGCTTGGTTGCCACCATCTGGAAAACAATTGAAATGTGGACCAATGGAGTTTGGTGTGTGTCAAAATCAAACGGAAAAGAGAGCAGCTTCTAGACCAACTTCATTAGAGCCATTGTGGTGTAGTGAATATCACCATTATCATTATTTGTATACTGTCTTTCATCTGAAGTTCACAACCTAAAAATACAAAATGAGAACACAAAATTCATAATAAAAACAGGAGCAAATCAATACCCCCCCCCCACACACAAAAACATATTTAGAAGGATATAGAATGTAATCAGGCCTGGTTAAAGAGGAAGGTTTCTGCCTGGTGCCTAAAGATATGTGATGAAGGTGTCAGGAGAGTCTCCCTGGGGAAAGTACAGTGGTACCTCGGGTTAAGAACATAATTCATTCCGGAGGTCCGTTCTTAACCTGAAACTGTTCTTAACCTGAAGCACCACTTTAGCTAATGGGGCCTCCCGCTGCTGCTGCACTGCCGGAGCACAATTTCTGTTCTCATCCTGAAGCAAAGTTCTTAACCTGAGGTACTATTTCTGGTTTAGCGGAGTCTGTAACCTGAAGCGTATGTAACCTGAAGCGTCTGTAACCTGAGATACCACTGTATTCCACAAACACAAACCACAACAAAAAGGCCCATTCTTGTGTTGCTACCCTCCAGACCTCTTGCGCAGAAAGTACGTGAGGAAGAACCTCAGATGATGGTTGCACAGTATGGGTAAGTTCATATGGAAAGAGGTGGTCCTTGAGGCATTGTGGTCCTGAGCCATTTAAGGCTTTATGTGTCAAAAGAAGAACTTCAAACTGGGTCTGGAAACTATTTGGCAGCCAGTGCAGTTGGGCCAGGATTGGTGCGATATGCTCAAACTGTCTTGCCCCAGTGAGAAACTTGGCTGCCAAATTCTGCACCAGCTGACATTTCCAAAGTGTTGTGCAAATCTCTGACCTGGCCATGTCCACCTTGGGCTAATCACTTTTTCTTGAGCTATCCTACCTCACAGGGTTGTTGTGAGAACGAAAGAGGATGAGATGGCCACGTGCACCACCCTGAATTTCTCAGAGGAATTGTAGAATTAAAATGCAATAATAAATAAATGTACTTTGAGCAGGGTAAATAGTGGAGGATTTTAACACACACTTAGAGCATGGAATCAGCTGTGCAGTTCCTGCCACCACCAGCTGCTTAAAAAAACAAAACAAAAAACCCACAAGCACAGGATTGCATCACCTTTAAGTTGTATTCATCACACAGGTAACCCAAGCATATACTGTATTTTTTGCTCTACAAGACTCACTTTTTCCCTCCTAAAAAGTAAGAGGAAATGTGTGTGCGTCTTATGGAGCGAATGCAGGCTGCGCAGCTATCCCAGAAGCCAGAACAGCAAGAGGGATCGCTGCTTTCGCTGCGCAGCGATCCCTCTTGTTGTCCTGGCTTCTGAGATTGAGAATATTTATTTTCTTGTTTTCCTCCTCCAAAAACTAGGTGCGTCTTATGGTCTGGTGCGTCTTATAGCGCGAAAAATACGGTGCATCCACATGGAAATCACATGGATTTCCCCAAAGAATTACGGGGGCTGTAGTTTGCTGGGAATCATCACTTAGGGAACTTCCCAGGCTTCCTTGTAGACAGCAGGTAACAGATCTAACTATTCCCCTCGCTCAGACGAACTCCTTTCTTAAAATCCAAGCCTTTCCAGGGGAAATGGAGGCAAACAATTCACTCCTCATCTTGCAGCCGTCACGAGGCTCTCCGATCATCATGGCAGATTTCTATTTTAAAGGGAGGGGGGAATTATTAAAAAAAAACAGTTGTGATTTGTGACCAGGGGGAGAAAGAATGATGGATGTTTTTAGGAGAATATGTCTCCTGTATTAAATTTAGGAGATTCCTCCCCCCCACCACCCTTACTTTCTTCTCCCTAACAGCAGTTAGTTGCTATTTTCACCACCTGCTAATTACTTAGAGCTGGTTTGTAGGAGGCTTCAGCTTCACACATCAGCCCACACAGGTTGTCATTTTGTCAAGAATTCCGTCATTAACAAGCTGTCAATACACTGCCAACGGCGACCATTTGGTTTGCGAAAGGAATGGGGTCTCTGGTGTGGAGAGCTGGCTGTATGTTTTTGGTTGTAAACACACACACACACACACACACACGAAAAATAAGGCAAGAGGCATATGTCTTCCAGTCTGTTCCTCAGTGACACATTACAGATTCTGGAGAGAATGAATATATATATATATATATATATATATATATATGCAGAGAAGGGAAAGAAAATGAATAGCGCAGATTGTATGTGATGTCTTTCCACCAATTGCTCCCCACCCCCTTGCTACCACTCCCCGAAGAATTTTTGATTCCCATTAGCACGCACTTCCCTGCCATCTTGTTCCCTCCCACGTCTGCCATCCAGTCCCTGACATTCGGCAACTTTTAGAATGGCATTAGAAGGAAAGGCCAACAATAGCGATGATAATAATAATAAACTCTTGCAAGTCGGTTCAACCTTTCAAAGAACCATTTCTAAGGAGATGTGAAGAGAGGCTGTCACTCACACTGGTGGATCCAGAAAAAGCTCATCTTTCCCCCTTCTAATTAATGAGATTAATGCAGATGCTGACAGGCGTTGCCAGTTTGCCCCCCCCCCCATCAACACAACCTCCAAAACTTGCTCTGTAGAGAATCTAATGATTTCACATAAGCTTGCAGGAGGGGAAGCATTCAGAAGGGGGTTGTATAATTGGTCCCCATCTCCCTCTAGATCAAAATTTAGGCTGATGTCACAGATGTTGTTGTTGTTCCCTCACTGCAAGAATTGAAGTTACAGGGAACCAGGAAGAGGGCCTTCTTGGTAGTGGTCTCTGTCCTGTAGAACACCCTCTCATCATTAGCCACAAGGTTGTGAGCAAGACCTGCCTGTCTATGAGGCAGACCGAGGCAGCCATCTCAGGTGGCAGAATCCAAGGGGTGACTCCATAGACAGCCCCCACCCCGCTGCTGGAGAAGCGAGCACAAGTGGCTGTGGCAGCTTCTGGGTTCCAGCAAGATCTCAAGTGAGCAAGATCAGCAAGGGAGCCGGTGTGGTGTAGTGGTTAAGAGCGGTAGTCTCGTAATCTGGTGAACTGAGTTCTGGTCTCCGCTCCTCCACATGCAGCTGCTGGGTGACCTTGGGCCAGTCACATGTCTCTATAAGTTTCTCAGCCCCACTCACCTCACTGTGTGTTTGTTGTGGGGGAGGAAGGGAAAGGAGAAGTTAGCCGTTTTGAGACTCCTTAGGGTAATGATAAAGCGGGATATCAAATCCAAACTCTTCTTCTTCATCATCATCATCTCCCAAGAGTCCTGTGAAATCTTGCAAGAGTCCTCCGAGATCTCACCAGAACCAGGAAGTTGTGGCCACGCAAACCAGTAAACAAGGCATTGGCAGAGCGAATAGGGGGTACAGTGTGTGACGCACACTCAAGACAAGACTTTCCTGTTTCACCCTATTTCCCATTTCACGTCCAGAAGAATCTACCACTTATGGTGAGTGTGATTACTTTTTTTCTCCCTCAAAACATACAGAGAGCCCAAGGAGGAAGCTGGAAGTGACACTCTTTCCCACGCCCTCATTCTATCTGCTTTTCAATGCTCAGATTATTTCTGCAAGTTCTGCCTTTTGCCCAGATCCCTTAGAAAAATGAAGTGTTGTATGTGCTTTCTCTCTCCTGGTATGTTTTTGGATGAAGGAGAGAAGTGACCAGACAGGGTAGCACTCTCACTACTTTGGGTCCATGGCCCCAACAGGGCTGGTATCCCCTGTTTACTTACAGCTTGTTTTTGTAGACGATGCCAAGTTTGTAGAGAATATAACTGAATTCCTTTCCAATTGTATATATAAGTTTTGCCAGGTCTCCATGCACAAACTGGGGCCACTGGCAAGGCCCAGTCCTTCCCTTTCTGCACCACACATTACATTTTTAGATGTACCTCCATAAAGATAAAATTTACAGTATGTGTAGCGATTAAAGAAAACTATATTAAAATGATGTATAACTCCCGTAAAACTAGCAAAAACATACAAAACTAAAGTAAGTGTTGAAAATGTAAAGCAACAGGAGGGACATTTTTTTCATATGTGGTGGGACTGTAAAATGGTAAAGAAATATTGGGAAACGATTTACAATGAAATGAAGAAGATGTTTAACATAACTTTTGTTAAAAAACCAGAAGCTTTCCTACTAGGTATTACAGGAGTGGATTTACCAAGATCACAAAAGAACTTGTTTATTTATGCAACTACAGCCGCATGAACATTATTAGCACAACATTGGAAAGAAGAAGCTGTCCCAGCTAAAGAAGATTGGCAAGTTAAATTAATGGAATATTGGGAAATGGCAAAATTTACAATGAAATTAAGGGGAAGAGATGACAGCAAATTCAAGGAAGAATCGAAGGACTTTATTGCATATATACAAAAGCAATGTACATTGGTTAATACATTAGCAGGGTTTTAAGATTACTCGTAATTTTATTATGAATGGATAATAAGTAATTCAAATGGTTATAAATTTACAATGGACATGTAGTATGTTGATATGCAATGGAACCAAGGAAGGGAATAGGAGGAAGTCAATTTGGTTTGATTTTATATTGTTATTTCTTTTATTTTTGTTATTGTTGGAAAATTAATAAAATGTTATGGGGGGGAGGAAAGAAAGAAAGAAAGAAAGAAAGAAAGAAAGAAAGAAAGAAAGAAGGAAAAACATTTTTAGATGTACACCTGTGGTATTTTAAAGTGGGAGTCCAACAGTGTAGGGTCAATGCAGCCAACAAATCTTTGAAAACAGATGTGTTATGCAGATAAACTCACCAGGGAGCCAAAATTGGCTGCAGCTCCCAATCATGTAAATACTTGGGCAAGCAGAAGTTTCCCCTGCACAGTCAGAATTCAGAATGTGTCAAATGACCCACTTTAACAACTGTTGTGGACATCGACTGAGCAATGCCCAGAACAGCACTGCTGACACAATTTCAAACACACCAGCTTGACTGACATGTGAGTTTCTCTCCTCTCTTGCTTTCTATCCAGTTCTGAATCCAAGATGGTACACCTTAATATAATCTTGCAGACCCTCCAAGTGTCCCTATTTTCCAGGGGCAGTCCCAGATTTACAAAAGTCATCCCGGTTCCTTGTTTGATTCCAGAATGTCCCGCTGTTCCTTAGGAAGTCCCCATTATCATAAAAAAAATGTGGGAGGATATGGCAGGATGTCCCTATTTTCGTCGGATAAATTTTGGAGGGTATGGAGTTATGTGACCCTGAGCCACAGAGATAAACAACTATACGACCTTTAGAAAACATCTGAAGAAACAGCCCCAGATTTACAGAAGTCATCCCAGTTTCTTATTTGATCCCAGAATGTTTCCCTTTCCTGAGGACATCATTATGCTGGAGGGTATGGAGTTAGGCAACCCCCAAAGCGAGGAGATAAGTAACTATACAACCTTTAGAAAACTTCTGAAGGCAGCCCTGTATAGGGGAGGTTTAAATGTTTAATGTTTTATTATGTTTTTTTATATATGTTGGAAGCTGCCCAGAGTGGCTGGGGCTACCCAGTCAGATGGGTGGGGTTTAAATAATAAAAGTGTTGTTGCTGTTGCTGCTGCTGCTGCTGCTGCTGTTAATAAATTGTTGTTGTTTAGTCATTTAGTTGTGTCCGACTCTTTGTGACCCCATGGACCAGAGCATGCCAGGCACTCTTGTCTTCCACTGTCTCCAGCAATTTGATCAAACTCATGCTGGTAGTGAAGGAATGGGTTTCTGTGTAGCAAGTTTAAAACTGACTCAACCCCCCCCCCCTTTTGTTCTTTCAAAAGAGAGCACTTTTAAATGCGTAAAACTTGAACTGTTGAGCAAAACCATAATCAGGACACAACTGCATAAACAGTTCTGTCCTTTATCAGGACAGGCAAGGGATGGCCTTGGCTCCCCAGGGGAACAAAGAAAAGGCGTCAGAACTTTATCTTATGTGCTGACCACAAAATACGCGCAAGACCAATGTCTGGGAAAAACACCAAAAGCGTGTTCCCGGAGATTATGACGTCTTCCCAGATAAGAATAGGAAGAGGAAGATCCTTTTATGGTCAGAAGTACAGGAAGGAAGATCCTTTTATGGTTGAGAGTACCAGAGCAGGAACATATGTGATGTCAACCTGTGTACGTAGGCCAACGTGGTTGGGCTCCTAGGGGAGGAGTGAGAGGGTGCCTGGAGGATATATAAACTGCATGAAACCTGTCATTTCTTTGGACTTGCTGTGGACTTGATCACGCAAGTGCCTTCTGCTATCCGGAGAGCAGAATAAACTCTTTCTTTGCACCAACTCGGTGTCATTTTGACTTACTTCCTCCTGTCCCGGAGCAACGCAGACCCAATCGGTGAACTCCAATAAGGCTACAGTAGCTTCGAGAAAACTATCCAACCATCTCGTCCTCTGTCGTCCCCTTCTCCTTGTGCCCTCCATCTTTCCCAACATCAGGGTCTTTTCCAGGGAGTCTTCTCTTCTCATGAGGTGGCCAAAGTATTGGAGCCTCAGCTTCAGGATCTGTCCTTCCAGTGAGCACTCAGGGCTGATTTCCTTAAGAATGGATAGATTTGATCTTCTTGCAGTCCATGGCACTCTCAAGAGTCTCCTCCAGCACCATAATAAATAGGGTGTCCCTATTTTCATTGGGGAAACATTGGAGGATATGAATATTGTCATAGTTTAGCTCAAATGGAAACTGTCTTTTACTCTCAAGGTACCCAAAGTATGGGATGGACTGCAGTCAGAAGGCGCTGGGTTCAGTCTGCAGCATCCTCAGTTAAAGGGTCAGGAAATGTTCTCTGCCTGAGACCCTGGTGAGCTGCTGCTTTCCAGATCAGGTTTGGGGCATCTGTGACCCTTCATATGCTGTTAGACTACAACTCCCATCATCCCTGACTATTGATCATGCTGCCTTAGACTGATGGGAGTTGGAATCCAATAACATCTGGAGGGTCTCCTCCTGGCATAGATCATACTGTGTTGGGTAGCCAAATAGTCTGGGATAAGGAAGCTTCCTTTATTCAGCAGTCTGGTCTGCACTGAAGCCAGAGGTGTAGAATTAATATCGAAGAGAGTTCTCCATTCACACCCTGGCCATCTCTGTCAGAAGCCCTGCTGGCAAACCTGCTCAGTACAGCAGGGAGTGGATGATGCAGGAGAGACCAGGAGTGCTGGTTCATTTCACTCATCAGAGAATTTAATGTATAGCATTCATCCCTGGAGTGCAACCTTGCAATACTGTACCCCAAAATATTTCTCACTTCATGTTCTTAGCTTCAAACAAGACCAAAGTGATCAAGGTTATTTTTCTTCATTCTAGAATGAACCAGCATCCTTTCTGTTTCCTTTGAGGTTTGCAAAGAAGGAGTTTGTGGCAGGCTGTGCATCATAAAGAAAAAAGAAAGAAAAATGTTGCATGTCTGTTTCAAAACTGATGGAGCAATATGATCATTCTTAACTTAGCCCTCACCTCGGAAATTAGATGTCTCTACCTTTAAGCCTCCACAGTTAACAGGGTTTAAAAGCTTTCAAATAAATTGCAAGTGTAAACCATTTAAAAAGTTAGCAATGAGCCTGATGAGATGTGAAAGTTACATAATTAACTTTGGTGAGAAGTTAATTTTCTCTGCCTCTTAGTTTACATAGAAAGCGAATTTATTTATTTTCACTTGGGGAGGGGAATTTGCAGTGATGCATCATTTGTATTCTACCTATAAAAATAAACATTGGATATAAAATAGCTGATCCTCACATACCTTGTCAGAGATATAGGGCAATTTTTTTTAAACCCTCTTGTTTTAAAGGGGAATTTCATTCAAAAGTCTTTGGTGCAAGTAGGCAATACTATTAACCCGCAGGCTGTAGAAGAATGAGATTTTCTAACAGAAATGTGAGGTTCATTTTATTTGCCTTCTGCTCTTTCAGACTTCAGAGTTCACATTTATGAGCAACCAAGTCTAACAACTTACTTTTTAATGGGATTTGAAACACAATTATAAAGGTTGGTTACTTGAAGATGAGGCTGTAAGAACAACAGAAGGTTATTAATATATTGCTTTATAAACCTTTTTTAATATTAAAAAAGACAAAAAACCTTCTACTCCAACATTAGTGCAAAGTTAATCCTAATTTAAATTGAAAACTAAAAAGGAATGCCTAGGAACAAAAATATAATTTAATTCCAAAGAGGGGAATCTATAAATTGCTGCAGCTGGCATATAATAATGACAAAATATCAGAAGATTCTTTCTTAATCTATACACATTCTTTTTTTTAAAGGTAAAACTGAAGCCAAATGAGTGGTTGTTGCTAAATCCACTGCAATTCTTTCTGTGCAATGCAGAATCTTCTCCAGTGCCTTTTTTTTCCTGGCAAGCTGCTCCCTTCATAGCATGGCTGTGTCCCAAAGACAGCCAACTGCTTAATACCAGCCGTGCAAGATGCAAAACAATTCTGATGCAAACCGGAACCTGGAGATCAAGGGGCAAACTTGGTGAAGGAAAGGAAAGGAGTCAGTTACAGCAGTGCTGCAGATCGTGTGACTTTGCAGGTGAGAATGAAATACTTGGGAACAAAGATTACGAATGCAGTCCTATACACCTGATGTAAGTCTCACAGACTTCACTCCCTGGTAAGATGATATAAGATTGCAGCCTAAGTAATATAATTCCAACTATCTGTATGTGCAAAAGAGTCTCGCCATCATTCCTCCTAAAAGCCACCATCAGGACCAGGGCGATAGCAAGGTCGGAGTGACTCAGGCATGCTGGTAGAGCCAGTGTACCACTCCTACTGGTGCGCCAAAATTGCCCCGACCAGCTTTCATCTCTGCTGCACCATCTCTGTATCCGGTAACCCCATCAATGCCAGGAAACCGGGTCCATGGCGCCATTGTTCCCTGCCAACCATTCCTGGGTGTTACAACAGTGAGCCAGGACCAATCACACCCACCTCCTGATTCTTCCCTGTCTAAATGATAGGCTGTATGAAAGTAGAAGTCAGCTACATGGGTATCGAGATAGCCTTTTCCTTGCTGCTATTGCTGTGGAAAGGTTCTCTGTTCCAGCTGGAAGATTATCAGCCTCTTGTGGCACAACTCATGCTAGACTGGACCACTTCAGATTGCAGATGAAGATTGCATATTTGAATCCTCCCTTGTATCCAAAAACAAAAGCTATCCCTGCACATTCAAAACTCGAGGAATGAAATAGGAACAGCGCTGCTGAATCACACCAGTGGCCCATCTTGTCCAGCATCCTGTTTTCACAGTGGCCAACCAGATGTCTATGGGGAGCCCACAAACAGGACTTGATCCCAGTAGTATTCTCCCATCTATGCTTCCATCAACTGGTATTCAGAAGCATACTGCCTGTGACAGTGCAGGAAGAAGATATCCATCAGGGTTCATTCCCACTGATAGCCTTATCCTCTGTGAATTTGTATTTTCCTCTTTTAAAGCCTTCCAATTTGATGGCCATCACTGGCTCACAACCCCAGTGGTTGTCAAGCTATTTCATTTCTGCTCATTTTTGTTCAGAGACTTAGAAATAATTTCCTCCTCATGAGAAAGATAAATTGCTGTTCGAAAGGGATCGATCTGTTATGTATTTTAAATTCACCTTCTTACTGTTTCACAGTTGTTGTGGAATGCTTGGTCTGATGACGCCAAGGTTGCAGCTCCAACCTTTACCTTTTCTACCTTTACCTAGTCCAGCAATACCTGGAGGAACACATATCCCCCTTCCCTGTTGCTCAGGTTTGTGTTAAAATTACCTTTAAAAAAAATTGAAGGAACTTCCACACACTTGCCCATTATTGTGATGGCCATAGGTAAAGGTAAAGGACCCCTGGATGGTTAAGTCCAGTCAAAGACGACTGTGGGGTGTGGCACTCCCATCTTGCTTCAGGCCGAGGGAGCCGGTGCTTGTCCACTGACAGTTTTCCGGGTCATGTGGCCAGCAGCACTAAACCGCTTCTGGCGTAACGGAACACTGTGATGGAAGTCAAAGCACACGGAAACGTCGTTTACCTACCTGCCACAGTGGTACCTATTTATCTACTTGCACTGGTGTGCTTTTGAACTGCTAAGTTGGCAGGAGCTGGGACAGAGCAATGGGAGCTCACCCCATATTGCGGATTCGAACTGCCAACACTCTGATTGACAAGCCCAAGAGACTCAGTGCTTTAGACCACAGCTCCACCCACATCCTGGTGATGACCACAGCAGATTCCTAGCCAATCACCCAACAAGATGAAGGCTGTCATTTTCCAAAATTTCTAAAAGTAAAAGCAAGCACAAACAAACTGACAGTACACACACAGCCCTTTTTCATCAGTTATGAAGAACCACAATTGAGGGCACAAGTCTATTTTTCTCCCATATGCATCTTATCTCTTGTATTCTGGTCCTCACACAGAACTGCCAGCAAACTTCGTTATCTGTGAGCTGCTGTTGACGCAGTTCTGCCTATCTGGCACACTGCTGATGTGCAGTATGACCTGTTTTCCTGGCTGTGACAGGTGCTTCTATTGTGCTGACATTAATCATGCTGCAAAAGGGTCTTGGAACATAATGTGAAAAGATGCAGCAGCAAAAAAAAAAAGAGGGGGGAATGTGGCAGACATTTGCTCTGGAACTCTGATTTCCAGAGGTAGAAATTAATTCTTTATTTGCATTGTTACCGGCAGGTACATTGCATTCATTGTCCATGCATAGTCTCATCACCAGCTGAAATCGAGCTTAAGTGTGTGCAGCTGTATCTATTCAGCCTCATTCCTTGCTGAACCCTTCTCCTTTCCCTTTGTTGTGTCCCTGTGGACAACATTTAGATTGTAAACTGTACAGAGTAGGGACTAGTCTCTTGCTTGCCCTCTCCCTCCTTCCCTCCCTCTCATATTATATTAGCACCACACAAGGCCTAACTACACAGAACTCTAATTGCATTTTTTTTAATTTATTTTTTTTTTGCAATCCTGCTCCTCCAGGTTTCATCAGGGGTGCATTTGCCCCACCCGTGCTTAGGAATGGCACTGCAAGATTCCCTCTTCTCAAAGGTCAAGGTGGGTGCATTGCAGGGGAATGCTCAGTTAGCTTTCTAAGCCAGCTCTGTCCCACTTTCTCCTTCTTAGCTCAAACTCTACTGACTTCCATGGAACAAAATCAGCACGTTCTCTCAGCAGTGTCTTGGAGCAATTCTCAGAGCTTATAGTCTGGGATAGATAGTCAAGAATAAAACACACTCATTGAGTGCTGCACCTGACCAGTCAAAGGACTTTTTCTGCAGCTGTTGGCTTCTAAGCAACAGGAGTTTTAGCTACAGAGACGTATTTGTGAAAAGCTCCAAGGGGTCTGTGGCCCAGTCATCAGAATATGGAGGCAGAGGTTTCTCCTTCAGGTTCAGGAGATGAGACTTAGTTTTGGGTGCCAGCATATCCACATGAAAAGGACTGAGAAGTGGCCCCGTCTCCTTCTCCATGGAATGCATCTGCATCTGAAGATTTCTGGTCTAGTGCCATGACAATCCTCAACAGGGTCAAGTTCTACATCAATCTTTGGACCATTAATCAAATTATTATTATTATTATTATTATTATTATTATTATTATTATATTATTATTATTATTATTATTATTATTATTTGTACCCCGCCCATCTGGGCGGCTTCCAAAAATACACTAAAATGTCACACATTAAAAACTTCCCTAAACAGAGCTGCCTTAAGATGTCTTCTGAATGTCTGGTAGTTGTTTATCTCTTTGACATCTGATGGGAGGGCGTTCCACAGGTCGGGCGCCACTACCGAGAAGGCCCTCTGCCTGGTTCCCTGTAGCTTTGCTTCTCGCAATGGGGGAACCGCCAGAAGGCCCTCAGCGCTGGATCTCAGTGTCCAGGCTGAATGATGGGGGTGGAGACGCTCCTTTAGGTATACTGGGCCGAGGCCGTTTAGGGCTTTAAAGATCAGCACCAACACTTTGAATTGTGCTCGGAAATGTACTGGGAGCCAATGTAGGTCTTTCAAGACCAGCGTTATGTGGTCTCGGTGGCCACCTCCAGTCACCAGTCTAGCTGCCGCATTCTGGATTAGTTGTAGTTTCCAGGTCACCTTCAAAGGTAGCCCCACGTAGAGCGCTTTGCAGTAGTCAAAGATGCTTCTACATCAACTTATGTTTCTCTGCTCCTGATTTCACAAGGATGAGTATGTGAACCAACTTTCAGCCCAACATGAATGAGAGCCAGCCCACTGAAAAGATACAGTAAAGCACCTGTGTGTCAGGAAGCGGAAGCACAAGGGGCAGTTCCCCACCTACCCCACCACTGCCCCTGCCACCAGAATACCCTCCTCTCTCAGGTGAGAAGGAGGCATTCCAGTGAGCCCCAACGCCTTGAGGAGTGTCCTAGTTCTCACCAAGTACAGTGAGAGCCAGGCCATTCCTGTTCACACTGTTACCACTCATTTTCCCCACCCCTGGGGCTGAGAACAGAAGTCTAGTGGGAATGCTTTGAGGAGCACTCTGGCTCCCACTGAGTTCAGCAAGGAGGGCCATTCTGGCAATGGCAGAAGGGGGGGTGGAGCACAGCAAAGGAGGCAGGGAATGGAACATTCCTGGTTTGCCTTGGGTGGCAATGCAGGACAGGCCGTCCCTGACTGTGGCAAAAGGGGAAATGTTTGTGTTAGTGACTTAAGGCAGCATGAGAAATAGACAAAGCGTTGTTTGCCTGCATCCTAATCCTTTGATAACCTGCAGCACCAAAGGGTAACTTGAATGTTTTGACCTACACCTCCCAGACCAGAACATTGATCTCACCCAGTGTTACCTCAAGCACAATTTGGCGATGCTAGTTATCACAATAAGCAGTGAGACATCTTCAGAGTATGATGTGTGAACTGCTCCCAAAAAGAACAAGGCTGGGGGGCAGTGGGAGAGTCATGGTAAGGTTTGCTTTTTTGCAGCTACCAGTTTCTGCTACTACCATTTGTTTTGCACCAACAGTATGCTAAGTGGTTCCATCAACATACAGTCAAACCTTGGTTTTCAAACATCTCGGCTGCTGAACGTTTTGGAAGCCAAACGCCGAAAACCTGGAAGTGAATGCTCCCGTTTCCGAACGAGTATCAAAAATCAAATGGCTTCTGAGGCACATTTCTCCATTTTTCTCAATGGAACTTGCTGGCAGCCCTTTGATCCTCGGTTTTTGAACATTTTGGAGGTTGAACGGACTTTTGGAATGGATTACGTTCGAAAACCGAGGTTCCACTGTACAATAGTACTTTGATTGAGGATAACTTGACTTTTTATGGACATTCAAAGAATTAGACATGGTATATGTAATATTAATGAGGGAAATGTTAATTGGTTTGGTTCATGTATATGCCACTTATTCTCAAATACAAAGCAGAAAAACCTCTGAACAGACAACAAAGTTCCAACTGGTATTGTGGATGTTATTGCACTCCATGAGCTTCCATATCCTGCCTTAGATACATTTCAGAAGGAAATGGGTCTTCTCGCCAGGCTAGATGATTGCAGCTGGCTACCTCATCTCTCCTCCAGAGGAGGCTAACAGCAGCAAAAGGGAAATGTTGCAGGAGGCTATAATAGCAAGCCCTCCTCCCCAGCCCCCTGGAAGTCACCTGCGGAAGTTATATTATCTCCAAGTGGTGCAATCATTGTTTGTGTGCTTGCTATATGGAACACATTGCTATATACCTAGCAGTACGTGCCTATTGGGCCACCCCAGGCAATTATGTGCATACTGAAAAACAACTGGAGCATTGTGCAATGATTTGGAAGTGATTTTCAGTTAACATGCTGAAAGATGCTTAATGTCTTTAGTTAACTTTAGATATAACCTTCCTCTTCTCTCAGGGGTGCTTTGTTACACAGCTTCAGGTATTCTAGTTATTACAAGGAAAGGACCCATTTGTATCCTGGAGGTAGCACTACTGTGGGGTTGTCACTTCCACTGCTTTCACATCCCACTGCAGGGCTGACCTGCAGTGTGAGAAAAAGCAATCAGCAAACATCATTGATCCAGTTTTACTTCTGGATCAGCTGCACTTGACCCAAAACCAGGATTAGATCAATTAGATTTGAGGATAGCATTTTTCTGCAGCCCTTAAGTTATTTAAAGTTTTCCATGTCGCCAAGGTGTCATGTAATGCCAATACAAAGCCCTCCATTCAGCAATAAATCCTAACCAAGAGTTAAATTTCAGTGCTTGCTTCCAAGTTACATGCCAAAAAAGAAAAGAAAAAAGTGTAAAAGTAATTGAAAGAAAATTCTGGCATCCTTGACAGTTCCTAAACAAAGATGACACTTTCTTACAAGTTTCTAAAAACACTTCACCACCTCCTCAACATTCTGTACACACACACACAAGGGGACTCAGGACCTATAACAGCTAACCGTCAGGAAACTATCTTTCTGCAATTTAAAAAGTTGTGCACATGTATCTTAACTATTGGTGCAATTGTTTTCCGCAAAATACATTTTTGTTTGCTAAGCCATTGAGTTTTTCTAGTGCATTTATCTGAGCCATGGAGGGGGAACCTATAGCCTTCCATAAATTGTTGGACTCTCAACTCCCATCAGCCCCAGGCAGCATAGCAGAGAGGCAGGAAAGGTAGGAATTGTAGCCAAACAGAGAGCCAAATATCCCCCTCTGATCTAATCCATTGAATCCTCTTTATCTTCATAGTCTATTCTATCCCCTTTGGAACTGTTTTACTGTGAAAAATAAAAATAAAAAAGCCTGATGGAACAAGAAAGTCTTCCCCTGCCAGTGGAAGACCCACAAGGAATTAGCTAGTCTAACTTCTCTAGCTCCAAAGTCTGGGAGCAACCACCGAGAAGGCTCTCTCCTGCATCCATACCAAACATGCCTACGAAGGTGGCAGGACCAAGAGAAGGGCCTCCTCAAAATATCTCAAAACCCAGGCAGGTTTGTATAAGGGAATACAGCCTTTCAGATAGCCATGGCCTTGAGTTTGAAAAAGGAGAAGCCAGCTGAGTCCAGGGCTGCTGTACCACCAACTGGGAAATTGGACCAGCCTCCTAATGCTAGTGTTCCAGGACCTACGGAGCCCAAGGCTTGGACAGTCTCTGTCTTGGAGCCCATTGAACCTGAGGCTGGTGGTTCAGAGTGCACAGAGCCTGAGGTGGGATCATCACATACACCGTGCTGTGTTCTTGATTGGTCAGAGGAATCAAGTGTTTCCTCTGCTACCTCATCACCCCAGTGGTGCAGGGAGCATGGCAAATGGGATGCCACAGAAAGGCATAAAAGTCCTCATCTACAGGCCAGATGTTTGGTCCTTTAGTGTGACCATATAAGGACTCAATTCACCTCTAGCCTTTCTGAGAGCAAGTTGCTCAGCTGGAGCTATCCATGGTGCTGCAACCACTAACTTTCCTTGGCCCTGTGGGTATCTTGTACAGAGGAGACCGGAAAGACACTTATGCTCAAAGGAATGGCCAGCTGCAACAGTCAGACAGGGTAGATGGAAAGTTAGTGAGACATTTGTGCAGATTGAAGAAGTCCGGTATGATGGGGACAAGCGAATCCTAGATTTAACAGAATTCAGATTCAAATTGCAGCACCAGGACTGTGACCAGGGAAAGTGTGGCAAGCCATTCACACCAAGGTCCCACCATATCAATCTAACAGCCATAGGTTGACTTACTGTAGGTGGACTGAAGAAACACATCCAGGATCTTCCACTACCTTAATTCAGACCTGGCAGTGACTTAAGTCAGCCCCATTTCACCCTTGCAGAGGGGAGGTTAAACATTTCACAAGGCCACAGAGAGACAGTCACACTGACAGACTTGCCATTTCCTGTTCTGTACAGAAGCACTGGAGTCAGTTTGGTGAAGAAACCTTCTTATTTAAGCATCTGGTGCAAAGCAGCTGCTGCTGCTGCTGCTTACTCATCGTGTGTGACAGCTGTCAGTCAAACTGAAATGCATTCACTCCGCACTGATCTGTGCACAAGGATGTCACATCAAGTTCTCAAGTTCTTACTGACTCTGCCTGCCAGGTGCCAAACTGAGATCCAACAGCGGCTTTAGCACTCTACACTCAGGCTCCCATTCAGACTGGCAGAAAGTGCTCAAAGTTCTCCTCACCCGGAGGGCTTTTGTGCACCGTGCGAATTCCAGTGCTCGGTAGAGATGATTTTTTTCAGTCCTGTCACTGAATATCCCTGCATTCTTCCTCACACACTCTGAAGAATGGCTTTTTTTTATTCTCTTTGCACTGTGGTAAAATGGTGCGAGGTGTGATCAGATTATAGTACATGAGGAACATGAGCAAGTGTGTCTTAGAAGTGCACATTGGCTCTGCATACCTCCTGAATTACGAGGTGAAATTGAGTGACGTTTTCACTTTCCTAAGTGAGATTCCACCAGGCATCTGAAGTCAGATCGGGGACTGCCTGAAGTCTTGAGTCACTTTGTTTTGTTTTGTTTTAATGATATTTATTTTTAAAAAAATACAAAAATTACAAAAAAGGACAAAGCAGAAAAAGGAAAAAGAGAAAACAAAGAAAAAACTAACCACATCAAACAATACAAATTCAAAAAAACAAAAATACACCACAAACAGACAAAAACAAAGCCATCATTCTCAAATCCTCAACTTTCATTACCTTCTTTCTTTGACCTCCTCCTCCTCCCTTTTTTTGTATCCTGGTTATTAATTATCGCAGCAAATCCTTTCCATATTTCATAATATTCTGTCATTACATTACCTTAATCTATTTTCATCTTATCTTATAGAAAACCTTAAAACTTAAAACTTAAATCTTATTTTTACCAACTTCTCATAACCATAATATTCTTACCTAATTCTTTAAACATTTTTTCTAGAGCCAAGTAATTTCGTTCCAACATTTTTCTAACATTCATCAATTTTATAAAACAATCCTAGTAATAAAAAAAAAGAAATAAAAACAATCCAATCTTCATCCAGCGTCCCTTCCTCCTGGTCCCGGGTTTTGTCAGTCCTTTATATCCCATTGATCTAGCGCATTAACCTGGTAACCTTATATCCGAGGCCCTTAAGTCTCTTCCATGTCCCTTTCGCGGCTCTTCTTCATATTCTCCTTTCACTCATGGGAACTCCAGCTTGGTAATGTTTTTGACCCTTTTCAACAAATCAGCCCCTTTTCCATAGTCCAGACTAAACTCCATGTGGTATTTAAAAACATGTTTCAGAATCCCTCCAAAATTAAGAGCCCCCACAGCCCCAAACATCTCATGGCCCATTGCCAGACTTGGAAAGTCCAAACATCCCTGCATAGGGGGATCTATCCAACCCCCCATTTCCAAACCAGTCCAAACTTTATCTTTCCAAATCTGGCTTTTTCCAAGTTCATTTGTCAAATCCAAAAGCTCATGTTCCTGCAGGGCCACAGCTCCCTCCATCTCTGGCGCCCAAGATTCAGCAACATCCTCTTCTCTCATCTGTTCTGTCAGGGCACACTCCTGTTTTAATTCCTGGGTGGGCTCCATATAGCTTCCCACTGCCTGTTCAAAAATTCTGACCGCATTAGTCATCAAATCCGTCTTCTCATTTAACTGTTCCAGTAGGGCATTTGTTTTACAGAGAGCACACAACAGAGCATCTGAATACATTGTCCTACAAGGTCAAAAGTCTATTCCCACGATTGTAATCTGTAACAGCTGCAAGCTCCCTGGAATTGGTTACAGTTTCACAGTCTCCCTCTAGGGGGAAAACTTCTATTTGTTATTTCTTTTAAGGGCAAATCTAGCAACAAAGTTTCCTTTTTCAGATATTTTGTCAATATTTGTTCCTTTAAAATGCGAAAGGGAACAGTGGAATCACTATGTTTCTCTTCTTTTAGCTATCTGTCAAAAACGTTTGTCTCTGGTCAATGAGCTTCAAACGTCAGTCCTGACACCCCGCTCCAGGATCAGGACGGTTGAAAGTTACTTTACTTTAAACTCACTTCTGCAGGTTTAAACAGTCCGAAAAAGATCCCCCTTCTTCTCCTGCTTCCGAAGGGGGGTTCAACAATTTTAAATGATGAAAGTTAATCTTTTAGAAGCGATTTTCTGAGCTCTAGTTTACCTTGTCTTTGCTTTATTCTGTCTACAAAGAAACGGAAGGCTGACTTCCTGTTTAGACCTTCCCGTTTCAGTGCCAAATTGAAGTAAATTTTTAAGTCCAATTCCTTTCTGCTCGCAAGTCCTTATTTAAAGTCCAATTGTCCGAAATTTAAGTACTCACGGGTGATTATTTTAGAAGCCAAATTGTCCCAGGAAAAAGGCAGCGCTCTCCGGCAACGGCTATGCGGCTTCGCTCCACGGAAAAAGCAGTTGACTCTCAGCACCGCTCCACTTCCCCCTCTTCGCTTCGGAGCCCGTTAGTGGGTTCCTTTGCGGGTTGGGGGGGCGCTAAGGGTGCCCGCCAAGTCCCATGGTCACAGGCTTCATCCGCCTGTGATTTTTGAAAGGGTGCCCGCTTCGCCGTAGCGGAAAAGACCCGTTTCACGCGGAGCTGGTCCCTCCAGTTCAGAGGGAGTCCGCCATTGCCGATGGCGCCACCCCGGAAGTAAGTCTTGAGTCACTTTGTGGGCTCGGGCACCCCCCCAAAAAAAAATGCTGCATTTTTAAAGCGACTGTTACATTTTTTAAAAAATGGTTAAAACAAGCTTACTTGGGATACACTCTGAGCTTAGGGGGAGAGGGGATTAAGGATCTTTCATTTGGGCATACACATCTGGGTTTGAATCAAAGGGAATTGCTTTCCTGTGGCACTACAATCACAATGATTTGGGGGAGGAATTAAAAACTGGTTTTTTATATAGTTCTATGCTGTTTTTCCCCCTTCATGGATCACTGCCTTGTCGTGGTGAAGGGGCTTGAATAACTCAGAGAAGTTGTGAGCTATGCTGTGCAGGGCTACCCAAGACGGACAGGTCATAGCCGAGAGTTTAGACTAAATGTGATCCACCAGCAGAAGGAACTGGCAAACCACTCCAGTATTTTGCCAAGAAAACTCCATGGACATAAAAAAGGAGATGCTTTGAGAAGAAAGTGAGAGTTTCCAAGGCACGCTCTGGTTCATGGGGTCACAGAGAGTCAAACACGACTGAGACGACTAAACAACAACATGTGTTTTTTCATCACACCATATTTATCTATCATCTATCTATCTATCTATCTATCTAATCTATCTATAGGGCGGTATTTGCCCAAAATCAACAAAAGTGGGCAGAATTCCACCTCTACCAATAAACTTTGGGTTACAGGGTTCTTCCTGGTCAGGTAGCATTTTCCCAACTCCACCCCCCCCCCCACCCCAATGATCCATTTTTTTCCACCACGCATTCTTACAGTTTTAGATGATAAATCACTAGGTATAATGCCAAATTACCATTTTCCCACACATATAGTAGCATTCTCCAAACTACTTGACAGGACAGTTATGATAGCAGCTTTAGGGTTTGTTGGTTTGTTTACCAAAATGAAAAAGTAAAGCAGGATATAAATACCTGAAGCAAGCTATCCTGAAATGAGAGACCACAACATGTCTGGGATGTGATAATCTGCACGTACTCTAATCTGCCTCAAAGGGTTGTTGTGAGGATAAAGTATGATAACGTCTGTATAATTTGGAAAGGTGGTCCACCACATGAAAGCACCTTCTACCCGTTCTAAAGGCATTTTCATATGTTATCCTTGCCTTATCATAGGCTGATTCTTGTGGGGATTTCCTTGAAAAGTTGCAAGAACTGCTGTGATGTGTGAATGCCTCAGATGCACCATCTGTTCCCCAGTGACTTTGTGAATGGCAGCACAGATGCTGGAAAGTTGCCATTCATGAGATCATTGAGAAATAGAGGGAGCAACAGAAACAGAAGCAGACACACCGCACAACCGCACATGCATCTTATAATGAAGCAGTGGGTTGGACAGAAGTACCACCAGCCACACTAAAGGGGTTTCCCACTAAGCATTCCATGCATGTCCCATCACATATATGTGGGACGAGGAACTTGTGTCCCTCCAGATGTTCCTGGACTCCGTCAGCCTCAGCCAGTATGACCAACGTTCAGGGATTCTGGAAGTCGGTGTCCAATGACTTCTGGAACAGGCCTCTCATCCCTGATGCATATAAATGCACTTGCCACATAATGGTCCGGGGATCAGAAGCCATACAGCTGTGCCGCTGGCATGCTAAACTGGCAAGATCTACATCACCTAGTAGGTGCATTTGTACAAGGCAGGGCATATCTGGTACACAGAGTAGTAATATACCCATTTTGGAAATAAATACCCTCTTCCTACAGAAGTTGCTCTCTGGCTTCTCCAGAGCTCTGGTTTTCTGAATTTCCAGAAGCCTCTGAGATGTTGCAGACTAAGCTCTTTTAAAAGCTCCTGTTCAAGCATATTATCACTACTCTGCTCTATTTCTGTTTCAGCTGGGTTGTTTGCGGCTTCCACCACCTTCGGTTCCTGTAGTTTTCCTCCTCTTCCCAACCAGCAGGAATTTATTTGTTCTCATTCTTTGTCTCCACTGCGACCACATTTATTTGAGTATCAACCCTCGGCACTAAAGCCCTCAGAACTAAAGGAACAAATTGGTCCTCCATCACAGCCACTTCATAAAATCCTTTCCAATCTATTGGAATAATAATAATAATTTATTATTTATACCTCGCCTATCTGGCTCCCAACAGAATATTATTATTAATAATAATAAAGTGATAAAACATCAAGCATTAAAAACTTCCCTAAATAGGGTTGCCTTCAGATGTCTTCTAAAAGTCAGATAGTTGTTTATTTCCTTGACATCTGATGGGAGGGCGTTCCACCGGGCGGGCGCCACTACCAAGAAGGTCCTCTGCCTGGTTCCCTGCAGCTTCACTTCTCGCAGTGAGGGAACCGCCAGAAGGCCCTCGGAGCTGGACCTCAGTGTCCGGGCTCCGATGGGGGTGGAGATGCCCCTTTGTCAAAAGCTGTATTTCCCAAACCATGCACTGGGTGCTTTTTCGTACCATTGACACCCAACTGTGAATATTTAAGTATATGTATATCTCACCAGACCTTCCCAATCTTTTCCCAAATATATTATAACTATAACTTAGTTCTTAATGCCTAAAGATTCCATGGCCACCTAAGTAAAGGGTAAAAGACTCGTGACATTGTGTGTGCTACATGTCCTGTTGTGCACCCATAAATTATCCTATGGCTTTCAGATGGAGTGGAGGGCACAATTTCAACACCAGTGTTGAAGTAAGATTAGTCTGCTAATAAAGTACTTTAAATGGAGGGTAGTGGTAGTAGTGGAGAATTTTGTCCTTCACCTCAGGCAGGAGAGTGTTTTGGGCCAGACCTAGGCCAATGTGCACAGAACCATCTACTAATTTCTAAGCCACCCCCAAGGGCCTATTACAGCAGTAAAGACTCCTCTAATAGAGCAAAGATCAGGATGGAGGGTGCCACTCCAGTGCTGAACTAGTTGTGATCTCATTTCAGTTTCTGTCCCAATTTTACATTTCAGCACTCAGTGGGTGAAAAATAGCGCAAGAGCTCTTTCTTTCAAAGTACCTCTGACTGCAAGTATATTTAGCTGCTGCTGATCTTATAACCCCATTTGTTAGTCATAATTTTTACAAATTATGGATGTGGTGCTGTGACAATTGCAAAATGGAACTCACAGCTACCCAGTCACAGTGTGCAGTTCCACAAATGACCATCCATAAACGAACCTTTTTTTTTTTAAAGAAACCCATAATGACTGCATCGACTTATACATAGACTGCTTTAAACACCTCTTTTCGAATCCACATCTTCCAAGTGTTTGCTTCAAAATATCCCTTAGAGGCTTGTCCTTTTTCTTAAAATAAGAAAAATGCAAGGCAGGCATTCAAGATGACGAGCAATCGCTAATCAAGGTTACTTAATGACAAAGCTGAGTTTAAAGAGATGGGTTTAAACAAAACAAAGCAAAAAAACATTCAAAGACTTATGTCTTACATTTGGCATTGCCAGCAGCAGAAGGGTATAAAGTTCAAGAGAACAGATTTTGAGCTGGACTTTTTCATCTGTCTGGAAGATAAAAGCAAAAGATAACACATAAATCACAGCAATAAAAATATAGAAAAAGTTTCAGGGTGTAAAACAGGCTGGGTAGCCGGCAGCCCAATTTCATGTGGCCCCTGGACGAATTTCAAAGGCCCCCAGCAAGTAATCATTTTAAACCCTACAGTGATTTGTCCCTCCCTTGGGAGCCTGCTGGGCAAAGAGAAATGAGAGCAGGATGGGGCAGGGAGAAGGATGTGGCAGAAAGATAGAGGCTGTGCTAAGCACCACCTAGCACAGACTTCAACTTTGCCCATAGTAGCAGTCAGTGGGGTGAAGCATTGCTTATCCGACTTCCCAGTGCCAGGTTCTTTGCCAGACATGGGCAAACTCGACCCTCCAGAGGTTTTGGGACTACAACTCCCATCATCCCTAGCTAACAGGACCAGTGATCAGGGATGATGGGAGTTGTAGTCCCAAAACATCTGGAGGGCCGAGTTTGCCTATGCCTGTTCTATGCTGATTACCAATTTGGGAAGGTGGCCAGGAGGTTGTCGTGGTTGGAGTGCAGTGGCAAGATCATCAGACTGGCGCCAGCACTGCGCCAACCTGCCCACCACAACCTTTGATGGTTCTTCCCTTGATTCTGCACTCCTTTTGGAAATTATAGGGACTGAACTACCCAAACTGTACAGAAATTTATTCATGTATGCGACTATAGTGGCAAGAATGTTACTTGCCCAAAAATAGAAAGCAGGAGAAATCCCAGAGAAAGAATGGATGCAAAAACTTATGGAATATGGAGAAATGGCAAAGCTTACCAGAAAATAAAAAATCAAGATAACAAACTTTTCATAAAAGAAGGAAATGGTTTATTGCATATTTACAAATAAACTGTAAACAGATAAGAACATTGGCAGGATTACTGTAATAACCTGCAGTTTTATAAGAGTATATATTTAAAGTAGAAGAATAAATATGTCAAGTTAATTTGGAATACAACTGTACCTTGGATCCCGAACGCCTTGCAAGTCAAACGTTTTGGCTCCTGAACACCACAAACCCAGAAGTGTGTGTTCCAGTTTGCGAACGTTCTTTGGAACCCAAATGTACGACAGGGCTTCTGTGGCTTCTGATTGGCTGCAGGAACCATGCTTTGGTTTCTGAACATTTTGGAAGTCGAACAGACTTCCGGAATGGATTCCGTTCAACTTCCAATGTACGACTGTATGCAGAAAATATAAAAAATAAATTTAAGGAGCCACAGAAAGAGGGGGAGGGAAGTCGAGTTTTGAAATGTTAAAAGGATTGTAAAATTATTGAAATGTATAAAATTGAAAATCAGGAAGAAGAAGAAGAAGAAGAAGAAGAAGAAGAAGAAGAAGAAGAAGATTCTGCACTCGGTGAGGCACACCTAAGCATACAGTGGCTTAGGAGTCACTTCACCACAATGAGATCCCATGTTGCTGAGGAGTGTGAGTTTGCGTCTTAAGCGACAACATGAGTGGACCAAATTATAGGAGTCCACTCACCTGATCCCACTCTGCAGGTACCAGTCAGGTGGGGGAGACTCCTGGACTCTGTCTGTGTGATGGTTTCAATTGCACATGCTCCCCAGAGGTGTGGAACTTGCCCCACAGTAAATCAACCCCAATGCAACTTGTGTGATGACTATAAGGGGCCTAAGTGATGAATATGCATGAGTGAAGAACCAGCCCTTAACAATGAAGCTTGCTTTAATGGTGCCAAATGTGAGTAGAGGACCGATCATTCATCCCTGCTATTTCATTCCATGTTCGTCGGACTATTATCTTGAAATCCATAGAACAGATGAGTGTTTTTAAAACAACAACAGGAGGCTATTTACCAGTAAAGAGCTGGTGACAATATCTCCTATTGAGTTACGGTTATGGAGACAGAGAATAGCATCACTCTTAATAGTAATATCATGTGCAAAAAAGGAAAGATAGCAGAGTGGTTAGGTGGGGCTGTTGCTGAGAACTTTTAAAATGATAGCCTAATCCTTCTCTTTATCACTGTATTCTTGACCCCACATTTAGGTACTGTTTAGTGAAGATGTCACACAATTCTGCTACTTCACAGTAATGCTATGAGGAATATGGATTTTTTTATATAAAAAAGAAAGAATCATCTATTGTTGAACAGAGACATTGCTGAAGAACTAAATTGTGTTCAGGCAAGCGAGGAGGGGGGAGTATGTTCACGGTGATAGAGGAGAATGTGGTGTTTTTTTTCATGATGTCAAAGCGGTTTCTTCAAAATTGTCTCAATAAACCAGACTTAAGGACATACTGAAAATGCACAGCTAAGGAGCATCTCTGTTTCTGCGCTTAAAGTTTCTAACAATTCCCTAAAGCTGTGGGTGAAAAGAAATCTGGAGCCGAATAAATCCATTTAAATCAGGACCATCTCACATATTCAAACGTACAAAGTACACGCATGCTACTTCAGGCATGAAAGAAAGCAGAAAGAGATGTGGCTGTGTGTCTACTTTAAAAAGAAGAAGAAAATGTAATGTGCTGTTTTTCTGGCCATTGGGGAAAGATAGAGAGAAATTATATTCCACCCTTTTCTCCATGGAGTTCAAGGTGTCTTACATGGTTCTCCCCCTCCTCATTTATTCCCCACAACTACCCTGTGAGGTACGTTAGGCTGGGAATTGGATATTAGCTCCACCCAAGGCATGATGGAGAACAGCAACAACTGGGAAAAGATAGACATAATACTTTATAAGGACAGGAAGAAATATCACGGGCAGAATAATTGCCACACACAGAAAGAACAAGGATACAGTCTGAGTGCCTCACTTGTAGTTTTATCAATCATTTAATGTGTCAATACGAATGGAAGTTGTTAATATTGCAGTTGTTGTATAAAGAAATGTTATTTTGACTGGAGTGTAATTGAAATTAATAAGATTTTGGAATGCAGAAGGAAAGTTAATCATCAAACCATCAATTCCAGCATGCAGGGAGCCACCTAAATTATATAATTTGGTATCTGAATGATTGTTATTTGTAATTGTATTATAATTTGGCATTGTTATAATGAGGCTATTATTGGATTATTGTAATTGAAAATTAATAAAAAATTATTATTTTAAAAAAGGCTGGGAATGAGTGACTGGCCCAGTATTACCCAGTGGGCTTACACTATGTACAATATAAGAACAATATCCATTACAACAAAGCCCAGCCTGAAATCAATAAAACAGCACCAAAGCATATGAAAGCAAGTAAAACAGATTCAGGGGATTCATACACATGAATCAGAGTCCACTCTTATGGGTCACGGAAAGCCTGGGCAAAAAGAGAAGTCTTCACCAAATATCTTGAAGCAACTAATGGTCTCTGCTTCCTGTAAAGCAGAGAGAGGGAAGGTGACTCCAAAGACAGAAGATGCCAAGAAGGGTAGCCATCCTGCGGTATGCAATGACAAACCTAGACAGCATCTTAAAAAGCAGAGACATCACCTTGCCAACAAAGGCCTGTATAGTTAAAGCTATGGTTTTCCCAGTAGTGATGTATGGAAGGGAGAGCTGGACCATAAAGAAGGCTGATCGCCGAAGAATTGATGCTTTTGAATTATGGTGCTGGAGGAGACTCTTGAGAGTCCCATGGACTGCAAGAAGATCAAACCTATCCATTCTGAAGGAAATCAGCCCTGGAAGGACAGATCGTGAAGCTGAGGCTCCAGTACTTTGGCCACCTCATGAGAAGAGAAGACTCCCTGGAAAAGGCTCTGATGTTGGGAAAGATGGAGGGCACAAGGAGAAGGGGACGACACAGGACGAGAGGGCTGGACAGTGTTCTCGAAGCTACCAACATGAGTTTGACCAAACTGCGGGAGGCAGTGGAAGACAGGAGTGCCTGGTGTGCTCTGGTCCATGGGGTCACGAAGAGTCGGACACGACTGAACGACTAAACAACAACAACAATCCTGTGGTATTCTGCAGGGCGTGGTGCCACAAGTAGAATTTCCTCAGGTGATCTAAGTCAGAGGTTCTCAAACTGTGGTCTATGGATCGCTGGATTTGTTCAAGTGGTCCGCAGCAAGTCTGCACAAAATGGCAGGAGCAGCGGCTGCTCTGTCATTCTTAGAGTCCAGAAATTTGCCCAACAGGTGAGCAGGATGGACACAACAGGCACATCTGCCACATGAAATGTTCATAGTGATTTTCAATTGTATTTTTATTGCTTCTTTTGTTTCTTACGGCATTCAAATTGTAACACAATAAAATAGGATATGTAAGAAATAAAAGAAGCAATAAAATACAATTTAAAATCATGCAGCGTCACAGGGAAATCATTGAGTGACCCGCCAAGGACCTTCAGCAATTTTTTAATGCTCCCTGGGAGAGGGCAGGAAGAGTTTAGGAACCACCAGTCTAAGTGATCTTGCAATGATATAGTCAAACTCCATCCCTGTATCTGCTTAGCTTCACACTCAGATGCACTAATATGAGCTAAAAGAAAAGAAAAGGTGGTGAGGAAGTTGACCAAAAAGAAGAGCAGGGGTTCTCTAGATGCCTGCACAAAATTTGCATATGTGGGAAAGTTCAGGCTTAAACCACACCTACAAGCTGGTTATGTGATAGTGACACATCTGTCTACATCTCAGATGGGAACTGCAACCCCACCAGAGCTGTAAAGTTATTTCAGATATTGATGTCCAGGGAGATTTACTCCCATAATGCTCAACCTTCCACCAAAACCCTGCCGAATGCTTGCATTCATCACCGGAGTGCGTTTCTCTGTATCTTCCCTGCCTTCTGAAGTCAGGCACAACAGGCAGGCAGTGGATGCAGGGCCTTCTCAGTTGTGGCACCCAGCTAGTGCAGTGCCCTTCCCAAGGAGGCTGGTTTGCCTTAAATGTCAAATGAAGACTGTTTCATTTACCCTATTTAAAAAATGTATTAATTTACTTATTCCGGCTGCTCTTGATATTATATTGAATGTGTGATGTTGGTATTTCTATATTTTTGTGTGTGTTTGTTTCATTGTAAGCCACTTTCTGGTTGTAATAGAAAAAGTGAGATGTAACTATGAAATCTGATCTAATAAAAACATTTCTAGATTGCCCTTCATCCAGTTTGCATTTGCTCTAGGTGAGGGATATGGAATGTGGGGTCCTCCAGAATTTGCTGGAATTACCATCGTCTCTGATCATCGGGTGGGGCAGATGGGAATCCAACACAAACTGCAGGACCTCAGATTCCCCATCCCTTGTCTACATCAGGAGTGGGGAAGGTTGTCTGTCTGTCTCTCTGTGTGTGTGTCTTCCAGCGTAAGGGCTACAAATGCACCCCTGCTTTCCAGGAGCCATAACTTCTTTGCATAAGTGACATCAGTAGATGCATGCCAATGTCAAATCGTTCATTGTTTAGCATGGAAGCAAAGCTAAACGAATCCAAGTGGAATGCCAAAGGGTGGGGGGGCAAACAAAAGTGGAATCCTTTCATATTAAATCTGTCCAGGTGGCAACCTCAAACATTGCTAGACTCTTATACTCCCTAGGTTAGTGGAAAGGGATATTTACATAACAGGGAACTGGGCCCCGAAGGTTCACTTTCTGCTGTTAATGAGCCATTAAATTAACAGGCACCTATTTTCTTTACCAATTAACCCAGCTCATTACTGAGGTAGGTGTACCTGCTGTTAACTAACCTTGTTTGTTTACTATGCCACCGGAAAGAAGTTTTAGATAGTTGTGGTTGTTGTGTGTGTGGTTTTTTCCAGACAAGCAGTGATACAAAACCAAGGAAGGGCTTGCAAAAGTGCAAGAACTCTAGTAGAAAGATTTCTGTCTTTCTACAAAGATTGGGGTTTGGGTGCATCTCTGAAGATACTGCATAATATCACTCATTGCCTGCAGGATCCATGCAGGTGTAAGGAGAGGAGGACAGATTTCACCCCTCAGTTCAACAACGTTCCCGAGTAGAGTGCTTTGTTTTCCTCACTGGAATGAATATAACCTGTCTGGGTGTATTTAAAAATCCAGTATTTCTGTCGTAAATGATCCAGCCATATCAGCACGCTACGTTGTCCGCTAAGTGAAATCTATAGCCAAATTGCTAGAGCTAAAAGTGGGAATAGGTGGTTCTCAGAACAATTACAGCGTTGCATTTGCAAAACGAGGAGTGCTTTTGTTTGAACTATATAGCATCCCAAGCATCGAATGGCATAGACAAAGCACAGTGTATAGAAACCTTCCCTTATTGTTCAGAAAATGCAGGGCCAGATTAGACCAGACATTTCTCACATTATCCTTCTTTGCATAGCTTTTGGTTTTTATATATTTTATATATTATATATATATATTATATATATATATATATTATATATATATATATAATATATATATATATATATATATATATATATATATATATATATGTATATATATATATATATATTATATATTTAAAAACAAAAATGAATACCCAACACAGGGATGGAGCTGAGTCTGATTGAGACCATGGCATGAGAGGGCTTTAGCCATTTGCCACTACTGCGGTCTCACATGGAATTGGATACCCTCCGGCATCTGCAGTGGGGGGGGGGAGCTCCCACTAGTGTCTGTCGGGATCTGTGTTCAACCAAGCTGATAAAGCTCATCTTCTTCCGGCCGAGTCCTTCGAGCCGGAATCACCCCCGACGTGATTGGCAACCTGAGCCTCTGATAAGGCACATCCCATTCAGCAGAGTTTCCAAAATAGCACGCAGAAAGGTGAGATTTATGGCTACATGCTATGCTTTATTACTAAGCTATGCAGACTGAAAGAAATACAATCTCTGTGAAAGCAGAGAGCAACTGAACAACAAAAGGAACAAAGGAACAGAAGACCACTAACGTCACATCCGTCTCCCGTCTCCCATGAGATTTCCAACAGCCTGGACTGTCTCTGGAATGTAAACAGAGCCTTGTGACTCTAAGCAGCTGCACAGTGGCAAAACAGAAACTAACAGTGTCTATGCAAGCTTTCATCCCATGGCAAACAGGAGACCCAGGGAGGTTCTATTCCAATCTGGGTCATGGCAGGAGCAAAGGGTTAAAGCCTCTTTCCCTCCTATAACAAGGGTGCACCTCAGGTCTGGTGGGCCAATAAAGCATTACAGGGCCCCCTATCTGGCCGCCAATACCCTCCCCAGGTTGGGTTTTCATTGCGTATAAGATCACTGTTGAGAGCTGGAGAATCATATATTTCAATATATCAGGAATGATGGCAGTTGTAGACTGGCAGCATCTGAATGTACCCCATCCCTGTGCTCCAGGGACATTTAAGGCACAGTCCAGTATGCATCCACCTGGGAGTAAGAGCCACTGAACTCACTGGGACCTATTGCTGATTAAATGTCCATCGCACTGTTATTTCCTGCTCTTGTTTTCTAAAGAAGATGCTAGGAAATAAATGGGCAATGGTTTTGGCTCTCTGGTGTGAATGACCACCTGCAAGACTAAAGGTGTCCTCTTATGCTTGTTTAAGGAGAAATAAATCCCACTGCTTTTAAGCATGTTCCTGATTACAGCCTAAAGCTTCGATCCAGCATGCATGTAATGGAGAATAAGCCCCTTTGTACACAGTGCAATTCATTTCTGAGTAAATATGCAGAGAGGATCAGGCTGCACGACATGCACACTTCCCCAGAATGTGCCTGCCATTTATATTGTCAAGAATTGTGTCTGACTAATCACACATTACTAAGATGGCTATTATTGGTCATTGTCCAAGACATGCAATAAATTATAAACATCAATGCTGTTGCTTAAGAATTCGCTGACGAGTGAATAACTGTATTTGCGGAGGCCAAAAGTCATAGCAAATTTTCAACCATAAAAAATAGGCAAAAGAGGATAAAATTGCAAAATTCATGCTTCGTGTAAATAATCAACAACCATTTTGATACAAATGACGGGTGTGCCTTTGCAGCACACCCATCGTTTGTAACTTTGCAACTTGCTGCCTTATCTCTCTTTGCAAGCTATTTCCAATCTTTTATAGCGGTAAACAAATGTCCTTTCTGAAAAGAATACATTCCATATATTTAGCTCTTATGCCTTTATAAATGGGTCATATTAATGGGTAATGTGGTAAATCCTCCACAGTCCTTTCAACAGAGACACAAAACTTTAAATTAAAATGAGTCTTCCTACATTCCCCCTCTCCACACAAAAAATGACCTTGCTTGCTCCTAGAGATCTACAATCAGCCATGGCATCTTCATATATAATAAAATTGTAAGAATGTTATCACGCTGCAGTTTGTATGGGCCCCCAACAGGCGGCCTAACAAACTGCAGAGAACAAAAGATCAGCAGAGAGGTGGCCTAGGTAGGCAGATCGAAGGAAGGGACTACTGCATTCTTTTGTTTCAAAGGCAGCACAGAAGTATTGTGCCTGCTTAGCATTCCCTGCTACATTCCTCCCCATCATCTGTGGCCTTTCTAAAGCTTTTTGTTTGTCTAGCCAGAGGAAAAAATATTCTGTACTTTGACTTGCTTCCTGATGAAGGAAGACAAAGGTTTGCTCTCTTGCAACTCAAAAAGAAAAAATCCCCAGGAAGGTAATCAGAAGGGAACATGACTGGCGTTGTAGCACTGGAACTTAGGACAATTTTCTCAGTCATTATGACTCATCTTTTACTACAGCGTTGGCAGTCGTATCAAAGAAAAAGTACTCTGCAAAGTGCAATCACTGAAAATAGACCCTAATAGAGCATCTGGCACCATTCAAATTACAGCCATAAAGAGTCGTCTCTGTATACAGCCTGGCCATTCAGTCAGCTTGTTTGACAACAATTTGTTGAACTGAGTGGCCTTGGAAGCTCACTTGCCATTCACAAAAGAGTTCCCCAACTCATTCTCATGACTTTTTACAGCTCTGATTATCATGTTAAGAAAAGCACACATTTAAACCTCATGGGAAGCAAAGCATAGTGGGGGAGCGATTTGTGAGAGGGGAAAAGTGCAGCGGGTGGGGAAAGGGTTAAGTGTTTATACTCTCCCTCTTGCCCATCTCTCCACTCCCCCTGAGAAGCCACTTTCCCACCTTTGAAGGACTATCAATGCATACATTTGCATATCATGAATCTCATTTGAGCCCAAGCTTCCTTCCTATTCCAAAGGAGCTAGCGAGATGTTTTGATAACCCCATGAACTGAGAAAGTGTCAGAAATATCTTTGGTATTTTGTTAGAAAGAAAGAAGGAACGAAAGAAAAGTTTATAATCCCTCACAGATCAGTGGTGCTAATACTGATTTCACAATCGAAGTTGAATGCTGGCCTTCAGGAGGTTCTGTCATCCTTTCCTGCCAAAGAAAAAGCAATGGGGAATAATTCATATCTGCAGCATTCATGATTGTGTGAATGCGCTCAAGAGATAAGACTTTCACTTGGATACATTCAGGTCTATCCCAGACGTTGGCTTAGCATGGAGATAATCAGGACAATGTTACAGTGTAAGGCTATACTTGTTCACACAGAGTTCAGGAGCTTTTAATTCCATGAGACTTACTCCCAGGTAAATGTGTGCAGGATTTCAGCCTTAGACAGGCTTTAGCCACACTGAAATCAATAAAACCTAAGGCTGCAATTCTATGCATATCTACTCAGAAGTAAGCCTCTTAGTTCAAAATGGCTGCTCCCAGGGAAGTGTATTTACTCTCTAGAATGGTCCAACATGTTCATCATCACTAATTTCACTCATTTCAGAGGGGCTAAAGCATATCTATCTGACACTCTGTTCATGCATGTAGTTTACTCAAACAGAATCAGACTAGGGAGAACAGGGGACTGACCCCTCACAAGCCCTGAACCCCTAACACCTCACCGTCCCCTACTTTGCAACCCACCATGAGCTGGAGAGTGAACGTTTGTATCACAGAGCCTCAGCAGTGGCTAGTTCCCATTGGAACCAGTAGGGCAGGTAGTAAGAGTCACAGCCAATGAAAGACAGAGACAATTGATTCTCGCTTTCTCCCCATCTTCCTATTGAGTTCTACAAGGGCAGAACATAGACCAGGAAGGAGAGAACTGACAGCCACGGCTCATCCCTGGGCTGATTGTAACTAAGGATACAAGCAGGTGGAGAGCAGCCTGAAGTTGGTAAGCAGACCAAAGTTTCTGCTTCTCAATTTGTATTGTATTGTTTTATGTACTGTGGCTTGCTGTTGTTTTATTACTTATAGTTTGGAAATTTATTGTAACTGTTGAGTGGATTTCTGTTAAATTTTTATATGTTGATATTATTATTTTGTACTATTCTAATAATTGTTGAATGTTACTTTTTGATGTAGGTTGCTTATTTTAAAGTTTTTATTTTCACATTTTTGTATTTCATTAGATTGTTATAAGTTGTAAATATTTTGTTTCTTCAGCTTGTAAACCGCCTTGAGTATTGTAAGATAGAAAGATGGAATATGAATAAAAAAATGATGATGATGATGATGATGGACTAACCTCATAAAGGCACCCTATGTGACTTAGAACCCTGATTGTGTGGGTTTCTAAATCCCACAAAGAGCCTCCACAAGGAGACGCAGCTCCCTGCCTCAGACAGGCGCTCTCTAACTCATAGAGGGCTGTAAAGAATGGAAGGGGTTCATCATCCCTCTCCCTCATAAGATAGACTTCACATGAGCAAAGCAAATGCCCGAATCGGCTTTGGTCTGAACCCAATTCAATAGACATGAGAACCAAGCACTAATATGCAGTGCTTTTTTCCCAGTGGGTACTCTAGGGCACACAGTACTGGCACCTCTTTTTTGTTGTTGTTAAAAAGTGTGGCACTGACTGTAACAATTTCATAGTGAGTACTGGCACCTATTTTTCTAGAATAAGGTAAAGGGACCCCTGACAATTAGGTCCAGTCATGACCGACTCTGGGTTTGCGGTGCTCATCTCGCTTTATTGGCCGAGGGAGCCGGCGTACAGCTTCCGGGTCATGTGGCAGCATGACTAAGCCGCTTCTGGCAAACCAGAGCAGCACACAGAAATGCCGTTTACCTTCTTGCCGGAGAGGTACCTATTTGTCTACTTGCACTTTGACGTGCTTTCGAACTGCTAGGTTGGCAGGAGCAGGGACCGAGCAATGGGAGCTCACCCCATTGTGGGGATTCGAACCGCCGACCTTCTGATCAGCAAGTCCTTTCTAGAAAAAAGGCACTGCTAATATGGAAAATGGTGGCTCTTGCCCACAACCTCCTTGTGGGCTTAGCAGACACATCCGCCAGAAGAAGAATGTTGGACTAGATGGACCTTTCCTCTGATCGAGCAAGTCCCTTGTTCTGTGTTTATCCTGAAATGCCTTTCCTCCCCATTGCGTTTCCATTATATTCAGTTGATTTTACGTATGATATCTTGGCAGGCAAACATATACACCAGATTGTTTGTGCGCACCTTGGGAGGATTGCATTAGGTGCAGAGAAGCATCAGATGGAAAACATATTTAAAAAAAAAACAGGAGAAAAAGACTCCAGCCCACATACCTTAGTCAGATTTGCAGCTCTTTGCATGGGGCACATCTGTGCTTTGTTTTGCAGTGCACAGGTGGGGTGAATGACTGAAGAGAGGCACGTTGCAAACCTGGCCCTCTCCCAAGGAACGACTCCATTTATGGTGTACGTTCCAATCAGCTTTATTTCCCTCGCTTCTCATTTCTCCTGTTTGCATGTTCCTGAGATGTAGATTGAAGCTGACTTGGGGGGAAATCATGAGTCCTCTCCGCGCCACACTTTTCCCCCCTAAACCCCTCCCCCCCCCGATTTCTCTGCTTGATGTGCTATTTAAACAAAAGGGGTACATACATCATGCAAAGAAGCAAAGGAGCCAGGTGCGCCCACAGGCAGCTTGCAAAGACAAAACAACACATTTAAGAGGCTTTGATTCACTCTCACATCTCCTTGCTTTATTCGACAGGCTGACATGATACAGCTGAGCCACCTACATGTGCATTCGTCGAGCAAATGACAGGTTTGCTCGGTTTCTGTGCAACGTGAATCCTCCCAGTTCTGCACAGAGGAAGTTACTGCAGCTGTCTCAAGTGTTTCATTATAGTGGTCAAGCAATGCAGCGTTCAGGGTCCCTTGTCCTCATTTTATCTTTTTTCTTACGTGGCCCAGAAGGTTAATGCTATCAGCGAGCTTAACGAGACACTGTCAGTTCAGAGTCAAGATTTCCATTTGCACTATTATTGTGCAGAAAAGCCGCATGTCCCTATTTCTCTTGTTTTCTCTTTTTAAGGGTCTGCTTCTCCTTCCAGAAAATGTTGGACATTTGGCATTACAGATTCCATAGATAAGAACCTCAACAATGAGCTGGCAATTCAGCCTGGAAATATCATGATAATGTGCATTCACCCAGCATCCCACACTATTTGTCAATCCAAAGTATGTTTTGCTAGAATGGTTGTAATCCATTTTGTGCCAAGAAGCCCCTTCTCAGATTTGCTTGCTGTATGCACGCGTACCCAGACTCCACTTTCTCAGGTCACCTCCTATTGGCGTTACAAGTGCTCTTAACTGAACTTACCAATTTGTTCCCGTATCGTATTGAGATTCTTAATTTTGCACACATGGAAGCTGCTGGAGGAACAAAACTGACTCTTGCATCGAAATAAAATTCTTCAGTCCAAAAATACGGTTCAAAAAGCTTTGCTTACAGAACTGAACTTCAAACAAATAAAGTTATGTTCTCTTAAAGGTAAAGGTGAAGGGACCCCTGACTGTTAAGTCCAGTCACGGACGACTCTGGGTTTGCGGCGCTCATCTCACTTTATTGGCTGAGGGAGCCGGCGTTTGTCCGCAGACAGTTTTTCCGGGTCATGTGGCCAGCATGACTAAGCTACTTCTGCCGAACCAGAGCAGTGCACGGAAACACCGTTTACCTTCCTGCCACAGCGGTACCTATTTATCTACTTGCACTTTGATGTGCTTTCAAACTGCTAGGTGGGCAGGATCTGGGACCGAGCAACAGGAGCTCACCCCATCACAGGGATTCGAACTGCCGACATTCCCATCGGCAAGCCCTAGGCTCTGTGGTTTAGACCACAGCGCCACCCACATCCCCTGCATTCACTTACCTGCATAATTATTGCACTGCTCCCAGTATCATACTACATAATAACTTTGATTACAAATAACTTGCATTCAGGGCTAAATTCAGGACTCCGTCTCTTCTACCTTATAGCCTCTTTTAGCTTCAGGCTGTACTGCTGGAGACATGCAGGAAGCCCCAGCCTCAATCCCTAGCATCTCCAGGCAGGGCTGGGAATATCGCCTGCCTGAAGCCCTGGAGAGCCACTGCCAGTCAGTTTAGACAATGGTGAGATAGCTGGGCCAATGGTCTGATGCAATATTAGGCAACTTCCTAGGTTCCTAGTTATCACATAAAAAAATAATGAAGTTACACATGCTTCCTTTAAGCAACTCAGAACACCCTGTCTTTGGAATGGAATCAAAAGTAACATTGACTCTAGGGTAATACCAATACATTGGAACCTTGGTTCTCAAAAGCCTTGGTACTCAACTTGGAACCCAAACACCGCAAACCCGGAAGTAAGTGTTCCAGATGGTGAACTTTTTCGGAAGCCGAACATGCTCTGTTTTGAGTGTTACACTTCCGTTTTAAGTGCCACACTTCCGTTTTGAGTGTTACACTGAGATCTGTCTGTTTTTGCTATTTATTTTGCATTTTTGTTTTTGCGGCTCTTTTCATTTTGTTTTTGTGACTATGTGGAACCCAGTTCAGCTACTGATTGTGTGACTGCAGTACATTGTTTATTGCTTTCATTTTATGGATCAATGATCTTGTTAGATAGTAAAATTCATGTTAAATTGCTGTCTTAGGGGTTGTTTTTAAATGTCTGGAACGGATTAATCCATTTTGCATTACTTTGTATGGGAAAGCACACCTTGGTTTGGGAACGCTTTGGTTTTGGAACAGACTTCCAGAACGGATTAAGTTTGAGAACCAAGGTACCACTGTACTGAACATTCATAGGGGGAAATCTGGCTTACTAGCAGTACATGTGAAAAGGATCTAGGGGGCTTGGTGGACCACAAGCTTAACATGAGTCCACAGTGTGATCCAGCAGCAAAAAAAGCTAATGCTATTCTAGGCTGCATCAATAGAAGTCTAGTGTCCAGGTCAAGGGAAATAATAGTACACTCTATTCTACTTTGGTCAGACCACACCTGGAATGCTGTGTCCAATTCTGGGCACCATAATTTGAGACATTGACAAGCTGGAACGTGTGCAGAGGAGGGCAACCAATAAGATAAAGGGTCTGGAAACCAAGCCTTATGAGGAACAGTTGAAGGAGCTGGGTATGTTTAGCCTGGAAAAAAGGAAACTGAGAGGAGATGATAGTCAGCTTCAAATATCTGAAGGCCTGACACATAGACAATGGAGCAAGCTTGTTTTCTCCTGCTCTGGACAGTACGACTCAAAGCAAGGGCTTCAAGTTACAACAAAGGAGATTCCAACTAAACATCAGGAAGAACTTTCCAACAGTAAGAGCTGATCAACAGGGGAATGGTCTTCCTTGGGAGGTTGTGGACTCTCCTTCCTTGGAGGTTTTTAAGCAAAGGTTGGATGGTCATCTCATGGGTGCTTCCGTTGAGATTCCTGCATTGAGGGGATTTGGAATAGATGACTCTTGGGGTCCCTCGCAACTGTACGATTCTATGATTCTACTTTCAAGAATTTCAGTTATATCTGGGGTAGCCAAAAACCTGCTCATCACATGGTGTGGACCAGAATTCCCATCAGCCTCAGCCAGCATGGCCAATGGTCACGGTGATGGGACTTGTAGTCCAACAACGTCTGGAGGGCAAGTGGGCATTATTGCTCTCCTATTGCAGATGGAAATCTGAGACTGAGAGAGGGGAGGGATTAGGGAGGGAGAGAGGGAGACAGGCTTACCTAAGACCAATACACTGAGTTCACTGTAGAGGGGGAAATCGCCACAGGAACATCTTTATCCGTAGCTCAGTCTCTTAGCCATTACGATGGATCAGCATCCTTTCCTTCCACTTTTCTAGTACAAAGACTGCCTTGGATCTCACAGTGGCCCATCGAGAAACATTCAATTACAGCCAAGGTGCAAACTGCCATGTCAGGGAGAAGGGTTTGTGTCCAGAAGGGATTTTCTCACTAACAAAAATGAAAGCTTCAATATTTCACTTCAGGGAGCAGCGGGGGTCACAGCAGCATATCCTCTTTTTAGCCGCTTCACTAGACAGGGACATTATTAGGGTTGCTGAGGTGGAAGGGCCAAGAAACCAGAGACCTAAAAGCATGACTCTGTGTCCCTAAAAATGAAGACACTTAAAGCAGTGCAGGCAGGGAGCAGATGGTTTAAATCTCAGAAGAGGGAAAAGGTTATTTAAAAGCAAAGACTGCTGATGGATCTAGAAGAAGCCTTGCTACTTCTGCCAGCCTGCCTGCCAAACTTCTCGTCGGATCCTGTTCAGTCCATTACAGGCTGATTATTTTGCCAGGGACAGAGAAATAGCATCTGGAAGTGGCCAGCTGGTCTTTCTTGATACCTCACTCCTTTTGGTTACATGGTTCAGTTGTTTGCCTACTGCTTCCATCTCTGTCTCTGACGGCTTTCTCAGGAACACACAACACTTCTGTCAGAAACTGTTCTAACCCTTGCTTTCATTAGCTCTCATTAACGGTCTATAAATATCTGTCTGTCTCGCACGTCCCCGAATGAACGCTACCTCCGTATTTGTCTCATCCCAGAAATAAAGCATTATCCTGCAACGGGCTGGCACGTACAAGAAGAAATCCAACTGATGATGAAGCGTGTTGCAGCTTCTGCACGTCTCCATCCTCGCTAAGAGATGCTCCTCACGAATTCATAATGTGGCTCAGAAAACAGAGGCGGGTTCAGGGCAGCGCGACCAGTTCTGCCACACTGGGCACCAAGCCTAGGGGGGTGCCGCAGGCCGACATGGCTATGATGTCGTGGATTGAGCAGAGTGGAAGGCAAGAGGAACGGGGTGCCAAGAGGAAGGCAAGAGGAACAAGGCGCCGCTGAAATTTGAAAGTATGCACCTGAAAATAATTCAAGGTGAGTGGGGGGGGGGAGAAAAAGGGGGAAAAAGCAGAGACATCACCTTGCCAACAAAGGTCCGTATAGTTAAAGCCATGGTTTTCCCAGTAGTGATGTATGGAAGTGAGAGCTAGACCATAAAGAAGGCTGATTGCCGAAGAATTGATGCTTTTGAATTATGGTGCTGGAGGAGACTCTTGAGAGTCCCATGGACTGCAAGAAGATCAAACCTATCCATTCTGAAAGAAATCAGCCCTGAGTGCTCACTGGAAGGACAGATCCTGAAGCTGAGGCTCCAATACTTTGGCCACCTCATGAGAAGAGAAGACTCCCTGGAAAAGATCCTGATGTTGGGAAAGATGGAGGGCACAAGGAGAAGGGGACGACAGAGGACGAGATGGTTGGACAGTGTTCTCAAAGCTACAAACATGAGTCTGACCAAACTGCGGGAGGCAGTGGAAGACAGGAGTGCCTGGCATGCTCTGGTCCATGGGGTCACGAAGAGTCGGACACGACTAAACGACTAAACAACAACAACAAGGAGAGATGGGACAGTTGTTGAGATCTCCAAACTTCTGGAGATGAACTTGAGATCCCTTTCCTGGTCAGTCATTGCCAGCTCAGACCCCATCCATGAAGTCGTGGTAGGAATGCCGCAATACGCCTCACTTTACACTTGCTTCCACTGAACACATTCACCATTTAACTGCCCATTCACTAATTAGGATAGATCTTTTTGGAGCTGTTCACAATGCCCCTTTGTTTTTACCAATCTGAACAATTGTCCACCTCACGCCTTTAACTCAGTGATGTTATTTCTTGTCACCTCGTTTTATTAAGTGTTTTATCGTTGCTGGGAGGCTGCATTCCTAAACACCCTTCGGTAGAAATTAACCCCAAAAGAAATCAATAGGATTTATTTCTGTGGAGAAGATTGATATGCAGGTGTGTTAATCTCCCCATCCAGGGGACAGCTAGCGAGAGTTACAGCATTTGATAGATTTTATTGCTTTTAATGGGCTACTGAAAGCATGTTTTACTGTGTCACCATCTACCTGGAAAAAAGTAGACAAAAGATGGACTGAAGGAAGGAATGAAGGGAGGGAATTTGAGTTCTCAGAAGAACATTTATTTTGTAAAATTATAAAACAATACAAGGATATAATAAGAGCAATTTATACTCTAATTGCGCAGATGGGGAACAGATTTTGCTAGTGAGTTCCTGGTTAAATCATAGAATCGTAAAGTTGGAAGGGACCCTGAGGATCAACTAGTCCAAGCCCTGCAATGCAGGAATCTCAACTAAAGCATCCATGACAGATGGCTATCCAACCTCTGCTTAAAAACTTCCAAGAAGGAGCATCTACCACCTTCTGAGGGAGTCTATTCCACTTTCAAACAACTCACACTGTCAGAAAGTTATTTCCTGATGTTTAGTCGCAATCCTTTTCTAAGTGCTCACAGACAGAGGCCTTGAGATTACATCTGCAAGCTACTGTAGTAACGTTAGGTTCAGCTCACCAGGCCCTGAATATCTGAATTCATTTAAAGTAGCTACATGGTCCCTTACAACTTCTTTTCCTATCTTGGGCTACAGCTCCCTCCTTGCATTGTTTATTCTGTTATCACCAGTTTGGGCACTGCTTTCCTTTTGGTGAAGACAAGAGGCAAAGTAGATGTTGAGCGGTTCTGCCTTCTTTCTGTCACCCAGTAACATTTCTCGGTCTTCTCCATGCAGAGGACCTACTACTTGCTTATTCTTCCTCTAGCTTCAGACATAACCAAATAAATCCTTCCTATTATTTTTGACCTATCTTGCATGCCTATATTCATTCTGAGCTCTGGCCTACCAGACCTTCTCCTTACAAGTCTTGGCTACTTGTATATACTCTTCCTTCATCAATTCCCCTTTTTTCCATACTTACCTTTCTTCAGTCTCAACTCATCTGTAAGCTCCTTATGCAGCCACACCAGTTTCTTTGCATGTCTCCCACTTTTCTTTCTTGTTGTAATTGTCTGCATTGGTGCCTTCAGTATTTTACCTTTAAGTAACTCCGATCCATCTTGGACTTCCTTCTCTAAGTATTTTTGACCACGGGATTATTACTGGCAGAATTTGAAATCTAGTAGATATTGGGCTACATGATAGGCAGAGTTTGAAATCCAGCAGATATTGGGATAGCTGAAGTCTCCCATGACTACTCTATCTCTCCTTTTTGAATGTTTGGTAATCTGATCTAGGAAGGCATCATCCAAGTCTTCATTCTGGCTTGGAGGTCTATAGCAGACACCCGCAGTAAAGTCACTATTGTTTCCCTCTCACACAATTTTTACCCATATACTCTCATTCTGGATCTCCTCACAAGTGCACACACCCTTTCCACTCCCTTCCTGTTTGGTCTATTCCTTTCAAATAGGTTATACCCCTCAGTTTCTACATTCCAGCCATAAATCCCATCCAAAGACAACACTCCATGTACTACCAGCTTCTTTTCACAAGCAGGTTGCATGTAGCGGAAGCGAGCAGTTAATTCAGTTCACTCATCACAGTCACGGGTCATCTTGGCTGATGTTCTGAATCATTTGCCGTAATCAGCCTGCATGAAGCACAAACAGGTGAACTGCAGGACTCAGTTGGAGCGTTGGTTCCATGAATATCAAAAGAGGTGAACTGAGCATTGACCCTTTGCCATTCATAGAGTGCACTAGATTCTCAATGCAATTCAGTTTCAAGAATAGATGAATGACTCATTTTAAAATTAGAAACTTCACACCTACTCCTTTTTTATACTTCAAGGATCGCTGAAATTACCTCCAGTGCAGTCACACAGCGTACATTGGCATTTCCAGAGTTTTCTTTTCTTTTCTTTTTCACATTAATAAAGACAATAGCAACAATTTTGTTCCCATTTTCCTATAAGTATAATACTCTGTGGATAAAAAGAGAAATAATTCTGATCCCATAAGTAAGTGTTTTTTGTGAGCTTGGAGGTAGGTTTGGTATCTACCCATTTATCCATGAGAAGAAGTTTTCTTAAGGAGAAATCACATGCAGTCACATTCTCAGCCTATTTTTTTCTAGCTATTTTATTCTCTTCCTCCCACCTCCCACCTCAACTAGAATATCTATGTCATTTTCCTCCCTGCACATACCTCTGGTGAATGAAGGAGGAGGTGGTGGTTGCAATTTTGGTGCCCACCCACAATGTCATTGGGCACAGACCCCCAACCTTTGCTGGGACTGCCTTCATCTGTTTTCACTCTACAGGATAACGCAGAATCCATCTGCAATGAGGTTTTATCTTCAGAGTGAAACCAATTTCTCAAGGAGTGCTTTTGAGGGGCAAAAGATCCAGATTGTGTGTGGAGTGTAGGAACTCAGCCTACCTTGCTTCTAGAATAAAATGTCCTGTTTCAAGTACCAATCTAGGTAGTTTCACCTGCACATTTAAGGGGGCGCCATTTTGGCTTTTGCCTGAGGCCAGCAGCATGTCTTGGCGCACCCTAGATGTCACCTGCAGATCACAGATCAACTATCTGCCAAAACGGTTCAGCGTTTCGTCCAGCAGTTAAGTGAGAAAGCCCAATGATTAAAAGGAAAGGGTTCTGAAGGTGCCAACGTTCATTTTATGGCTTTCAGTGTTTATTCTTAGCCACTTATGTTTGCAATACTCTTTATCAAACTTGGAAACAACACTTCTCTCTTGACAGATTTTGTCCTTTTCCATTTGGCCGGCAACATATATTCTCCAAGATGGCATAAGCCTGCGCTGTTTGATTTTGTTTGGATCTTTGTTTATGTGCTGGCACACCAAGAATGTCATCCAAACTGCATAAACATCTGGGATTGTGGAGTGCAGACCAGTTAATTGCTTTATATAGACCCACCAGAGCCAGAATAAACACACAGACAAGGAGGGCAATGTCTTTAGGTTATGCGCTTTTGGCAAAGAAGTTTCTTTCCATGTTCTGGCTAGAGAACGATGATTTGGAAAGCAGAGGAAAATGTGGTATACATATTAGGATAGCATATTTGAAATCAATTCATTTCGAAAATAAGCAAATATCACTCCCCTAATAAAAGAACTTTGCTCATCCATAAATTAAATACTTTGGCCCAGTTTGTGAAACCGAACCATTACCTTCCTTGATGTATCTGCTTAGTTCACACAATGATTTGTTTGTCATTAATTAAACCAAAGTAAGTAGAGGTTTTGCATACTTTCAGTAATTAGGCAAAAACATTGCCAATTTCCAGATTCAGGCCTGGCTTTCACTTTAATTGCAGTTTAATAGTTTAGTCGTATGGAAGCATGTTCCCGTAATGAAATCACCAGCCCTGGTCAAACAGGGAGGGTGGAGAACGACAGCTTCTCAGTCAAGCTAAGAGAAATCACATGCAAAATTCCTCACCCCATAAGCCTGATTTTGTACATGCACAAACCCGAGCTGGATTGGAAAGACTGAGAAGTGATATGTCTGCCTTCTCCCATTAATTTAAATTACCCATGTGTTTCATTATGCAAAAGTCGTTATGTTATCATACTGGAGTTACTGAAACTCGTGGACTGCCAGGGCTGCTTGCCTGGAGACAAGCAGATGTTTGGGCTAGCACTCAAGTTGGCAGTGCAGAAGCAACTCAATCCATGGAGCTAGTCCAAAGTCAATAGCTTGATAAGGTCCTCTGGGACCCTTCTAACTCATTGTGTCACCTGATCCCTGCTGAGCTAGTAGCTGTAAGGGTGGTACTGCAGTGCTGGAGAGATCAGGCTCCGGTTTTCCTCTCCCCATCAGTTGTTATGGTGGTTCAGGGAGTAGAATGTCTGAGCCCTCCAGCCAGTGTCCCTGGTTCAAGATGCACATACTTATATGTGGAATGCATGGTTTGGGCATAGACCTCTATGTTGGTTGGTGTTGCCTCAGTGACTGTGCAGCAGCTATTGAAATCCAGTGGCTCAGAAGACCAGTATATAAACCTGCCTGTCCAGGAGCTGTCCAGGAGCCTTCACAGATGATTTTAATGAAAATATATACTAGTTCACTTCTCAGTGAACTGAGGCTTTGGACAAAAGCATATTTAGCATTTCATTGCTCTGAGACTTAGCAGTGGCACCAATGTGCTTCTTAAATATTAGCGTTTTTGTAGTGTATGGGCTTTCATTTTTATATCTGTTCATTTTTGTTAGAAATTAGAATGTGCTTCCAATGAGACAGGGATGGGGGAAACAGTGGAAGTCCAGATGTCGCTTACCACTGATCATGATGCTTGGGGCTGATGAGAATTAGGGTTCAGCCACATCTGAAGCTGCAGAATCCCTCACTCAGTCATTCTGAGATCTTTCTTGGACCCAAATTAGGTTAAAAGTATGACAGTTATACCCCCCCCCCCAAAGTCAACTTGAATAAAACACTGAGGGGTGCCAACTTGAATAAAACACTGAGGGGACCCAGGTAAGCCCCACCCTGCATAATCGATCACATGATGTGGTGCACTCACACCATTTGAATAGCAATACACATCAACTTGGGGGCAGGGCCCGGCCCCCTCAAATATTTTATTCAGGAACCGAAGGAGTTGGCTCCTGTGGTCTTACAGTAGGAAGCAGGTGGCGCTGTTGTCTAAACCACTGAGCCTCTTGAACTTGCCAATTAGAAGGTCGGCAGTTCAAATCCATGCAATGGGGTGAGCTCCCGTTGCTCTGTCCCAGCTTCTGCCAACCTAGCAGTTCGAAAGCACACCAGTGTGAGTAGATAAATGGGTTCCACTGTGGTGGGAAGGTAAACAGCATTTCTGTGCACTCTAGCTTCCATTCTGGTGTTCTGTTGCACCAGAAGCTGGCCACATGACCTGGAAAGTGTTCCACAGGGCAGGGGCCACTACCCAAAAGGCCTTCTGCCTGAATCATAGAATCAGAGTTGGAAGAGACCACAAGGGCCATCGAGTCCAACCCCCTGCCAAGCAGGAAACACCATCAGAGCACTCCTGACATATGGTTGTCAAGCCTCTGCTTAAAGACCTCCAAAGAAGGAGACTCCACCACACTCCTTGGCAGCAAATTCCACTGTCGGACAGCTCTTACTGTCAGGAAGTTCTTCCTAATGTTTAGGTGGAATCTTCTTTCTTGTAGTTTGGATCCATTGCTCCGTGTCCGCTTCTCTGGAGCAGCAGAAGCTTCCTTGTAGCTGGTTCCTTGTAGCTTCACTTCTCACAGTGAGGGAACTGCCAGAAGGCCCTCGGAGCTGGGCCTCAGTGTCTGGGGTGGATGATGCAAGTAGAGACACTCCTTCAGGTATACAGGGCCAAGGCCATTCAGGGCTTTAAAGGTCCACACCAACACTTTGAATTGTGCTTGGAAATGTACTAGGAGCCAGTATAGATTCTTTAGGGCCAGTGTTATGTGGGCCTGGCAGCCCCTCCCAGTCAGCAGTCTAGCTGCCTAGACTGTGGTGGCCTTAGAGAGCTGCTTCCAGGTGAAGTGGACAATAATGGTCTAGATGAAGAAGAAGAAATCTACTATAAGGGCCCCTCCGGACTGGTGGAGGATTTTTGCAGGTGTATTCTGCTGAAGACAATTATTAAAACTATAGTGTATTAGCAGTGGATTTATACCAGACCGCCTGCCCATCATTCCACTTTATTAGTTGTTTTGTGATACCTCACCAATACAGTGGTACCTCGGGTTACAGACACTTCAGGTTACAGACACTTCAGGTTACAGACACTTCAGGTTACAGACTCCGCTAACCCAGAAATAGTACCTTAGGTTAAGAACTTTACTTCAGGATGAGAACAGAAATCACACGGTGGTGGCAGTGGGAAGCCCCATTAGCTAAAGTGGTACCTCAGGTTAAGAACAGTTTCAGGTTAAGAACGGACCTCCAGAACAAATTAAGTTCTTAACCCGAGGTACCACTGTACTTCGCATTGCCGTACGAAGGGACACTCTTGCACTATAGCACAACAGAAGCGGAACTTTCGACTGGACTATGCAGAAAACTTTCCTAGGGAAAAGCAAGCCATCTGCAGGAAAGAACGAAGTGGGGGGGTTTCTCCGCACAGCATCTGAGATTCATTTCCTACCTGATGAATTGAGAGGATCAGGCTGCATGGATTCAATCCGAGGAGAGAACTGGGTGGGTGACCTCATTTCATTGCTTTCACCAAACTGTGTCTTTGCTGTTCTATAAAATAGCACAAATGTAAACGAGGTGTGAACTGCTTTCACATCTCATTTAGGTAACAGATGAGGCATGAAATGCATTTCACAAGCACAAGTGCTAGACTGGTACTGCTCAGGCTTATGGCAATGAAGAGCTGTTTTATCCCCTTGCAGTTCTGGATTCACTCTGAAAGTGGTTACTAAGTGTGGGGCAGGGGTGAGGGGAAGCATTATCAAGCAAGGGCATGTTTGCTATTTTTATTTGCTCTCCCAAAATATCCCGAGGAGTTGACATTCTCAGTTGCATAGATGGATGTAGTTATCTGTCTCACAGAAAAACCCCACTACATCCAGATGGTGCAAAATAATAATAAAAACAACAGTTTTAGCAGGCAAGCTGGAATTTCAGATCATTGGAAGAACTTTTACTTCTTCTTGTATTTAAAGACCCCAAATATTGTCTTCTAGAGCATCATATACACGGATGCTGTGATAGATAGAGACAGATAACTTGGGTCAAGGGGTTGCTCACCAGTACCTCGCATGGCATCTGAAAAAGAGCTCCATAAACATCCTCACAAAAATTGAAGAAAATAAAAATGCTGTTTGCTCTTCCTACGCTGCTCATGTTTGCACTAGAACCTTCTGGAACTTTCAAGAACTTTCAGTTTGTTTCTGGAAAGAATGAACACTCTCACACAGAGCCCAACAGGATCAGCCACTCCTGCATTGAACAGGCCCCTATTCCACTGGATGCCAGGATTTAGACATCCACTCTCCCTTCCATCTTGAACAGAGGAAAGATGCAAAAACCTCCTCTCTGTGAGAAAGCGCTGTGGCGGCTGGTGTAGATATCTTTTCTTCTATTGAAGCATGTTGTGTTCCTCTCTTTTTCTGCTTTTATCCAACTCTTTCAACTCTTCCTCATAGGATGCCTTCCTCCAGATATCAACCAGTGCTAATGTATAATGTAGATTTTTGGGGAATGCTTGAAAACCTCACACAGGTTCACTAAAAATAAAAGGAAATATCAATTAGGCACAGTATCATATGGCTATTTTTAAAGTCTCAATGTGTTGTTTCCCCCCCCCCCCCATTTAATATTTCCCAAGTGGATGCAATAACTTCCACCTTCAACAGAGGAGCCATCTGGGGAAATGTTAACACTTAAGATTGGAATCCAACTGATCTTTGCAGAATTGCAAATACAGATCACTGGCTGTTTACTCAGGAGTGCTGTTAGCTAGAAGGCCTCGTAGCTCCAGTTGTCAAAGAGGATTCATTACACTGGCATCTCACACAAAAATCACAAGGAGGAAGTAAATGTGACTGGGCAAGGTTCTCAATGTTACTTATGTAACTGCCTCTTGGGGCTAATTAGAACTGCTTTTGTAGTATGCAAGCTATACATTCCTTGAGATGCTTTCAAAAACAGTGTGTGATCTCCTCAGTGAGGTCCTGGGTTTTGTGCTGATTCTGCATCTCAGCTAAGCATCCCAAAGAATGTAACAATCTCTCTGATTAAAGTTCAATGGAAAAATGGAGGAACGAAACGGAATAATGGCCAGTGGCTTGTTAAATTGCTGTGGGATTTCTTCATCTTCCTAACTTGGTTAAAGGTTCATTGTTGTGTCCTGTTGTACAATCATGAGCTCTCTCATTTTGCAAAACTTTTTTCAATTAATTTGCTGATACTATTTTTTTCCCCCTTCGTGAAATGACTTCCACAAGCTAGGTTGTTGCAGTAAGTACTCTTGCGCATGCATATTGATAAATAGAACTGAGGGGGGAAATTGTGCTGGTTTAGTATTGATATTTTAAATTGTTTAATTGTTAGTCTTTCCTATGCCAAAAGCTTGGGACACGTTTTTCTAGGCTCAAGGACTACAAATTACTAAGAGATCTACTAGCAGATCCCAATCTATGTTCTGTCCTATCCTGGACTAAAAGGTATGATCTGTTAGATATTGCAGATCACCCACTCACTTGAGAGGAAGCCCCACTGAACTCAGCTGGAGTAGACATGTATACACTAGACATGCTCTAGGATTGAGGTGGAAATGGTCCAACTCTGAGGTCTGCCCACATTCTGCTGGGTCCCATGGATGTCAAAAGCAGACAGTTCTCCACTCACAATCCCCTAATTCTTAGCTTTCATTTTTTATTAAAAAACAACCCAGTATGTTTCTAGCATTTGTAGAACCTGAAATATGAGCAAAAATGTAGAGGCACTATCTTTCTCAGGCAGGCCACAAAGCAGGTAGCAACACAAGCTGTTGCAAGCTGCAACACACAAACAAGCTTTCCACAGTCAACCATTTCTCTTCCCAATCCCCCTATAGTATTTCCCAGCCCATTGAGAAAGAATAAATGCAAATAGTTTTAAAAGTTAAAAAAAGAGGAATGTTTGTTGTAGAAAGTGAATCACGCTGTCCACAGTTGCACACTCTCTCTGTGTGTGTTAACAAATACTATTCCTTTAATTAAAAAACAACAACCCAAGCTGCTCAAACTAACAACCACTCCCTTCTTGTGCGTGCCCACAAAGAGCTCGCTTTGAGCTGTTTGGAGGTGTGGTCTTGAAGGAAACAGCTCTGAGCATGCTCAGAGCAGCTCCTGGGTCTATCCTAAAGGAAGACCAGTTAATGTCAGATACATGAGCTGAACTGAGAAAATGCGAACACAGGGGACTGAAAACGGCACAACCAGTGTAAATAGGCAGTGGCTCTGGCAAGATATTTTTTAAAAAAAATTCTTTTTTGCTGCCTGGAGGCAGATGTGTGGGACCTCCTTGCCACAGCAATACTTTCAGGTTGATGTTGACTAAGTGGCGCAGAAAGCTTATTGGCCAGAGACTGACAGAAAAGTATCCAAGACTCTGCATATTGAAATGCATTATGGGTAGATGGGTGGGGCAGGAAAGAGTGTGGATGGGGTTTCTGAGAGAAACTTTTAAAAAATAATGCTGGGCATTTCACTTGGTAGGGCTGAGCCTTGGGATAACCTAATGGGGAGGAAGCATGCAGAGTGATCCACGTTTTGCCCTGTTCCCATGAGTCAATGGGAGGGAAATTACTTACTAGTGTAGATTCCAGCTGCTCACGAGGCACATCCATGCAACACGGAAGGTTAGGGGTTGACACTGGTGTGCTCCTTCCCTGTGATGCTCTCCTAAGCCATCTGGTACTCTGTTTTCAGCTGTTCCATCACTAGTCCTTCACCATCATTCTCGGGGGTTATAGTGGTTGACATCTTATTCCACCCTCATAGCTCCCTGGGCCTATCTCAGGGATAAGATTGTGCCCAAAACCTTCTTTTTTTAAGTTTTAGCAGTCTACTTTGCAACTTCAGATACCGCCAGTAGAAACGGCACTGGAAATTTCCTCACAGAACCATCTCAGATGAAACTAGTGCAAATGTTCCTGCATAAACACCAACCAAAACAGAGGAACTCTCATTCTTTTAATATCAGGCCATAATAGAACAGATGCACTGCCCTGCTCCACTAAACAGCACACCAGTATACAATAATCTGCAGAAGGCCTGACAATTTATTCTATAACAACGTAGCACTAAATGCAGAAGTGGGAACTCGGTTTAAAATTATCTGAGCCAGTAAAAGGGAATTGAATAAAAGCCTCTGATTTTATCTTCATACAATTACTGTACTGCTGTTGCTGTTATTAGCTAGCCATGATGATTATTAATCTCCTTTTGCACCCACACCTGGAAATAAAAAGGCAAGACATTTAACAATAGGTTTGCAAACTGGATCCATAAATGCATTAAATATAAAAGAAATTTGCAAAGGATCTCCTTGTCAGGAGCTCATCCTACACTCGAGTAGGACCCTGGCAGAGACACATGCCCAACTAGCATGTTCCCTCCCTCCTGGTCAATCATTCAGGAGCTTCAAAAGCTTTCTTCTGCCTGAACATCACAGCAACCGATGCCAACAGACACCGGCACACTTAGGGATCAGCAGAGTGTTCGCAGCTTGCGTAACAGATCTCAGCAACTCAGCATTTTGGCTAATCTACTTTATTTACATATAAACACACACGGAGCACTGCAACATGGCTCCCTCTCTCTCTAGCATCAGACAGCAAAGGGAAAAAGAACAAAGGACAATAGTCCCACTTCATGGAACACAGTAACATAAACATCCTGTCTCCGTCACTTCCCGCTCTGTGGAGTCAAAACATACACCATTATGTGATAGACAACAATCCCATGACTGCAATCATGGAGCAGGAATTCTAACACTCCTATGGCTTAAGCCTGAAGGTTCCTACGACTCCCCATCACCACCAGTAACTAAATGCGGCTGAGAATTCCCTGACCCCTTTTTTTTTAATGTTAAGGGAAGTCATCCCTGAGTAACAACCCTCCTGGTTCCTAAGTCTCTGAGTGTGCTTTGCCCCCAGTATGTTCTGCAGGCCTAAGTAGCAAGTCTTGAGGATCCCCTTTCAACTCCTTGGCTCTTCTGAGTGCTCACAAATTCTTGGTGATCAGTCCAAAAAATAGGACAATAGAAGGTGTAGGAGCTGGAGGGGTGGGTAAATGAAGCAAGCTTAGAGTGAAGGCAAAAAAACAGGAAACAGACAAAGGTTCCAGGTCCAATCCTTGGCATCTCCTGGTAGGACTGGGAGTAGGGATGGAGGAGAAATTTGATTCATTGTGCATTTAAAGCAGAACCCATGAAATTGGCACTTTCTGAAACAATATGCAAACACAGCTAACCTTTGAAATGCACACTTATCCAATTTTTGCAACACTGTTCTCCAAACCATCGTTTAAAAAATGTATAGATTAGAGGCAAATGTGCATAAAAATAAATATATTAGTGAAAATAATAGACAGCAATGCATTATATTAAGGAAATTGCTTGGGAAAAAAATATGCACCTTTGTCAAAATTGCATATAAAAAGGCATTTATAGTGGTACCTTGGTTTCAGAACAGCTTAGTTTATGAACAACTTGGATTAAGAACGCTGGAAACCCAGAAGTAGGTGTTTTGGTTTGTGAACTTTGCCTTGGAAGCAGAACATGTTTTGCTTCCTGTTGAGTGTAAATTGAGTCCCCCGCTGCTATGGGAAAGCATGCCTTGGTTTAAGAACGCTTTGTTTAAGAACGGACTTCTGGGACGGATTAAGTTCGTAAACCAAGGTACCACTGTATTAGGAGACATTTGCACTAAAATGCTGGTGAATTTTTATGAGGTTTTTTAAAAAGGAAAAAAAAAAGAAAATAGCAAATGGCTGCAAAATGCGGAGAACTGAATTTAAGGCTGGGGAAATGGGAAACTGAGAAACTAAGAGAAGTTATGTTGGCAGATCCTTCCATCCCTAACTGGCAGAGCCTGAAACCTTGGAGACCTACTGCCAGTATAGACTGCCAAACCATTTGAACCTTTGAACACAGATGGACTGTCTTAGCCTCACACTGCAACAGCCACCAGAGAACAACAATCATTAACTCAGCAAGAACTCAACAACAACAACAACAACAAATTTATTAAATTTGTGAGGTCCATGCCTTTACACAAAATACCATAAAACATTATTAAAAGATAAACAAAAAGATTATAAAAGTAAGCTAAAATTCATGCCATGCTGTCCCAGCAAGGAAACTACCCAATAAACCCCACCATTCAGGGAAGAAGATACAACAACAGGTTAGGAGAGCAATGGGAGGGACCTCACCGTTTCATCCAGGAACCATACCCTAGTTTTCATAGCCTTCACCACAAAGACCGCTACCACGTGAGAAATCCGTGGATCAGCGTCCACCAGTAAAAACTTTACTTGGTCCTCAGAGTTGACTATTGATTTGGGAATAGTTTGTAACATCGCATCCCTGAAGGCCGAATAGATGGGACAATACAACATGTAATGTATGAGATCCTCTTTGGTTCTCATATAACAAGGACATATCCGCTGCTCTACTGGGATTTTTGCATATCTGCCTGACAGATAGGCCGTAGGAATGGTTTGAAAACGGGCCATAGTAAAGGCTCTCCGAAGAGTGGGATTGGTGATATTCGCCAAGTAATTGGCGCAGATTTTGACTGCTTTCAGTCGGGGAAACCAGTGGGAGGACCCTGGGATCTGTATTTTTGTGGTATCTAACAGAGCGTCTCTCTCCAGGATCCATTTCCGGAGTTTGTCCGGGCTCCACCGTTTGAGGATATTAGAGGGTGTATCTAACCAGGATCTCAGATAAGTTTTGGCGCCAAGTGGTGTTCTTTTGAAAAGATACAAAGGCTTGTTTGGCCAATAAGGTGTTTGAAGTGTTTGCAAGGTTGATGTAAAATCGTAGGAATCTTAAGTGGGCCCTGGCAGACACAGAGGGTAAACCAACCTCCACCCTCAAGAAAGCTGCTGGGGTTCCTTGAGGAAGGCCTAGAATCCTCTTGAGATAGTAGTTTCTCAGCAAGAACTCAATTATACTTAGCAACCAATTACACTTAACAAGCACATAGCTAAATTTCAGAACTCAGTGCTCCAAGAGGCATTGGTGGCCACCAGCTTCATACTAGCTGCTGGGGATTTCAGGTGGGAGTACTTCAGTGCTCAGCTCCTACTTATGAACTTTCTGTAGACATCTAGTTGGCTATGGTGAGAACAGGATGTTGGATTAGGTGGTCCTTTGGTTCTTCTTATGTTTTTAATTGACTTCAGTGTGAGAGAGCTCACCCAAAGATCTGTATGAACTTACAAAGTCCAATAACTTAGACTTTGTGTTATACTTTGGAACGCAGTGGCTAATTTAATTTAATTTCATTATCCTCACCACAGTAGAGTTCTTGGTTCTTACCTTTAACAAGAAAACGGAATGGCCAGTATGTAAACTTTAAAAATGCAAATAAAATAAAAAATCAGGAAAACATTGTGGAGCAGGTGGGGGAAGCTGACAAAAAAATGCAGACTGCAATCCTATACACACTCACCTGGGAATAAGGCCTATTGAGCTCTATGGGATTCACTTTCGAGTAGACATATGCATAGCACTGTGCTGTCAAGCCAATGTTTCTTACTGCCTTATGTTTCTTACTAACTCATCCTTGCAGACAGCTTCAGCTTCACAGAGTGTCATTACTTCAGAGCTCTCAGTAAAGGACTGAATTCTCTAGCCCCTGTAAACAAGGGCAAAATGGGCACTTTCATGCGCTCGGTGCCATGAAATTTGCTTTTCTTTTATCTGCTCTGCCACAGGAGCTGACAACTGCTGGGAACTTGAGTACTGCAAGGAGTCAGGCTAATTATAGGGTGGCTATGCAGGTGAATACAATAAAATTTTATACATCTGAAGTCTTCTAAAAGACTGCCAGCTCGTCAAGCACAGTGTGAGAAATTTTGCTAATGGGGCTGTTTAGAGGCATCCCTCCCGTGATTGATGTTGCATTTTCTAGGCTAGCTTTGATGCCTTTTCCGGCATCGGCCTCATGTGTCAGAGAACACCCTGCCTTAGAATGGCACAGGGTTTCCAGATGACCAGGAAAAAACAAAAATTGGCAGATCCAGTTTCCACAATGCAACCATTATTATTATTATTATTATTATTATTATTATTATTTTACTGTGCCCACCTAAAACCACTGGGCTTTGCCCCTCCTGGTACTACCCATTCCCCAGACCTGCTCTAGACTCCCCCCCCCCCCCGGGCTGGACCAGGTACCAGGAGGTTTTGGTGCAACGCTATGGTTGGAATGGTTCCTATTCGCCTCTCCATCCAATACAGTGGTACCTCGGGTTAAGTACTTAATTCGTTCCGGAGGTCCGAACTTAACCTGAAAATGTTCTTAACCTGAAGCACCACTTAAGCTAATGGGGCCTCCTGCTGCTGCTGCTGCTGCGCCACCGGAGCCCGATTTCTGTTCTCATCCTGAAGCAAAGTTCTTAACCTGAAGCACTATTTCTGGGTTAGCGGACTCTGTAACCTGAAGCGTATGTAACCCGAGGTACCACTGTAACTCCAAATGGAAGCAAGGGGAAAGATGCAACGCAGCGAGAATCGTGTTTAGCGGAAAATAGAGGCCCCTGAAAAGTTTTACTGACAGCAAATAAGAATCCCAATAATCAACCCCCTGTATAGCAGTAAAAATTGGCTATAGAAATAATTCCCTCTATTGTCAATGGTGCCTCCTTTATTCCCAATGTAAGTGACTTGACAAGGATTTCCAAGCAGAGCGCCAACCAAATTGAAAGCTTGAAGGGTGAGGATTAGCTGAGCCGAGACATTAATGATGTGGATGCATTGGGATGGGGCAAAGGGACAGCCATGTTGCGTGGACTAGAAATGGGTATTTCAGATTTTGGAAAGCAAGTGGCACCTGCCTGCATGCCATGATTCTGCAGAAGTACAGGCTAGCCACTGGGCACAAAATTCAGCTTCCATTTTAAAAGGAAATAAAGTGCTGTTAACTTTTGAATAATATTGAAAAGGTAGGGCCTGGGAAAAAATAGATATTTGGGGAAATAATACTTTTAGAGGTTAAGACCTACAAAGACTACAGACAGATAAACCTATATATATATTATCTTAATTCAGTTCACTATATCTCAATTTGCATTTTTTTGGGGGGGAGGAACCCTCCTCAAATCAATTTGTCAGCATTTTAGTGTACATTTATCTTAGTACAACTTTCTGCATGCAATTTTGCCTACACATTTTTGCAAGCCATTCCTCCTAATATGATGCTTCTTTCTCCTAAGATATGCACTTTTTGCATACACACTTTTGTACACATTTTTTGTTCGAGAACTACATCACAAACTTCAGAGTAGGGATGGGTGAAGCGGTCAGTTTGGGTTCTCAAAGTTTCTCATTTTTCCACTCTTAAATTCAGTTCTCTACACTTCTGCAGCAATTTGTCAACTTTGATTTTTTTTTAAAAAAAAACCTCATGAAAATCCAGCATTTCAATGTAGATTTCACCTTACACATTTTTGCAAGGAATTTTCCCTAATGTAATGCATGTTTGTATGTAGGCATGTAAATGCATTTTTAGCCTAATATATGCAATATTGCATATACTTCTGGTTCTGCTGACATCCAGCTGCATTTCTTTTTAACATCTGGATACTACGGTATACCAGTGCCCGGATTTGATCTCTCAATAAAGGTAAAGGGACCCCTGACCATTAGGTCTACTCATGACCGACTCTGGGGTTGCGGCGCTCATCTCGCTTTACTGGCCAAGGGAGCCGGCGTACAATTTCTGGGTCATGTGGGCAGCATGACTAAGCCGCTTCTGGCGAACCAGAGCAGCGCACGGAAATGCCGTTTACCTTTCCGCCAGAGTGGTACCTATTTATCTACTTGCACTTTGATGTGCTTTTGAACTGCTAGGTTAGCAGGAGCAGGGGCCGAGCAACGGGAGCTCACCCCGTCGCGGGGATTCAAACCACGGACCTTCTGATCGGCAAGTCCTAGGCTCTGTGGTTTAACCCACAGCGCCACTCAAGTCCCTTGATCTCTCAATAGTTTCATGTAAATAGCATTGGCCAGATGTATTGCAGTGAATGAATCCTAACAAGACAGAGCCCCTATAGATGGATGGTTCTCAGGTCTAGGAATGGGGTTGTGTGCCAGCAGTGAGTGGATTTGCAGGGGGTGGAGCTACCTGCCCCAGTATCCGGAGCGGCGAGGGGGCGGGGCTAGACACCCACATGGCAAATGTCCCTAACTGCCTGCCGCCCACGCAGAGAGTGTCAGGAGGGGTGCTGCTAGCAGCCCACGGCAGCATAGTTCCTAGTGGTCCACCGCCCGCGTGGTGAGTCTGAGGTGGGGTTGGGGAGTGGCACGGCAATGTCACCCACCCTCACAGCTGACATTGCCATGCACCACACCCCCTGCACCTGCCTTCCTCCGTCAGTGTTGATTTGTACTCTCTCTGAAGGAATAGGTACAACATCATTTGGGAACGCCCAGAGATCTGTCACTAGAGAGCCAGGAGACCTCAGTGACTCAGAGCACCTATTAATAATTTTATTTGGTACACCAAATATGACTGTTCCTGAACAGGGACAGCCTTCCCATGGCTGTCTGTACATTGCTAAGCTCATCATTAGAGTATGGCAATATGCTGTATATTGCAGTTGATTCAGAAATTGCACTACCAACCTTACTGTTGTACTACCAACCTGACTGTATGCTTGTGAAACATGGACCACTTATAAACGCCATCTCCAACTCCTCGAAAGATTCCATCAATGGTGTATCCGAAAATTTTTATGCATCACTTGGGAAGACAGGCAAACTAATGCCAGTGTACTAGAAGAAGCAAAGATCACCAGTGTTGAAGCAATGATTCTTCAACATCAACTTCATTGGACTGGTCACAGTGTTCAGATGCCTGATTATCGTCTTCCAAAGTAACTACTCTATTCTGAACTTAAAAATGGAAAGCGTAATGCTGGTGGTCAACAAAAGAGGTTTAAAGACTCTCTCAAGGAAAATCTTTAAAAATGTAGTATAAATACTGACAACTGGGAAACATTGGCCTGCGAGCGCTCCAATTGGAGAACAGTCTTTACCAAAGGTGTCGTGGAATTTGAAGATGCTCAAACTCAGGACGAAAGGGAGAAACGTGCTAAGAAGAAGGCAGGCTTTGCAAACCCTCATCGTGATTAACTCCCTCCCAGAAACCTATGTCCCCACTGTGGAAGGACATGTGGATCCAGAATTGGCTTCCACAGTCACTTACAGGCTCACTGTTAATATCGTGTTTATGAAAGATAATCTTACTCAGCTATGAGTGATCACAGCAGCAGCAGCAGCAGCCGAAGAAGAAGAAAAAGAAGAAGAAGGAGAAGAAGAAGAAGAAGAAGAAGAAGAAGAAGAAGAAGAAGAAGAAGAAGAAGAAGACTGCAGTTGATTCAGAAATTGCAGCTAATAGAATGTGTAGCTGCTAGGCTGCTTAGTGGAACCCCCAGATTTGAAAGTATTACACTCTAGTTGAAAGATCTGCGCGGACTACCTGTTAGCCATGTTCAAGGTTTTGTTGTTGTCATTTAAAGTCCCAAACAACTTGGTGCCAAAATACCTAGCAGACCAGCTCCCCTGTGCAGACCAATCCACCCTTTATGATCTTTCAAGGAGACCCTACTGGTCATTCCAAAACCAGTGTGTTGTCACTTGGTGACAATGTGAAACAGCCCCTTCTTGGTGACAGCACCTATCCTCTGAAATTCCCTTCCTCAGGTAATTTGTGAGGCAGAGACAGTAATGACCTTTAAATATATCTTAAAAACTTTGTTTTGTTTTTGGACCCTGCTCAGTTTTATTTGCGATATTCAGTTGCATTTTGTTTCCATCTCATTTCTATTTAGCTTCTAGGAAATGTTATAGAATATTGTGTAGCTTTATTCTTTTTATGTAAACCGCTTTGACATTTTTATTACATTAAGCAGTATTAAAACTAGCCCTCCCATTAGAGGCTAAACCAATGGTTATAACTTTTCATAAATATGCTCCATATGTTATGTATGTGTGGCACATAAACAAGTTGTCAGGATCTCTGCAGTAAGTCATTTTGTCTGGCCACGTATTCTGAAAACTTTTCTTGTTGGAAATGCCAGAAATTATCACAAGCTATTATTTTTCTTATTACCTGCTAAGCCAACGAAAAGATTATTCTTTTTATAAATGCGCAAGCTCCACTTGACCTGGCGGATGAGTGGAGATTATTCCTGAAATGAACCCCATGCCGGTACTTTATTCTGACCCAGACAGAAAATAAGGTTATCTAACGTCTGTAATGAACAATGGTTAATTGACGTCTGTCGAAAAACTATATTCTCCTGAGAACGATTATACTTTTCATTCATATTCTCAGGTAAAGTAAATGAGGGTTGAGTGGCTATTTTACATCATTTCACAAAATGTCAAACAGTTTTTAGTAAACTGCCATCAGGTCCTCTGGTTTCTGTTTTTCCCTTTCCTGATCAGCTAAATGTTGTTTATTGCTTTCCCAAGAATGAACCTCATTCTAGAGTCGAGATCTTTATTTAACCACTTTGGGGGATAAAAAAAACACCTCACTATGCACCCACCATCTCCCATCGTGGAGGAGTAACATGAATAAGGGCCTCAAATAATAATTGCAAGGTCCAGGTAGGTTCATATAGGGAGATGTGCCCCTTGACATATAGAGGATCTGAGCCATTTAACGTTTTATAGGTCAAAACCAGCGCTTTGAATCGTTCCCAGAAACGAATTGATGGCCAATGCAGTTGGGCCAGGATCGGTGTAATATGCTCAAACCATTTTGCCCCAGTGAGCAATCTGGCTGTGGAATTCTGCACTGGCTGAGGTTTCCAAACCATCTTCAGAAGCAGCTCTATGTACAATGCGTTGGAGTAAACTGACCTAGTGGTTACCACAGCAGAGACAACAGAAGTTTTTTGTTTTTTTAAAAATAATATTTATTACTTTTATAGATTACAAAAATAGAGAAAAAAAGAAAAAAAGGAAAGAAAAAACAAAGGAGAAACAATACAAAACACAACCTAAACTCAAATCTAAACACATTAAACTAAGCTAAACAAACCCCACTCCCTAACCTTAACCCTGAATAAAACAAAACAAAAACAATTTAAAAACATACATTATCTCTTTTCCATACTCTATCTTTCGTTCCCTTGTTTCCTCGACCTCCTCACACCTCCCTTTTTGTATTCCACTTCTATTAATTGTTTCAGCAAATCCTTTCCATCTTTCTCCATTTTCTGTGATATTGTAAATAACGTATTTTTTAACCTTATTTTCCATTAAAACTAAAGTACTTATATGTGCTTAACTCCTTATAACATTTCTGTTAAGCCTATAAAAAATAAAAAACCATTCCACCATTTTTCTATCACTCGTTAGTTTTACCATAAGTCTATATATAAACTTTAAATTTTCAATCTTCTTCCACCATCTCCTCTCCCAGGTTTCGGATTTTGCCAGTCCTTTCCATCAATTCCATAAAGTCCATCAACCTGGTGATCTTATGTCCGAGGCTCTTAACTCTTTTCCAAGTCCCTTCTGCAGGTCTTCTTCATTTTCTTTAATGCTAAAGAGCAAATCTTGGGGAAACTCCAACCTGTCAATCCTTTTCTTCCTTCTGAACAGATCAGCTAAATTTCCATAGTTAAAGCTACAGTCCATAAAGTATTTCTGGGCATATTTCAAAATTCCTCCAATTCCAAAGGCCCCCAAAACTTCAATCTCCTCCAGGCCCGAGTCCATGTCCCAAAAGTCAGTTAATCCCTGCATAGAGGGCTCTTTCCAACTTTCCTTCTTTAATCCAAGCCGGGATCCATTCCTCGGAGTCTGACTTTCCCTAGATTCAATCATAGAAGGCCTCAACTTATAGTCCTCAATTTGCTTCTGTAAAGCCACAGATCTCAGTTGTATTATTTTATGTTCAACAACAGCTGCATTCTCCTTCTCCTCCTTCTCCTCCACCATTTGTCCTGCCAAAATGGGTTCCTGTACCAAGTCCTGAATTATTTCTGTGTTGGTGTTCACTTTTTGACTCAAGTTGGTCACTTTCTGTTCCAAATTATCAACTTTGAGAGTCATGTCATCCATCTTCTTGTGAAGCTGTCCCAGCGAACAGCTTATCTTACATAAAACAGTCACAATGGCCTCTCCTGTCAACATTTTTAAATAGTCCAAGGTCGCTCTCTGGTTCTCAGAATCCTTATCTGCCACTGGAAATCCCCCAGTTATATCCTGTAACAGTTTCAAAAGCTCCCTCTAGAGGGAAACAGTCTCCACTTGTATCAGTTCTTTCAAGCGCAACTCAAACATTAAAGATAAATTTTCAGTTACTTTTCCTCTTTTTTAAACGCAGAAAAGGACGATGGAAACAGTATCTTACTCTTATTTAGCTAGCTGTCAAATCCGTTCTGTCAAAAGCACTCTCTCCAAACGTCATCTGGCAGCCCGTTCCCAGGTTCAGAGTAGTGGTAATTTGATTTCTTTATATATATATATATATATAAGATATTTTAAAGTATTACAATAAAAGTGAAAAAAATAACAAAAATACAAAATAAAAATGGTTAAAAACACCCAGATTTTCCATTACTTATTTTCCTTTAGCTTGTTTCCCGGACCTCCTCGTACCTCCCTTTTTTGTATTCCACTTCAATCTGTTGGTTCAGCAAATCCTTACCCTCTTTAATTATCCTAATCCTTGATCTTAAAAATAATAGCATTAGATTTTTACCTATTTATAACCCTTTTTTCATATTCCCTTAAAGCATTACAGCTGGAAACCACTTAATTTCTATCCAACATCATTCTAACATTCATTAATTTTACAATATTTCTGTAGATAATCTTTAAATTTCTTCCACTCTTCTTCCACCGACTCTTCTCCTTGGTCTTGGATTCTGCCAGTCATTTCTGCCAGTTCCATATAGTCCATCAGCTTCATCTGCCATTCTTCCAGAGTGGGTAGATCTTGTGTCTTCCAATACTTTGCAATGAGTATTCTTGCTGCTGTTGTGGCATACATAAAAAAGGTTCTATCCTTCTTTGGCACCATTTGGCCGACTATGCCCAGGAGAAAGGCCTCTGGTTTCTTCAAGAAGGTACATTTAAATACCTTTTTCAGTTCATTATATATCATTTCCCAGAAAGCCTTAATCCTTGGGCACATCCACCAAAGGTGAAAGAATGTACCTTCAGTTTCTTTACATTTCCAACATTTGTTATCGGGCAAGTGATAAATTTTTGCAAGCTTGACTGAGGTCATGTACCACCTGTATATCATTTTCATAATATTCTCTCTTAAAGCATTAAATGCCGTAAACTTCATACCTGTGGTCCACAACTGTTCCCAGTCAGCAAACATAATGTTATGTCCAAAATCTTGTGCCCATTTAATCATAACAGATTTCACCGTTTCATCCTGAGTATTCCATTTCAACAGCAAGTTATACATCTTTGACAAAATCTTAGTTTTGGGTTCTAACAGTTCTGTTTCTAATTTTGATTTTTCCACCTGGAAGCCAATTTTCTTGTCCAAATTATATGCCTCCATTATCTGATAATAATGAAGCCAGTCTCGCACTTTATTTTTTAGTTTCTCAAAACTCTGCAATTTCAGTCTATCTCCATCTTGTTCCAAAATTTCCCAATATTTCGGCCAATTGGCCTCCATATTGAGCCTTTTCAGAGCTTTCGCTTACATCGGTGACATCCACCTTGGGGTTTTGTTTTCCAATAAATCCTTGTATCTTATCCAAACATTAAACAATGCTTTCCTGACAATATGGTTTTTAAATCTTTATGCGCTTTGACCTTGCCATACCACAGATATGCATGCCATCCAAATACATTGTTAAAACCTTCTAGGTCCAAAATGTCTGTGTTTTCAAGAAGTAGCCATTCTTTCAACCAGCAAAAAGCTGCTGATTCATAGTAAAGTTTAAAGTCTGGCAGGGCAAATCCACCCCTTTCCTTTGCATCAGTTAATATCTTAAATTTTATTCTGGGCTTCTTGCCCTGCCAGACAAATCTAGAAATATCTCTCTGCCACTTCTTGAAACAATCCATCTTGTCCACAATTTGCAATGTTTGAAACAAAAACAGCATTCTAGGCAATACATTCATTTTTATCACAGCAATACGACCCAACAGTGAAAGCTTCAAATTTGACCAAGTTTCTAAATCTTTTTTCACTTCCGTCCAACATTTTTCATAATTATCTTTAAATAAGTTCCCATTTTTGGCTGTCATATTAATCCCCAGGTATTTCACTTTCTTAACCACAGTCAAACCTGTCTCATTCTGAAACCTCTCTCTTTCAATCAGTGTTAAATTTTTCTCTAAAACCTTAGTTTTTAACTTGTTCAGTTTAAATCCTGCCACTTGACCAAATTCTTGAATGAGTTCTAAAACCCTTTTAGTACTAGATTCTGGCTCCTGTAACGTCAGTACTAAGTCATCTGCAAATGCTCTCAGTTTGTACTGTTTAGCTCCGACCTGTATGCCTTTAACCAACCGGTCCCTTCTAATCATATTCAGCAGAACCTCCAGGACCGATATAAAAAGCAGTGGGGAGATTGGGCACCCCTGTCGTGTCCCTTTTTCTATCTTAAATTCTTCCGTCACCACATTATTTACAATTAATTTAGCCTTTTGTTCAGAGTATATTGCACCTATACCATTTTCAAAACCTTGGCCTACCCCCATACCCTGTAGGTTCTTCTTCATAAAACTCCAAGAGATGTTGTCAAAGGCTTTCTCCACGTCCACAAATATCAGAACTGCTTTAGTATTTATATTCACTTCTAATTTTTCCAAAATATCAATTATATTCCTCAAATTATCAGACAAGTGTCTTCCCAGGAGAAAGCCCACTTGGTCTTTATGAATCTCTTCCATCAATACTTTTTTCAATCTCTTGGCCAAAATGTCTGCAAAAATTTTGTAATCCACATTAAGTAACGATATAGGGCGGTAGTTCTTAAGCTGAGTCTTTTCAGTCTCTGTTTTCAGTATAAGTGTAATGTACGCCTCTTTCCACGACTCTGGTGCCCTTTTCCCTTCCAATATTTCATTGCAGACTTCTTTCAAAGGTTGTACTAACCACTCTTTCAAAGATTTATAGTATCTAGAAGTCAGCCCATCCGGTCCTGGAGATTTGCCCAATTGCATGTTTTGAATGGCACCTTCTACTTCCTGTTCAGATATTTTGTAGTTCAACATTAATTTGCTTTCTTGAGAGATTTTTTGTAATCCATTTGTCTTCAAAAATCGGTCTATATCCATTTCTTTCTGTGGCCCTTGTGTGTATACTTGTTTAAAGTACCTCTGGAAGCACTTTCTAATCTCAGTTGGGTTGTGTATATTCTTTCCTTCCACTTCTAGGTTTGTAATAGTATTTAATTTTTGTCTTTTTTTCATTTGCCAGGCCAGCAATTTCCCACATTTGTTAGCTGATTCAAATGTTTTTTGTCTCATTTGTTTAATTTTCCATTCTATTTCCTGATTCATCATTTCCATATATTGTACTTGATATAATTTTATCTCTCTCAAAATCTCCTGCAATTTTGGTTTTGCTCTCAATTTCTTCTCACTTTCTTTTATTTTCTCCAAAATTTTATCTTTCTTCTCATTTTGACTTCTCTTCTTTATTGCATTCTGTTGTATCAGAAACCCTCTCATAACAGCTTTGCTTACGTCTCAGATTACTCTTTTTTCTACAGTAGTGTTCATATTTATTGCAAAATGAGCTCTCAAAGTTTTTTTGGCCTTTTTGTAGACTTCTTCATCTGTAAATAAGGTGTCATTCATCCTCCATCTGAAGGAGCCAGTTGATATTTGTTTCATCTCCATCCTTACAGCGTTATGGTCGGAGCAAGTTTTTGGGCAGATTTCCACTTTCTTTATCTTTGGTACCATTCCTCTAGTTACCCATATTTGGTCAATTCTAGTCCATGTCATCTTGGCTTCAGAAAAGAAGGTCCCCTCTCTTCCCAGGGGGTTCTTTACTCTCCAAATGTCCACTAAGTCCATATTGTCTGTCATCTCAAAAAATGTTTTCGGTAGTCTACCATCCTTAGTAACTACCTGTCTTTGTGCCTTGTCCATATTTATAGATACTACTCCATTCATATACCCCATCAGAATCAAATTGTAATCCAGATAGTCCAATAAAGTCTCATGCAACTTTTTAAAGAATTCGGATTTCCCCTCATTCGGTGCATATATTCCTACAATCAAAAATTTCTCTCCTTGAACTTGAATTTCAATTGCCAAAAATCTGCCTTGTTCGTCTTTAAAAATTAATTTCGGTAATAATCTCTCCTTTGTGTATATCACAACTCCTCTTTTTTTAACTTTATCAGATGAGATAAACTCCTGTCCCAATCTTTTATTAATCAGTAGTTTCCTGTGTAGCCTTGTTATATGTGTTTCTTGTAAACAAATCAAGTCCAATTGTTCCTTTTTTAATAGATGAAAAACACTTTTTCTCTTTCGAGGAGAGTTCAAACCATTACAATTCCAACTTAACAGTTGCAGAGCCATGATGGGGTTACTTCGCTTTGCCTCCCACTGCGCCAAGTGTCTGTTCTTGTTCTGTCGATGGTGTCTTTTTCTCTGGGCCGTGCAATCCAAAGGATAAGTTTGATATGTCTAGTATTCCTTTTTCCAGTGCTTTTGGCTCTTCTCTGGATTCCGCTTCTTTCTGTAGATCTTCTTCGTGATCTTTCAAAAACCTATCTTTATCGTTGACTGATCTTATTTTTATCTTTCTTCCTTTGTATTTGAAGGATAGGCCTTGAGGAAATTCCCACCTAAAGAGAATTCTATTTCTTCTCAACAGGGCAACTAGGTCTCCGTAGTTAAACCTTAAGTCCAAAAGATGTTTTGGAATGTCCTTAAATATCTCCACACTTGAGTCGTCAATTTCCAAAGTCTTTCGATAGTGCAGATTCAAAATTTTGTCTCTCTCCTCTTTTGTTCGAAGAGTAATCAAGCAGTCCCTCACCTTGTTCCTCCTTTGTCCTCTTCCAAGTCTAAATGCACTCACTATCTTAAATTCTTCCTTCCCCAAGTCCTGCTGCCAAAAATCTGTGAATTCCTGTGTAAGAAATTCAGCCAAATTGTCTTTCTCACGTTCTGGTACAGCCCTGATTCTTAAATTTCTTTGTTTCTCTTTCAATTCAGTCATAGACAGTGTCAAACCGTGGTCTTCCAATTGCTTGTATACCGGTGGTAACTTCTCTTGAGTAGCAGTTGCTATATCTTTTGCTTCTTCAGCTATCTTTCGGGTCGAAGCAGATTCCTGTAATAATTTTTCAATAGATTCTGTATTGGTATTCACCTTCTGTCCCAAATTATTTATGCTTGTTGTATTCAGGTCAATTTTAACTGATGCTTCAGCTACTTGTTTATTTGTCTCAGCTACCTGCTTAGCTAAATTTTCCAAAGATTCATTAATTTTTCCAAGTGCATGTGCCAGAACGTCTTCGGACGACATAACTTTTGGCTTGACCTGTGAAGGAGCAGCCCCTGATGTTCCAGATGCTCCAGATGTTGAAGCCCTTCGCTGCTGCTCAATGTCTGTCCGATAGTGTCTGCCAGACCTAGTAGTTTTTTCCTGCGCCAGCTCTAACTTTCCTCTCCCATCTGCCATAACACTCTCATGAGAATTCAAGGCCAATCCCACGGTTGAAAGTTTGTTTTGGAATGGAATTTTCCTCTTGTTATTGTAGCAATGTCAAACCTCCTCTAGGGGGACACAGTAACAGCCAGAACTTGCAACTTTTAAAAACAAAAATGGTCCTTATAAGTCCCCCAATTCACCTAAAAACAACAGTTTCAATTGCGCTTAAACAGTTACTTTAGAGCTTTAGAACCAGGAGAGGTCCAGAAACACTGTATCTCTTTTGCAGTGTTAGCTGTCAATGTCTACTGCTTACCGATAGGCTTTCCACTGAACGGCATTCCTTGTCTAGGGGCAGTCCGTTCCCAGGTTTTAGGCAGCGGATTTTAGCTTCCCTCCCCCCCCCCCCTTTTTTTTTTGCAGATGAATACAGTTCAAAACTTCCCCCCTCCTCTTCTGCAACCCGGAGGGGAGACCGCTTTCCAGATGTTAAGATTTAAGTCTTTTTCCAAACGTCTTTCCAAGTTACCACTTTACAGTCTCTTTGCTTTCTTCTATTTACAAAAAAGGAAGGCAGACTTCCTGGTTATACCTTCCCGCTTCGGTGTCGAATTAACTTAAATTTTCTCCTTTTAAATCCAATTTAATCCTACTCACGGGTAGTTGCTTTCAAAGTCCAATTGTCCCAGGAAAAAGTCAGCGCTCTCCAATAACGGCTGTGCGGCTTCACTCCGCGGAAGAAGCAGTCGACTCTCAGCACCACGCCGTTCACCCCGTCCCGCTCCGTTGCCCTTAAAAGGGTCCCTTCGCAGCTTGGGGAGGCGCAAATGGTGCCCGCCGAGTCCCCACGTTCACAGGCTTCCCCCGCCTGTGATTTCTAAAGGGCCCCGCTTTGCCGCAGCGGTAAGACCCGATCCCGCGGAGCTGGTCCCTCCGAGACTCAGAGGGAATCCGCCATTAACGATGGCGCTGACCCGGAAGTGGGTAATTTGATTTCTTCACTCTCTCCTGCAGGCTCACTAGATCCAAAATTTCCCCCTCTTCTCCTGCTTCCAAGGGGGGTTTTGTATTTTAAACCGGTAGAAATTTGATCCTTTGCCAAAAGCTTTCAAAGGCTTTAACTTGTAACGTCTTTGCTTCAGTCTATTTACAAGAACGGGAGGCGGACTTCCTGTTTATAACCTTCCCGTTTCAGTGCCGAATTAAAGTATTTAAGAATCCAATTTTCCGTTTTACTCACGAGTAGTTGTTTAAAGTCCAATTGTCCACAGGAAAAAGTCAGCGCTCTCCGGCAACAGCAATGCGGCTTCACTCCGTGAAATAAGCAGTCGATTCAAAGCACCGCGCCACTCACCCCACTTCGCTCTGGATCCCCAAAACAGGGTTTCCCCGCGAGTAGGGGAGGCGCAAAGGTGCCAGCCGAATCCCACGTCCACAGGCTTCTCCCGCCTGTGGTTTTTAATGGGTCTCCGCCTCGCCGTGGCGGTTCAGACCCTGTTTTCCACGGAGCGGATTCCTCCCGATTGGAGGAAATCCGCCATTGCCAGAGGCGCCAACCCGGAAGTCTGAGACAACAGAAGTTAGGCTATCCCTGAACATAGAAGGGCACAGCTGAGCCACCAGCTGAAGCTGATAGAAGACACTCCATGCTACCAAGGCCACCTGAGCCTCAAACAACAGTGACGGATCCAGACGTACCCCTTCAGAAGAAGTCTTCTTCTTTGGAGATCACTCGTAGCCAAGAAATATTGTCTTCCATGAACACGATCTTAACAGTGAGTCCATAAGTGATTGTGGAGGCCAATTCTGGATTCACACGTCCTTCCACAGTGGGGACATAGGTTTCCGGGTGGGAGTTGATCACGGTGAGGGTTTGCCAAGCGTGCCTTCCTCTTAGCACGTTTCCCCATTTCGTCCTGAGTTCAAGTGTTTTCAATGTCCACAACGCCTTTGGTAAAGGCTGTTCTCCAATGGGAGCACTTGCAGGCCAGTGATTCCCAATTGCCGGTGTTCCATTGCTCGGTCCCAGCTCCTGCCAACCTAGCAGCTCAAAAGCACATCATAGTGCAAGTAGACAAATATGTACCACTCCGGCGGGAAGGTAAACGGCGTTTCTGTGCGCTGCTCTGGTTTTGCCAGAATTGGCTTAGTCAATGTGGCCACATGACCTGGAAAAACTGTCTGCAGACAAACATCAGCTCCCTCGGCCAGCAAAGCAAGATGAGCGCCGCAACCCCAGAGTTGTTCGCGACTGGACTTAACTGTCAGGGGTCCTTTACCTTTATACTACATTTAAAAAAAGATTTTCCTTGAGAGAGTCTTTAAACCTCTTTTGTTGACCACCAGCATTACACTTTCCATTTTTAAGTTCAGAATAGAGTAGTTTCTTTGGAAGACGATAATCAGGCATCTAAACAATGTAACCAGTCCAATGAAGTTGATGTTGAAGAATCATTGCTTCAACACTGGTGATCTTTGCTTCTTCCAGTACACTGGCATTAGTTTGCCTGTCTTCCCAAGTGATATGTAAAAATTTTCAGAGACACCGCTGATGGAATTTTTCAAGGAGTTGGAGATGGCGTTTATAAGTGGTCCATGTTTCACCAGCATACAATAAGGTTCCCTTCAGAAGGAGCAGGCAACCTCCCACCCATCCGGTCTAGGGAACCACCCACCAACAGTGCCTCAGTCTAATGTGGATTGATTTTTAGTTTGTTGGCTCTCATCCAGACCATTACTGAGGCCAGACACTGGTCCAGCACTTCCACTGCCTCACTTGCAGATGTAAAGGAGAAGTAGAGCTGTGTGTCATCAGCATATCGCTGACAACGTACTCCCAAACTCCAGACGACCCCACTCAGTGGTTTCATGTAGATGTTGAACAGCGTGAGGGATAAAACCGAACCCTGAGGAACCTCACATTGAAGGCTTCATGAGACTGAAGAATGCTCCCCGAGTATCACCCTCTGGAAATGTCCATCCAATTATATTAAATGTAAGGTAATAATTATAAGTACATTCAAAATCACAAATGTCAACTATATCGGGAAATGATGGGAAGTCTATATTTATTTTACTTCACTTTGTTGTTGTTGTTTTGTTTTCTTTTTTGTACCATTAAATGATTTTAGCTTAGCTGATATCTAAGTGGAATTAGAAGGTCAAATTAACATTCTAAGTTAAACTAATTTAAGAATATATATATATATATATATATATATATATATATATATATATATGTTGTTGTTTAGTCGTTTAGTCGTGTCCGAATCTTCGTGACCCCATGGACCAGAGCATGCCAGGCACTCCTGTCTTCCACTGCCTCCTGCAGTTTGGTCAAACTCATGCTGGTAGCTTCGAGAACACTGTCCAACCATCTCGTCCTCTGTCACCCCCTTCTCCTTGTGCCCTCAATCTTTCCCAACATCAGGGTCTTTTCCAGGGAGTCTTCTCTTCTCATGAGGTGGCCAAAGTACTGGAGCCTCAGTTTCATGATCTGTCCTTCCAGTGAGCACTCAGGGCTGATTTCCTTCAGAATGGATAGGTTTGATCTTCTTGCAGTCCATGGGACTCTCAAGAGTCTCCTCCAGCACCATAATTCAAAAGTATTAATTATTCAGCGATCAGCCTTCTTTATGGTCCAGCTTTGGTATTGAAAGCTGCCAAGAGACAGAGGTCTCATTTCACCCTGACTGTATGCTGACTGAGGTAGCCATTTCCACATTTATGAGGGAAGGGCAAAAGGGTATCTGGCATTAAGCATCAAAGTAATTAATTGAATTCATATAAATATTCTAAACTTTCATTATTGAGACTGTGTTAGAATTGCTCTCCTTTCCTATGATCCTTTCAGAATCAAATGCCCACTTGAATGGGGACTTTTCAAGGCACAGTGTCTCTTGTGAGTCCAATTCTGAAAGTAACTGGTAAGAAAGTAAAAGGCATCTGTTCCAAATATAGGCAGCCACATAATCCAGTTCTAACAAAAGACAAAATATGTGTTCTTTTCAAAGCAAAGGCAATTGGGTCACAAATTTTCCGTACCACACACTTGCCATTCTCAATCTGTGGAGGGGAGAAGGGTTGGCACAAATCTCTTTCCGTCAAAAGGTCCACAACCCTGCCTAGAATGGTTTAAATCTCATGAATGGATACTTATTGGTTTATGTTATTGTCCATTCTTCTTCAAAGCTAGGTCTGGACTCCCTTATTGGAATAGTAGCAAGCCACGCTATTTCTCTTCCTTTTTAAATGAGGAAAACAAAATTTACAACGACAAGGAAAGTGATAAAAAATTCTCACAGGCAATTCAGCACTAAATATCATTATCGTGATGCCGCTTCTCATGAATACCTACTGAGGCCTGATTTAAAAGGGGCGCCGGGAATATAACAAATATGCACATGGCAGTGCTCATGTGCAGCCTCTCTTCTGAAACAGTTTGTCTCTGCAGCTCATGGGGCGGAGATCTGTGCATGCTAACATTGCACACTGTTTGTTTTTATTTACCCTCCTCCTTAGCCAAAAAAACAACAACCAAAAGCTAACAGAGCATCTCACAAATGTCAGGCATACCCTGCCCTCAGACTTACAATCTAAAAGGCACAGCACAAAAGGAAAGGGTGTTAGGAGGGAAGAGGAAAAAGCAAGCGGTCACTAGGCTTTAATTACAGAGTTCTTGTAATCACCTGAATTGGAGCAAGTTCAAGGGGAGCGGGAAACCAAAGTTACTGGTTGATGGAAAGAGCCATCTCTCTCTCCCTTTTCAGTTTAGCAGGAAGGATTTAGCTGCTAACATGACGACAATGCAGTTGGGGTCTGGTTTAAAAGTGAAGCTGGTGCACTGGTAAGTTTTTCTTAGAGACATGGCATCAAGTTTAAATCAGGTCCCAAAGAGAAGAGAAGGCTGTTCAGTTCCTGTACTATTACAAAGCAGTGCTATTTTGTAGCACAAAAGATCCACTTACACACACATCAAACCCTCCTGCTACAGTTAGTAATTAACACAATTTTCTGACTATACCAGACAGCGTAATTGCCTGCCAGGGAAATTACTCTGATGACAAACAAACCTTTTGTTTCCCAGGGGAACAACCAGGATAGCACAAATCAAAATAAGGATTGGCTTGTCCACGAAGCCATGCAAGCAGACTGATTCGGCTGTTATGTTAGATGCAAGATAAATAAAATGCATCCTGAGCTCAGATGTCACGTTGCAAACTGTTCTCAGGGCTGTCTGCATCCCTTGATTCCAATGCGCAAGCATGCAATTTAGCATTGACAAGGAAGGCAGCATCCTGAGGAGCCTATCTTTTCAAAAAGCCAGATTCTAGCTTTGAAGGCAGTGAAGACAGGCCTAAATCTGAGTGATGCCTAGTGAAAGCCAAAGGGAGGCGAAGCCCATTTTTAAAACTTTTTTTTTTAAAAAAGAGCATTTTCTGACATAGCCAACAAGATCTAACATTATAATTTGAATATGATTCCCTGGTTTTCTTTTCAGGACATATGAGCACAGCAACTTTAAAAATGAATTAAATTAAATTTGTGCTAATAGAAAAGTTGGGCCTGAATGAAAGCTTTTTGACAGTTCTATTCCTAAGCCGTTTTTCCTTATATTTTTCATTGTGTATTAGATTATTAACAAGAGATAAATCTGAGAAACTTTTAAATTACTTTTCAATAGACTCCGGTGATACAAACAGTTTTTTTAGTGGTGCTCAATATTCTGAGATGGCTTAATAGATGATGATCTAAAAGACGTCACCTAATAATATAGATAGTAAAGGTAAAGGGACCCCTGACCATTAGGTCCAGTCGTGACCGACTCTGGGGTTGCGGCGCTCATCTCGCTTTATTGGCCGAGGGAGCCGGCGTACAGCTTCCGGGTCATGTGGCCAGCATGACTAAGCCACTTCTGGCGAACCAGAGCAGCACATGGAAACGCCGTTTACCTTCCCTATTTATCTACTTGCACTTTGATGTGCTTTTGAACTGCTAGGTTGGCAGGAACAGGGACCAAGCAACGGGAGCTCAACCCATGCGGGGATTCGAACCGCCGACCTTCTGATTGGCAAGTCCTAGGCTCTGTGGTTTAACCCACAGCGCCACCCGTGTCCCTAATAATATAGATAGCCCACTGTTATTTGTATGTGCCCATTTAAGTTTTCCAAGAAATTATAGTTTAAAATCTAATAATAAATAATAATAATAATAGCTGTTGTGTCCCTTAAAAAGCCTCATAACCAGCTCCTGTCTCTTCATAGCCTCCCTTAGCAGGGTCATACAGCAGTAGATCTTGCCAGAAGCTACTGCCACTTCCAACACTTCTCCACAGAGGCATTGGGGCGCCACCTCTTGCTGTTTTGCCACCTAAGGCGGCAGCCTCAGCCTGACTCATGGCCAGACCAGCCCTGGGGGGCAGGACTCAGGTGCAAGGACTCAGTTACACTGGCAAAGAAAAAGCACTGTATATGCATTCTTGTCAGGAACTGGGCAGAGGAGGAATGGTGGAGACCACCTCCCCATCCTGCCCCTTCCAGGGAGGAGGAAGAGGAAGACAGTATAGATTTACAACAGGGGTTTGAAGGAGGTCACAGCTCAGAGGCAGATGAGGGGGAAAGCTGGGAAATCATGGGAGAGCCAGAGCAACACCCTGCCGACACGTTGTCATTCGAAAGCATTCCAGACCCTCCATCTCCCAGAACCCAGCGAGCCTTGAAAGTAGGAGAGCAAAGAGCTCAAAGACAGAGGGCACGTAGCTGTTAGAATTCCTGCTCCATGATTGCAGTCATGGGATTGTTGTCTTCCACATGACGGTGTATGTTTTTTTTTTATGATATTTATTGAGAATTTAAAATTACAGAAAGAGAAAGGAAAAAAACAAGAAAAAAGAAAAGGAAAAAAGGTATACAAAAAGAGAGATTAAACAATATAAGTAAAAAAAAACAAAAGTCCAAAAAAAATACATCAGAATCAAAAAACCAAAAATAAACAAAAAAATTTAAAAGCAAATCCAATATTCCCAAATCTTTATCTTTCATTAACTTGTTTCATCGACCTCCTCACACCTCCCTTTTTTGTATTCTAGTTATTAATTATCTCAGCAAATCCTTTCCATCTTTCACAATATTCTGTCATTAAATTACCTTAATCTATTTTAACCTTATCTTACCATAAAAAACCCTAAAGCTTAAAACTTAAATCTTATTTATACCTAATTCTTTTTAACAAAAGATATTTATACATAATTCTTTTTAACATTTCTACTAAAGCCAAATAGTTTCATTCCAACATTTTTCTAATACTCATTAATTTTACAATGATTTTCTAAATGAATTTTTAAAACTTTCTTCCAATCTTCATCCGCCGTCTCTTCTTCCTGGTCTCGGGTTTTGTCAGTCCTTTCTGTTCCATCCATCTAGTCCATCAACCTGGTGACCTTCTATCCGAGGCTCTTAAGTCTTTTCCATGTCCCTTCTGCAGGTCTTCTTCATGTTTATACCTGCACTTTACTTTATATTCTGCTGATCTTATTCTTAATTTCCTTCCTTTCTCTCGGGGAGACTCCAACTTGACAATATCTTTATCCCTTCTTGACAAGTCAGCCCATTCTCCATAGTCGACACTGAAATCCAAAAGATATTTAAATGCATGTTTCAAAGTCCCTCCAAGATTAAGGGCCCCCACAACTCCGAACTCCCCCTGGCCCAAAGCCAGATCCGAAAAGTCGAAACATCCCTGCATAGGGGGATCTATTCAACTTCCCATCTCCAGACCAAACAGTACTCCATCTCTCCAAATCTGACTTTCTCCATACATGACGGTGTATGTTTTGACTCCACAGAGTGGGAAGTGACGGAGACAGGATGTTTGTGTTACTGTGTTTCGTGAAGTGGGACTATTGTCCTTTGTTCTTTCTCTTTGCTGTCTGATGCTAGAAAGAGAGGGAGCCATGTTGCAGTGCTCCATGTGTGTTTATATGTAAATAAAGTAGATTAGCCAAAATGCTGAGTTGATGAGGTCTGTCACGTGAACTGCACAGACTCCGCGGATCCCTAAGTGTGCCAGTGTTGGTGGCATAGGTCACTGTGATGTTCAGGCTGAAGAAAGCTTTTGAAGCTCCCGAATGATTGACCAGGAGGGAGGGAACATGCCAGTCGGGCATGCCAGGGTCCTACTCAAGAGTAGGACGAGATCCTGACAATAGCAGCACCTGTAGAGGAGACGAATGAGGAAGTGAGAGAGAAGGGTGTGAAGATTCACTCAGGACAATGCCATTATCCAAGAGTTTAAACTCATACAGGAAAATCCAGTAGGGAAAGACGGGACTCCACAGTGCCATCTGGTGTCACAGTGTTATATCGCATATACCAAGCATATAAATGTTTTTTATTTACCAATCGAGCTGAGTCCATAGCCAAGTGAATTCATTATAGCAAGATCCAAAGATATACATATGCTCATGCAAGCCCAGTGAAACTATTCATCTCTCCCCTTCTCCCTGACCCAATTTACTTCCATAATTTCAAAAGGAAAACAAGCCTTGTGGCTCATGGCCTTTGCATGCTTAATCTCCAACCCATGCCCTCCAGGTCTCTGGATCAGTCATCCCAAGATACCTTGTGAGGATAACATGAGAAGAGGTGAAGCCTGCGCAGCATCCAGATTTCCTGACCTTCAATCAATTGAATACCTCCAGAATTAATTACAAGAAGCCAAATCTTTCCCATAATATTTTTGCAGGGGAAAGATAATGAAAAGTGTTCATTAATGAGCATTACTGGCCCAAAATAAAACATACATTAGGACACTTCACTGTCTCTGTCTCGTAGCAACCAAGGCTTCCCTTCAGCAGTGACTTGTCATCTCTAATTATCATCTCAAGAGGACTCTTTAAATCTTCAATAATTTATCTATAAAAGTTAAAGTGAAATTGTGAAACAGTTCTTCCCGACTTCTTATCGAGAGGGTTTTGTTCAGGCACACTCTCTAGATTCACTGTTGATGACACCCGTTGGCAACTTCAAATGTCTCTTCAAGATAGTTTAATGAAGGAGAAGTTTCTCTTTCAAAACAGAAAAAAGAAAGGAAGGTGGTGGTCCAAATTCTGGTGAGAAATTCTCCTAAAAGACCTAAAATATTTTCATAGTGTCAAATGTGAATGTAGAATCATGCATAGAATCTTAGAGTTGGAAGAGACACCAAGGGTCATCTAGTCCAACCCCCTGCAATGCAGGAATCTCAGCTAAAGCACCCATGACAGATGGCCATCCAACCTCTGCTTAAAAGCCTCCAAGGAAGGAGAGTCCACCACCTCTCGTTCCACTGTCAAACAGCTCTTACTGCCAGAAAGTTTTTCTGAAGGCTTAGTCGGAATCTCTTTTCTTGCAACTTGAAGCCATTGGTTCGAGTCCTACCCTCCAGAGCAGGGGAAAACAAGCATGCTCCCTCCTCCATGTGGCTGTGCTGGGCCCGGGGATAACCCGAGCAACGCGGTCCAGGTCCGGTCCTGAATCCAAGGGTTCCGCGAGGAGTCAGTCCGACAGGGCCAAGGCAGAACACGAGGCAGGAAACCAGGCAAGGTCAGGCACAGGGCCCCCACAACCTGGGGCGGGGTCCAACAGCCTTTTATCTTTGTCAGGGTAACGGCTGGTCCTGATCCCCCGGGGACTTACCTCCCTGCCTCACCCAAAAGCGAGCACTCCTTCTGCGAGTACTCAGGTCTCTCCTTCTCTCAGACCTTAGTCTCTGCAGCTAGGGAGACGTCGGTGGGTTACTAGACCCAGGGGCCGCCTCAGCCTCCCCTGACCCAACCAGTAGTGGAGCAGCTGTAAGTGATGGCCCAGCTGAAGGCAACGAGGTAATCCCCGCATCTGGAGCTAGGGCAGGCTCAGGCCCCTGACTTGGCCCAGCTGGTGCTTGTTGCAGGGGAACCTGTGCAGACTGAGGCTCTTCAGAATCAGGCCCCAGACTAGGTTCAGATGCCACCTGAGGCAAAGGATCCAGTGCGGACTGAGACTCCTCTGGTTCCGAGCCCTAGCCCGAGTCCCAAGCCATCACAGTGGCAGCCTTTGAGATATTTGAAGATGGCTATCATGTCTCCTCTCAGTCTGCTCTTTTCCAGGCCAAACATAACCAGCTCCTTCAAGTACTCCTCATAAGGCTTAGTTTCCAGACCCTTGGTCATCTTGGTTGCCCTCCTCTGTACACGTTCCATCTTGTCAACATCCTTCTTAAATTTTGGTGCCCAGAATTGGGCACAGTATTCCAGGTGTGGTCTGACTAAGGCAGAATAGAATGATACTAGTACTTCCCTTGATCTGGACACTAGACTTCTGTTGATGCAGCCTAGAATAGCATTAGCTTCTTCTTCTTTTTTTAAATGATATTTATTAAGGTTTCCCAAAAAAAGGTTACATATATAAAAAAAAGAAAAATAGAGAAAAGAGAAAATACAAAATACAGAAAAAATAAAAGAGACTTAAAAAACAAATCAATCTTTCCATACCTTACATTTCATTTACTTGTTTCCCTGACCTCCTCTCGCCTCCCTTTTTTGTATTCCAGTTCAGTTGATTAATTCAGCAATTCCTTTCCCTCTTTATTTTTATCTTAATCCTTTAACTTAATATATTATAGCTTTAGATTCTCACCTGTTAACAATCCATTTTTACATACACCTTTATAACATTGCTACTAAAACCACTTAACTTCATTCTGACATCATTCTAACATTCATTAATTTTGCAGTATTTCTGTAAATAGTCTTTAAATTTCTTCCAATCTTCTTCCACCGACTCTTCTCCCTGGTCTCGGATTCTGCTAGTCATTTCCGCCAGTTCCATGTAGTCCATGACCTTCATCTGCCATTCTTCCAGAGTGGGTAGATCTTGTGTCTTCCAATACTTTGCAATAAGTATTCTTGCTGCTGTTGTGGCATACATAAAGAAAGTTCTGTCCTTCTTTGGCACCATTTGGCCAACCATGCCCAGGAGAAAGGCCTCTGGTTTCTTCAAAAAGGTATATTTAAATACCCTTTTCATTTCATTATAAATCATCTCCCAGAAAGCCTTAATCCTTGGGCACGTCCACCAAAGGTGAAAGAATGTACCTTCAGTTTCTTTACATTTCCAGCATTTATTATCGGGCAAATGATAGATTTTTGCAAGCTTGACTGGTGTCATGTACCACCTGTAAATCATTTTCATAATATTCTCTCTTAAGGCATTACATGCCGTAAACTTCATACCTGTGGTCCATAACTGTTTCCAGAGGTATTTTAAACAACTATATTCACAAGGGCCACAGAAAGAAATTGATGTAGACCGATTTTTGAAAATAAATGGATTACAAAAAATCTCTCAAGAAAATAAATTAATGCTGAACTATAAAATAACTGAACAGGAGGTAGAAGGTGCCATCCAGAATATGCAATTAGGTAAATCTCCAGGACCGGATGGACTGACTTCTAGATACTACAGATCTCTAAGAGAATGGTTAGTACAACCTTTAAAGGAAGTCTGCAACGAAATAATGGATGGGGAAAGGGCACCAGAGTCGTGGAAAGAAGCGTATATTACACTTATACCGAAGACAGAGACTGAAAAGACGCAGCTTAAGAACTACCGCCCCATATCAATGCTTAATGTGGATTATAAAATCTTTGCAGACATTTTGGCTAAAAGACTAAAAAAAGTGTTAGTCGAAGAGATTCATAAAGATCAAGCAGGCTTTCTCCCGGGTAGGCACTTGTCTGACAATATGAGAAACATAATCAATATTTTAGAAAAATTACAAGTGAATATTAACACCAAGGCAGTTTTGATATTTGTGGACGCGGAGAAAGCTTTTGACAACATTTCTTGGAGTTTCATGAAGAAGAATCTACAGGGGATGGGGGTAGGCCAAGGCTTTGGAAACGGTATAAGTGCAATTTATTCAGAACAAAAGGCTAAATTAATTGTTAATAACGTGGTGATGGAGGAATTTAAGATAGAAAAAGGGACACGACAAGGTTGCCCAATCTCCCCATTGCTTTTTATATCAGTCCTGGAGGTCCTGCTGAACATGATTAGAAGGGACCAATTGGTTAAAGGTATACAAGTCGGAGCTAAACAGTACAAACTGAGAGCATTTGCAGATGACTTAGTACTGACATTACAGGAGCCAGAATCTAGTACCAAAAGAGTTTTGGAACTGATTCAAGAATTTGGTCAGGTTGCAGGATTTAAACTGAATAAGTCAAAAACAAAGGTTTTAGAGAAAAATTTAACAGCGATTGAGAGAGAGAGGTTTCAGAATGAGACAGGTTTAACAGTGGTTAAGAAAGTGAAATACCTGGGGATTAACATGGCAGCTAAAAATGGGAATCTATTTAAAGACAACTATGAAAAATGCTGGACTGAAGTGAAAAAAGATTTAGAAATCTGGTCAAATTTGAAGCTTTCATTGCTAGGCCGTATTGCTGCAATAAAAATGAATGTATTGCCTAGAATGTTGTTTCTGTTCCAAACATTGCAAATCTTGGATAAAATGGACTGCTTCAAGAAGTGGCAGAGAGATATTTCTAGATTTGTCTGGCAGGGCAAGAAGCCAAGAATAAAATTTAAAATACTAACGGATGCAAAGGAAAGAGGTGGATTTGCCCTGCCAGACTTTAAACTTTATTATGAATCAGCAGCTTTTTGCTGGCTGAAAGAATGGGTGCTTCTTGAAAACACAGACATTTTGGATTTAGAAGGCTTTAATAATGTATTTGGATGGCATGCATATTTGTGGTATGATAAGGTCAAAGCACATAAAGCATTTAAAAATCATATTGTCAGGAAAGCATTGTTTAATGTCTGGATAAGATACAAGGACCTACTTGAAAATAAAACCCCAAGGTGGTTGTCACCGATGTAAGCGAAAGCTTTGAAAAGGCTCAATATGGAGGCCAAATGGCCGAAATATTGGGAAATTTTGGAACAAGAGGGAGACAGATTGAAATTGCAGAGTTTTGAAAAACTAAAAAATAAAGTGCGAGATTGGCTTCATTATTATCAGATAATGGAGGCATATAATTTGGACAAGAAAATTGGCTTCCAGGTGGAAAAATCAAAATTGGAAACAGAATTGTTAGAACCCAAAACTAAGATTTTGTCAAAGATGTATAACTTGCTGTTGAAATGGAATACTCAGGATGAAACGGTGAAATTGGCTATGATTAAATGGGCACAAGATGTTGGACATAATATAATGATGGCTGACGGGGAATAGCATTAGCTTCTTTTGCTGCTGCATCACACTGTTGACTCATGTTAAGCTTGTGGTTCGCCAAGACCCGTAGATCCTTTTCACATGTTCTGCTAGTAAGCCAGAGTATGTGTTTGCAACCACACGTATTGTACAGCTGGGATGGCGCACCTGTGACCCTCCAGATATTGTTGGATGCAAACTCCCATCAGCCCATCCAGCATGGCCAACTCCATCTTGGAAGACCACAGGGTCTAAACCACTGAGCCTCTTGGGTTTGCTAATCGGAAGGTCAGTGGTTTGAATCCTCAAGACGGAGTGAGCTCCCATTGCTCTGTCCCAGCTCCTGCCAACCTAGCAGTTCGAAAGCACGCCGGTGCAAGTAGATAAATAGGTACCACTGTGGTGGAAAGGTAAATGGCGTTTCCGTGCACTCCGGTACTCGTCACTGTCCTCCGTGCATCAGTGATCATATGACCCAGAAAACTGTCTGTGGACAAATGCTGGCTCCCTTGGCCTGAAAGCGAAATGAGCGCCGCAACCCCATAGTCGCCTTGGACTGGACTTAACCGTCCAGGGGTCCTTTACCTTTACCTTTGCACTGCATTCATCAGAGAAAAACTAGCATTAACAAAGTGTCATATTGACAGGATGTATGACATGCCCCCAAAGTGGAAAGGAATAATAGTTTGGGCTTGGTCCACACATATACAAATGTGTCACTGACCCGATTCTTATCCAACCCCCCAAGCTTTTGCCTTCTTACTTATTTCCAACGCTTTGGAAGGTAGTGGACTCTCCTTCCTTGGAGGTTTTTAAGCAGAGGTTGGTTGACCATCTGCTCATGGATTCCTGCATTGCAGGAGGTTGGACCAGATGACCCTCAGGATTCCTTCCAGCTCTACAGTGCTATGATTCTATGAGCAGGGGCGGAGGAAGGGGGTACGGTGGGGGTGGGTTGCCCCGGGTGTCACCACTGAGGGGGGTGACAAAATGCTGGGCGGCACTCACCGTGGGGCCTGCAGCACACCCAAGCCACACATCTCTCCTGGGAGTGATATGGTGGCTTGGGGGCCCGCAGGCTCCCACTGACCCAAGCGGTCCATTAGCTGCCTCCCCCTCAGCTGTAGGGTGGCTGAATGCGGGGAGGCAGGCAGACTCCTCGGAGGCCCCGCAGAGCGTCCTGCCCTGACTTGCCCTGCCCCACGGCAGCTGGCCCTGCCCCCACGGGTGACTGGCCCTGCCCCTGGGAGCAGGGCACGCACGCCGCCCCAGGAGCCCGCTCAGCTTGCTCTGCCGCTGTCTAGGAGTATAGTAAACAGGGATTCTGAATCACTCGGTAGCTGCATTTCTCTGAGGAACGACGACGGCTTTTACTGCATGCGAGAGTTCCCCTATATACTATAGGTTTGGCACCTCCAACGCCAGCAGTGGCCAAAAATCTTACCATTTAGAATGAAGCAAATTAGAAGAAGCACCCAAGGTGCCGAGAAATCACTTTGCTAATGTCCATTTGTTTCTCAGCTCAGTTTATTTGGCAAATGCAACCTTTTAAAGGCAAGCGGACAGCACGGCTATCTACCAGTTACAGTGGAGGGTGAAGGCAGGAGAGCACAGCTCCGTGACTTTTTTTTTTCGGTAAAGAACGCAAGCAATGGCATCATCTGCATCCTTCGCATTCTAACAGGTGAATGAAGTGGTGATGAAGCTTTCAAATTTGTGACAGGTTTGACCAGAGGAAGGCAGAAAATGAGGAAAACCATCAAGCTGCCCATATCTTTTCTTTGATACGGTCCTACTTCAAGCTAGCAATCTAAATGGTAGCACATCTTTGCAAGATGGTTTGCATTTCGAATGAAAAGCTAGCAATTGAATTTCAGCTAGCAGGTGATCTTTTGTCAAAGGCCAATGTGCTTTATTACTGAACCTATGCAGCCAGCACCATGATGCTTGGCAGAGCTTATTCCCGCGATGCAAAGATTTTGGTCGTCGTAGAAAGGGCAACAAATGGCTAGTTATCTAAGGAGAAGTGCTTGCGGGGTTTTATGGTGCTAAAGTAACTTGATTGGCCTTGACTCAGGGGGTGAGGCACCTTTTGATACTCTGCCTCAAGCAGAAAAATGCCTTGGCCCACCTTTGAGGACTTAGACCTCCCGTTGCTTCAGCAGAGCCACATTTCAACCCACAAGGAACCAGACACACAGCACCAAGTCTGAAAACTGAGGGTGAAGCTAGAGAGCTGCAGGCTGTAAGCGTCATTGGTCGCCTGCCCAACGAAGCTGTGTCATTCTTACAAGGCTTCTCTGAGCACAGAGTCTTGAGGGCTCCATACGGAGACTGTTGTAATTACTGTCTAAAATGGGTGTATCTGGAGCCAAGAGACAAAATATTATTAGCACATTCCATACCTCGGTTGTTTCCACTTCTGAGACTCTCTGATCTCTCTGTTGTTGCGGTTCCTTCGGTGAACTTTCCTCGTAATCTCTCTACATGGATTTTTTAAAGCTCCTCTAATTAGATCAGAAGCCTTTTTAACCCCTGCTTGGGTTTCCATGTTCTCGCAGTAATCGGGAGGAGAAAAACACAGAGGCATGGATGCAACGCCCAGTGTCTTTCTTATTATTATTAGAGGAAAGGGAAAGAAAAAAGCCTTAATGGAGTCTTGTACCAATATCCCTGTTCCGTTCATGCTTTACAGTGCAGCACAAAGTGCAGGCACTCAGCTTCCCTGTGACAGGTTGGAAATGAGAAATTTTAAGGGCTGTTAAGCATTCTAAAAATGTTCCCAGCGGACCCATATAAACTTAGTGCCTGAATTTCCGTAATTGTGGCACACTTGGAACACGAGAGAGCTGGGGGGTGTTATTCAATCGACTAATATTTCTGACTTCACCAGAAGGAGTATGTTAAACCTGTAGTGCACGAAATGTCACCGGGAAATGGAAGCTGAAATTTTCAATCTAAGGCTCGTTGGTGGACAAACTGGAGCCAGTAGTCGGAAATGACAAGCGGTGCTGGAGGGGCAGCAACGAAATGTTGCAGGGGATCCCCAGCTCCTCAACAGGGATCTGGCAGCACTCTCTGGGGCCCCGGCACCTCCCCTCCTCTTCCTCCAGTGCTGTTGTTGTTTAGTCGTGTAGCCATGTCCGACTCTTTGTGACCCCATGGACCAGAGCACTCCAGGCACTCTTGTCTTCAACTGCCTCCCACACTTTGGTCAAACTCATGTTGGTAGCTTCGAGAACACTGTCCAACCACCTCGTCCTCTGTCGTCCCCTTCTCCTTGTACCCTCAGTCCAGTGCTATGTAATGCTTAAAGGTTCCAGATTAAAATCTGAATTTGATTGTTTTATTGGGTGGGTGTGTAGCATGAGAAGGAGATGTTTACTCTGCCACTGACTATAATGTTTAGCTTCAGGATTCTGTGAGGTGTTGGGGCTCAAGCAAGTGGATTCCCTTTCTCCCCCTCCATTTTCTTTTCCTCCCACTTGGACTGTGTTTCATGGGTCAGCTGCCCTCAATCAGAGGCTTAATTGCTAGATCCAATGGCATGGTCCAAAGATATGTGAAGCAGCCCCCTTGCTGAAGCTAAGCAAGTTTGCTGGTTAATATGTTGATGGAAGACCACCTGGGAAACCTACACATGCTGCCTTGAGTTCCATTAAATGATCTAGAAAAGGGCTGATGGACCTGTAGCCCTCGCAGTGCCGTCGAACTACAACTCCAGTCATCACCGATCAATTTGTCAGAACCTGGAGGGCAAAGGTTCCCCATCCCTGATCTAGGGTTGAGCAGTTAAAAGTTAGGAACGAGCAGTGCGGGAGCCCAATTTGCTGATGATATTTTAAAAACTCACATATGCGTTAATGGGATCTGAACCATCCAGGAGCAAGAAACTTTGGCTTGTAGCTCATCAAAGATGTCAACCTCATGATGTTAATGATGGCAGTGAATTGGGGATCTGCATTTTCCCAGCAAGGGGAAAATATAATTCAGTCTTCCCTCCCCTGCTCCCCAACAGCAAGGCAGAAACACACAGCCACTAGCCAAGAGGCTTTAAAATAAAAATTCAAGAGTACCATTTGCTTAACAGTCAACCCTTTTACTGCTGATGCCTCAGTGAATCAACTCCTTCCTTAGCCTAGCGAGCAGAGACTGCTGCAATGATTGCTCTATTCATGGTGGATTAGGCTATTAGAGGCTCTATGCCTACCTCCAGTGTCGGAGGCAGTAAGCCTCTAAATGCCAGTTGTATGGAATCACAAATAGAGAGAGTGTTTTTGCACTCCTTTCCTGTGTGTGGGCTTCGCAGAGGTCATCCATGGTGAGAACAAGAGGCTGGACCCTGAAATTACTTGTGTTTCTGAGCTATACTTTAGAATTTTTGTTACATTTTGGTCTCCTTAGATTTTATTTCTCGGGAATATATATCTGCAAACTTTAGCATTCCCATGAGCATTATTGTTTGTCGGTGGCTTCATTTTGGCTACAAACTTGTCAGTGTTCACCACCTGAATTCATTACTAAGAGTAATGCTTAGTCATGTCTTCATCAATCGTTAGTGAGGCTCATGAAGCACCAGAGGTTTAAAGGCTTATTCCACATGCAGATGGGCACTGCAATAGCAGGCGCAGTTGCTTTGATTGACTGATTGTAATATCCTGCTACATGCTTTGAAAAGCCTTAGAGGGCCCGACAACAATTAAAAGTTTAATCAATGCAGTGCAATAAAGGGAGGGGGGAAATGATGTAAATCGTTCTTGCACATTCACCTTTTCTCAAAGGCTCGCTGGAACAATATCCTAAATGACTTCCTAAAAGACAAAGCTTTTACAAAGGATGTCCTGCCTCTTTTGCAGAAATGGCTTGTGAGGTGGGGTGGAACCAACTCTCTATGGAAGGAGACAATCATTCAAGGATAGAATTCTAGTAGCAGCACAGTGGACAGAGGACAGTGGAACTACGATAAGGTGTAATTTGGAGTAGTAAAACAATCCTGCCATATACCATATTTTTCGCTCTATAACACACACCAGGCCATAACACGCACGTCGTTTTTAGAGGAGGAAAACAAGAAAAAAAATATTCTAAACGAAATAGTGGATATATGATTTTGTGGTTCATGCTGTGGCCACAGACATGTGATCTGACAGTGAGTTTGGAGTAGCCCAATGCAAAAATCCTGAGGATCCATGTGGATCCATGCTTTGTAACCATGGAGGAGGGAAGGAAGGGGAACCATGGATCCTCTGCTCACGACTGCAGCAGATCTCCCCCGCCACCCGCAGGCATTCTCTCCATAACACACACAGACATTTCCCCTTACTTTCTAGGAGGAAAAAAGTGAGTGTTATGGTGCAAAAAATACGGTCTTTGTACAAGTAGCCCTAGCTGCCCTACACCTCCAGCAGCAATCGAACATCGTTGCTAATTTCCAGATAGTCTTTAAAGGCAGTGTTATAGTAGCTCAAACTAGAAGGTACCAAGGCAGGTGGGATAATGGATGGTTCATCCAACATCAGAAGCAGCTGCAGCTAGCATATAAGGTTCTCCTGGCCACAGATGTCACCTGGGTCTTCAAGAGCCAGGACACCTCTGGTGAGAAGAGGTAAGCAGTATTTATGCTGCTTGGCTGGGTGGGGGTGGGGCTGTATGGCAGCAAGTTCAAGACTGTATGGGTACACTGCAATGGCAGTAGTGCAACCGTATGGCCCTGATTTCACCACTGTCCCACCTTGCCCCAGGCCCACCCAGGGAAGCAGCAGTGATGCCAGTGTTTGGAGGGTAACCTTTGTCTTGTCTGGATAGCGCTTCCGTTTAACCATTCTCATCCATTCACCTGAGATGCCTAACCAGGTTCAAATGAAAAGGAGAAACAGCTTGTTTACCGTCAACATACTGAAGACAGCTTGTCCTAACTGTCTATAGATAGCTTCTCCCAAGGTTTTCCATGTTAAAGTTCATAGGAGGCAAGATGGAACCTTGTGGAAAACCAACAGGACAAATACCATGTGGTGGAGCAGTGGTTCCCCAACGCCATCTTCTGGGTCCTGGCTGAGAGCATCACAAATCAGTGCCTCCAGGCAGCACAGAAGGGTACCATGGCCGATGACATCAGAAGCAGCTTAGAATCACAGAATTGTAGAGTTGGAAGGGAACACAATGATAATCTAGTCCAGTTTACAGCCCAAGCTTACAGCCCCAGAGAATCAACAGGGTTATAATCCTTTCTCCATCTCCTGGCAAATATAATTCACCAAGATAAACAAAGCAGTTTTCAAAACACCTTGAAACCAGATTGGCAAGGATCTAGAAAATCCTTTCAAGAAGTTCCTGAAGCTGCAGAACCATTTTGATTACCTTGCCCATGAATAGTAAATTTCAGACTAGTGGCCAGTAATTATTCCAACTAAATCCAGGCAAGCCATGTGCTAATTTAAGAAACAACCGGTGTAAACAAAATCTCACAGAGGCTTAGCTACAGATCAGTAATTTCAGAAAGCTGTGGCCTTAGTTTATTCCATTTGCTTCACCTCATCTCATAGCTTTATTCCTGGTTGCAGGACCAAACTCTGGTTATACCAGCCACATTCTGTTTTTGCAGTTATTGATGTTCTTCCAGTATTAACAAGTTGGTATGTTTAAAAACATGGGTGGCGAACTGTCAGGGAACTGACATCAGAGCTAGAGGCGGAGGGAAGGCTCTCAAATGATGCTGGAGAAGGGCCCAGCAGGGAGAGAGGCAGCTCCGCAGATGGGGAAGCAAATCAGCGCTACACCAGGGATAAGGAGGGGCTGATGGGGGAATCGGCAAGAGGGCTCCAGGACTCTTCACCGGACACCAGCGGGGAGAGCACTGGTCCCCCGCTACCCACGCCCACCCTGCGCAGAAGACTTCCGCGCAGAGAGAGTAGGAGGAGACTGGGTGTCAAACAACTTTTATGTTGGAAAAGATTTAAGAAACGCCCACTGACGGATTCTGCTAGCGACTGAGGCAGCCACGAAGTGAAGGGCTGCCCAGACTGAAAGGTTTACCAAGGCAACAAAGCCTGGAGAGGCAGCAACTTACGCACGAGCAACCCATACTCATTATACGAACACCAGTTGTTTGGGAGAATAGACTCCTGGCACATTCATTAACATTGACTCATTTAAATTTACAGTTCTTAAGGAGCGTTGCCCGCTTTACATTGAAAATAAATAATTCTTCCTTTAAAAAAAAAGTTACAAGTATTGAAATACGTAAATTAAACCAATTACTTAACATATGAACAGCAAGCATCTACAGTGATTTGGTGGACCTCTATTGTTATAGGTCCCTATTCCTATCGTATGTGAGTGTGCATGCATGTTGCACACATATGTAAAAAGGAATGCTTGAGTCTGAATCATATACAAGCAGAAAGCAGGCTACTGAATCATGGGACATGTGAGCAAAATATTTTGGGAGCTATGGATGCTCGATGTGGGCTAGAGGCGGCAGCTTGGAAAGTGCTCCCTCAGAAAGGTATGTCACTGGCAAATGAGAATTAAACTCTAATTATCACACTGGCATGTTTCAAAATTAAAAAATAAATAACAACATTCTCTACGACCGTCAGTGTCAAAACAATTATTTGCATGCTTGAGCAGATGTCAGATACTGTAGAGGCGTGTGCGCGCATGCAAATTTAAACAGAACATTTTTCTAAAATTGGAGGTATAATCTGTTACCTTAATTATAACACGTACACAAAACACAGTGGGAGGATTAGATAGGGCTTCTTTCTTTCTGTTTTTCTTTAGGTGGTGGCTTCTGCATATGCTCATGAGCACAGGTAAGCGTCAAGGGAATTGAAGGGGGGAAAGCAGGAGCATATGCCTGAGCAGATTTGCCTGGTTCCTTTCCCAACCCACCACCATTGCTCAAGTAGGCTGTGCTAAACCCTTCCGGTCTGTAACCAGAACATAGCTGTCAACCGTCCCTTATTTGGCGGGAAAGTACCTTATCCCAGTGCCGTGTCCCGCTGCTGTCCCTTATGGATGATGTCCCTTAAATTTCCGGGGTTTCAAAGGAAGCAGCTCCTCTCTCTCCCTCCCTGTCAGCCAGGGAGAAGGGAGGCTCCAACTGTGTTGCATGGCTGCATTGCTCACCCAATAAGGAGTCTAAGAACGACTGGGGGGGTGGAACTTGCATGCCTTGTGCCGATCAAATCGGCCGCGTTGCCTGGGGACTCGCCTTTGCTCAGTGCTTCCCAGCGGAGAGGTGACGGTGGTTTTCCTTGCTGCATCCCCTTTGCCGGGTTGCTGCGCTGTGGGAACCACCACTTGAGGCTTCATTTGGCTGCTGGCTGGGCTTTCTGCCTTTGGCTTGAAAGGGCTCAGAAGTCGAACATACCTGTGCTCTGAAAATCCCTTATTTTGGCTGCTGATCCCTTATTTCCGAGGCTGCTGGTCCCTTATTTTCAAATCTGTAAGTTGACAGCTATGAACCGGAACTCTCTAGCGACAAGTTGTGGCTCTCGTTCTGTTGCCCCTCTTGTATTACTCAATGCAGAAGATGCAACAGACTCCATCACAGCAGGCTTCCTATCCTGATCTTGCATGACTGTTTTTTGTTTGTTTTTTAAGTCGGCATTCTCGCGAGGTATGTCCATCCCTGAAGATTCCTATAATTGTAGTGTAAGAACTATAATGCAACGTGTTTTCCAAGGGGTGGTTCATATTCACATGCACCTTCCTCGATTCCTCTGTATTACATTGAGTGTGCTGGGAAGCAGTAGTTAGAACCCTGGTCTTCTCTCTGCTGCAGTTTTTTCTGGGTGACCTTAAGCCCATCTAAGCAACCTCCAGTGCCAAGTTTACGTATAAGCTAAAGAAGCTATAGCTTAGGGCCCCACACTCTTGGAGGCCTCCAAAAAATTTAAAGGAAAAAAATCTGGATGTACATTCCAAAATATAAGATAAGTTCAACAATTACTTTGATGAAATACTTATTTTGTTATGTGCAAATGGCTTTAGATACCTATTCGGTCCATAAATTACCATATAGCATATATTCAAGACAAAGAAAACAGCGACAATTTGTTGTTGACAAAGGACAGCTGGACAAATAAAGGGCCCCATTACCTTCAGTAGCTTAGGGCCTCATCAAACCTAAATCCAGCCCTCACAACCTCACAGGGCTTTTGTGAGGATAAAATGTGGGGAGGGAATCATGTACATTGCCCTGAGAACCTTGGAGGAAGGGCAGGTTTAAAATGTAATAAATATTGTACGTGTGATGACTGCTCACAAGGTCAGAAGTCTAGATTCAGGTAAGTATCACCTTATAGACCAACTAAGTTTGATCTGGTACAGTGGTACCTCGGGTTACATACGCTTCAGGTTACATACGCTTCAGGTTACAGTCTCCACTAACCCAGAAATAGTACCTCGGGTTAAGAACTTTGCTTCAGGATGAGAACAGAAATTGTGCTCCGGCGGCACGATGGCAGCAGGAGGCCCCATTAGCTAAAGTGGTGCTTCAGGTTAAGAACAGTTTCAGGTTAAGAACAGACCTCCAGAACGAATTAAGTACTTAACCAGAGGTACCACTGTACCAGAGGTACCAGAATAAACTTAGTTGGTCTATAAGGTGATACTGGACAATTTGGAATTTTTTTAATTTTTAATTCAGAAGTATTCACCTGTTTGTTCTAAATATTTATACCCTGACTTTCTACCTGAATAATCCAAGGTGGCCTACAATAACAATACGTGCAAATCAGGGATAGCCAACATTGTGTCCTCCATGTCTTGATTGACTATCATCTCCACACAGCATGGTAAGGGTGATCTGGAAAAATCCATCCTGAGCTAGGAGGGAATTTTGGGCATGGCTGGGCAGGTTGAACAGGTAGGTTTAACATAAGAGCTGGAGATGCAAAGAGGTGGAGAGAACATTCTTTCATATGTGTTAGTCTTGTAAAAGGGTAAAAGAGTATTTGGGAAATGATCTATAATGAATTGGGAAAAAATGTTTAAAAGTACTTTACCAAAAAACCCAGATTCCTTTCTTTTGGGGATAATTCAGACTGAAATTCCCAGGTGTCAAAAAAGGTTGTTTATGTATGCCACTACAGCGGCCCGTGTTTAGTTAGCCCAAAAATGGAAAATGAGAGAGGTCCCAACCAAAGTAGAATGGCAACTTAACTTGACGGAATATGTGCAGTTTGCAGATTTAACATATAAGAGAACAAGATGAACATACATTTGGAGAAGACTGGAAAACGTTTATTGAATATATGGGAAATAATTGTGTACGGCTGAAAACGCTGGCAGCATTAAGATAAATACAACAGTGTAAATAAGTTTTGATGCATACAATAAGAAGAAGAAGAAGAAGAGTTTGGATTTGATATCCCGCCTTTCACTCCCCTTCAGGAGTCTCAAAGCGGCTAACATTCTCCTTTCCCTTCCTCCCCCACAACAAACACTCTGTGAGGTGAGTGGGGCTGAGAGACTTCAGAGAAGTGTGACTGGCCCAAGGTCACCCAGCAGCTGCATGTGGAGGAGCGGAGACACGAACCCGGTTCCCCAGATTACGAGACTACCGCTCTTAACCACTACACCACACTGGCTCCACAATGGAATACTGAATGGTATAGGTAAAGGTAAAGGGACCCCTGACCATTAGGTCCAGTCGTGGCTGACTCTGGGGTTGCGGCGCTCATCTCGCTTTATTGGCCAAGGGAGCCGGCGTACAGCTTCCGGGTCATGTGGCCAGCATGACCAAGCCGCTTCTGGTGAACCAGAGCAGCACATGGAAATGCCATTTACCTTCCCGGCGGAGTGGTACCTATTTATCTACTTGCACTTTAACGTGCTTTTGAACTGCTAGGTTGGCAGAAGCAGGGACCGAGCAACAGGAGCTCACCCCGTCGAGGGGATTCGAACCGCCGACCTTCTGATCGGCAAGTCCTAGGCTCTGTGGTTTAACCCACAGCGCCACCCGCATCCCTAAACTGAATGGTATAGTTTTTGTAATATATGCAGGGATTTGTGATATGTAAAATGAACCATGGAAAGAGAAGAAGGGAAGTCATAGATATCTTAAGGGTGTAAAAACAAGTACTTTAAATTGTAAAACAGAAAATTCAATAAAAATTATATACAAAAAACAACAAGTAGGTTTATAGCTCCAAAGCAGTGATGGAGAACCTGTGGTCTTCTACATGTTGCTAGACTACAACTCCCATCACCCCTCAAAATGGGATGATGAGAGGTGGACTCCAACAATACCAGGAAGACCACAGGTTCCCTGCCCCTAGAGTTAAAGTTGGTTTTTAAAAATACATTTTTCAGCCAAACACCCTCCTTGAGTACAGGGTCTCTTGATGTTGAGTCCAAGGGAAGAACTTGAACTCAATGCAGTATTACCCAGTCTCGCTCTGCCAATGCAAGCCATCTCTTGCAAAAAGAAAAGGGGGTGGGAGGTTACTACTCTTCCGAGAAAATACTCTTTTGCATGCAGACACTGCAAATATAATACACATGTAAACATGGGGCAACACGGAAAGAGTTTTGAGGTTGCTTATTTAAGAAACAGGAGGGGAGTGAAGATGCTGGAAGGGTCCCCCAAAGCGGTGGGATGACAGGGGGGAAAGGCAAGAAGAGCTCAAGGATTCTAGTAAGCATAGAAAGGCACACTTACACTCATGCAAATATATGCAGACGAGGCTCTTGCTGTAATCTCTCCACCATACACCGCAGGAAGAATGCACTGTTCTGATTGGCTTGTGAACACCCACGGTTAGAACACATGGCTTTGATTGGCTTAGGGTGGGCTGATTGACAGGGAGAGCTACCACTGAGCAGCTCCATTTTGCTGCTTCCCAGCTACACCCAAATGCCAAAGGTCACAGTTCAGACCTTATGCCAATTGTGTCTGAATTGCCACCATGAATAAATCCGCATGCAGAATTGCTCATTAAGAGTCTGCTAGAGAAGAAGTATTTTTCTTTCCTTCCTTTAATAATCCAGTAGGGGGAACAGAACAAAAAAGGTTTAACCCGCACAATGGATGCTTAATTATGCACTGCTAACAAGACTTATTTGCACTTGATATCACATTCAGTTTGCGCAATATAGCGAGGGACGATACCAACATCTCGGGGGAATTTATTGGGAGGCAATTATTTATTTATGATTGAGTGAGAATGAGAACACTTTTCTTTGCCTTCTCCCCTCAGTTCCATGACTGGCTTTCATTCAGAAGATGTGGAAGTAAACTAAATTGGGACCCGGGGAATGCGCGAGCGAAACGAACGGCAAAGTCATGCTTTCTCGATGTCAGGATGCGTCTTTGCAGCCTTTGGAACTAATCAAACGAAAGCAGAGGATTTATGTACCGAAATACTTTAAGAAGGAAGCTTAGATGAGTCCTAAAGCAATTTCGTTTGACATTCAGAGCTGGCGCAGAACATTTGCATTTGTCATGCGCCAATCCGACTCGTACAATGTTTCGAGGTTGCCATAGAACATAACATAGGATTCACCTTCTGCCTATCCATCCAGCTTGTTCTGTAGGGCTGACTGATTGTGAGCTAGCTGAGCAAAGCAGACCTTAAAAAATACAGCTTTCTTTTCTTTTTTTAAAAGAGGTTTAAGATGTTTTTTTTCCGCTGTAAGAGCTAGAAAATTATGTAAACAATGGTCAGAAGCAAAGTGGGTTTGAGCAAGCTTTCCATTGGACACTGCATATCTCTGCCTTTTTCTATGGTGAGCAAAACAAAAAAAAGCAGAATAAATCATGCAAAATATGCTTATATAATAATGTGCTTCATTTACATAATGCACACAAGGTTGCAGAATTCAGCTTTTCTTGATGTAAGACTTGATTGACACCTATTCTGATTCTGTTACTGCAGCGTATACACAGGCTGCCTTTGCATATGGAAACTTTAATAAAATTGGCACATACACAATCACTCTGAAATTACTTGACCACATTTACCAGTGAGTGGTATTAATCTCTTTCTACATCTCCATCATCAGTTTTCAGGCATAACTGATAATGTATGCATCTATAGACCGTGATTTATAGTATGATTGGCAGAGGCAATGGTAAATAGTTTGGCTTGTTTAGAACGGCTGATAGGAGTCTGCAATCTTCTTCCTTGCAGGATGGTAAATGAATTGGACTATCAGTCAAAAAAATATTTTAAAAATGAAACCTAATAATGAGAAAGGGGGAATTTATGACAAGGGATAAGGCAAACTATTGGGACAGCAGTACCTATGTGTATTCAGGTGCCACGTGCATAAAATGTTTATTTTGGTTGGATATTTTGCTTTATTAAAACAAGACTGTAAACAGGAAACTGGCATAATTTTCTTTTCTTTTTTCTTTTTTAAAAATAATTTTTATTAACCGACCAATCAAATCAAATCACATCACATAAATTCTGAATTACAAAGCCGAATTTTAGATTTTTGTTGGGGGGACCCATATTTCAAGTTCCGAAGGGGGATTCCGATCATCTTCTTGCTGCTGCGTTAATATCCACAAATCTGTCCAAATGATGTTCATAATTCTATCCAATCTTATCTTGCTGTTTCCACATCTCGTCTTAGTCATATATTTTTCTTTTTTTCATTATGATCTCTTCTGATAATCTCCTTAAGCAGGTAAACACCAATTATAATCCTGTGTGAATTTTCCGTTCGTCCAATCATCATATCAAGATGGTTTCCATATATCATCACTTTCATAAATAACAGCACTCTTTCCATCATTAATCTCGCAAATCTGTCGCTCTTTAGTCCCTCCGAGGAGGCTCACCCACAATATAAAAACAGTTCTGTTCCTCCTCCCAGACGTAAGTCTTCCGACAGAACTTGCCAAAATGGCGACGGTATTTTTTGCTGCGTCATTCCAAAGCTCTTATGCTTTCCACGATCTTCTTGAAACATGCTTTGGTTAGAAAATTATCTCCACACAGTCTTAAATCCACAGCTTAAGTCATTTAAATGGCATTTCTGACTTGTGACTTGGGGGGGGGGGATTCTTGGTTATTCACATAGAGAAAAGAAAGGAAAGTTTTCCCCCCTCCCCCATCCAGTCCCGTTGCCGAACATACCGAGCCTGGGTGCGTCTTCTCATGATTTATTCTTGTTCCTCCGACCCGTCTTGTTTATCAGAGATCTCTTCAGTTAGCAGTCTTTACTCCCCCTTCTTCCTTGAAATATGTGCATTAGCTTCCTCCTAATTGTTTCTTTTGAAGTTGCTGCAGCTAGAGGCACGAATCAGAGACAGCGTCCAGGAGCGCCGAGATCAGCACAAGGGCTTTCTGCCTGGGGCCCCCACCCCCACAAATTCGGGGGTGGTATAGGGCACAGCAGGCAAGGGCAGTCCCCCCCCCCCACACGCTTGGGGGGGCAGGGAGGCTGTTTACTCCCATCACAGCCTCTTAATTACCTCATGTGGGTCGGAGAGATGTTATTGTCAGCCATCTTCCAATGCGCCCCTAGTGGCCCCCCGGAAACTGGCATAATTTTCAACCTATTCTTCTGTGTAGGTGACAATTTCTCTGCCCAAATAGGTAACTGACCAAAACAGGAATAAAACATCCACAAATTTCTGAAGTACATAAAACACTTACCAAACATAATGTACAATGCAAAAAAAAAGAAAAGAAATAAAATTGCACTCATTCACTAAGATGCTGTGAGAGTGCATAAAACAAGGGTACTAACCCACCTTGGCCAATGTGCGGTTTTTAAATCAATTTTTTCATGCGTTTAATACTGCCAGTCCTTTCTTAGGATCAGTGTGTAACATTCTCCTTTTATTCTTTGTAACTGTAACGCAAAGGGACTCAGCAGGGCTGAATACCTTCTCGAGATTCAAGTTGCCCTTCAAACAGGCTGTATGTCCTCAAGTCCTGTCCCACCTACTGTTTCCCATAAATCACTTAGCAGCGCCACATTGTTCCAGCTCTATATGTTTTCTAGCACCCACCAAGAATGCCATTTGGGAAGGCAGAGGGACAGTCCCCTCCTGGGTCGCAGCTGACACTCGCTCGATTCTACATGCACCAACCATGCAAGCCAAGAAACAAACTCCTTTGTATACATCTTTTATACAATCACTGTTATACAATCACTGTTTGACCTCGGTTGATAGCACTGCTGCTATTCTTACAAAATATAATAATTAAGTTTGTTGCAAAAGCTCCCAAAATGCACGGGTGGGTTTTTGTTTGCTGATGCAACGGGGATGGATTGTTTTGCAATTTAGTCTCAAAGCACTGACTTCTGAACTTTTGCTGTTTATCTGTTCACACAGAGAGAAGACACATACTACCGTAATCGAAAACGGCATCCTGCCCCAAAGCTAATTGAAGCAGTCTTGAAATACATAGACAGCATGTGGTCCACAAGCAAGTTGACCTACACCTCCATTTCCAGGGCAACTCATCCATTCAGGAGCTCAGCGAGAGCCATGGGCTGTTCATCCCTCTAATAAATAAGGCCCATGTGTTTTATGGGACAATCTCCTTTCTAAGTATGGTGAACTTCAGAAGTCCTAAATCTATCTCTAAAGATTTGATCTGTTTGAAGAGTTGAACCATCTTCATGTGATCTATTAAAATAACACATTAATAACAACAACAACAATAACAACAACAACAATAATAATAATAATAATTTATTATTTATACCCCGCCCATCTGGCTGGGCTTCCCCAGCCACTCTGGGCGGCTTCCAACAGAATATTAAAATACAATAATCTATTAAACATTAAAAGCTTCCCTAAACAGGGCTGCCTTCAGATGTCTTCTAAAAGTCTGGTAGTTGGTTTTCTCTTTGACATCTGGTGGGAGGGCGTTCCACAGGGCGGGCACCACTACCGAGAAGGCCCTCTGCCTGGTTCCCTGTAACTTGGCTTCTCGCAGTGAGGGAACCGCCAGAAGGCCCTCGGAGCTGGACCTCAGTGTCCGGGCAGAACGCTGGAGATGGAGACGCTCCTTCAGGTATACTGGACCGAGGCCATTTAGGGCTTTAAAGGTCAGCACCAACTATTTGAATTGTGCTCGGAAACGTACTGGGAGCCAGTGTAGGTCTTTCAAGACCGGTGTTATATGGTCTTGGCGGCCGCTCCCAGTCACCAGTCTAGCTGCCGCATTCTGGATTAGTTGTAGTTTCCAAGTCACCTTCAAAGGTAGCATTGCAGTAGTCCAAGAGAGAGATAACTAGAGCATGCACCACTCTGGCGAGACAGTCTGCGGGCAGGTAGGGTCTCAGCCTGTGTACCAGACGGAGCTGATAAACAGCTGCCCTGGACACAGAATTGACCTGCGCCTCCATGGACAGCTGTGAGTCCAGAATGACTCCCAGGCTGCGCACCTGGTACTTCAGGGGCACAGTTACCCCATTCAGGACCAGGGAGTCCTCCACACCTGCCTGCCTCCTGTCCCCCAAAAACAGTACTTCTGTCTTGTCAGGATTCAACCTCAATCTGTTAGCCACCATCCATCCTCCAACCGCATCCAGACACTCACACAGGGTCAGTGGAGGCTGGTCCATTTTGGTGATGGAGCACTGTATTATCAGCTAAGGACAGCTGGCCTTCAGCCAGCACCCACCTGCCTGCCTTCTTACAACCAATCAGGGGATGGTTCGGCCCGCCATTGGCTCTAACTCCACTTAATGCTGGCCAATAGGCGTCAAGCAACAATGGAATGGGTGCCTACATGCAGACTTCAATCATGTCTGCTCCAGCTTCCAAACTTCCATCATTGAGAAGGAAGAGTTGAAGGGAGCTTCTAACCACATTCAGCTGAACACATATAGAAGTCTCATCATGACTGGGAATCCTGAAAACTTAGGACAGGGAAACTGAGGGAAAGTGCAATTCATAGGGACTCCTTCCTCCGGCACACCTTGTGTCTACATGGGTTCACAGAACACATTAAAAGCGAAGGGGAGAAGGTGCATCTCCCAAGTCTTCCTGTCCATGTTCAGGCTGCATAGACACCATACACCCCCCCCCAAAAAAAGCCAAACATGGGAACTGTAATTCCCCCCTCATGCTATAATTTCCAGTACCCTTAATTACAGTTCTTGGGGTTCTTTTTTTGGATCACCTTCTTACCCAGTTGATAATAAGGTGATCAGGGTGGCAATGTGCAACCACTCTGCAAAATTTAGTTCAGCCACTCACATCTATCCACAACCTTTCAGACTTTTTGCTGGGTTGCCAGTAAGTGTGTATGACTTGGGGCCAATTTCCATCATGTCGAAAGGACTTTATTTCACATATATCCATGTGGCAAACATCCTCCCTGCAGTTCAAGGGCTTGCGGAGGGGTGGCACTGTAGCCAAGCAGAATTTGTAAGTCCTAAGCACAATGGTTCTCTGTATCCTAGGGAATCTTTGGATATTTAGAATCATGGAATCATACAGTTGTATGGAAAGGGTCCCTAGGGTCATCTAGTCCAAACCCCTGCAACATAGGAATTTCAAATAAAGCATTCCAGGCAGATGGCCACCCAACCTCTGCTGAAAAACCTCCAAGGAAGGAGAGTCTCCCAAGGGAGACCGTTCCACTGTTCAGAAGCTCTTGCTGTCAGAAAGTTTTTCCTGTTGTTTAGCTGGAATCTCCTTTCTTGTAACTTGAAGCCATTGGTTCGGGTACTACCCTCCAGAGCAGGAGAAAACAAGCTTGCTTCTTCTTCCATGTGACCCCTTAGATATTTGAAGATGACCATCATAGCTCCTCTCAGTGCCCTCTTTCCCACCCAACTTCTCCTTATTCCGTGGGCTATGCTCTTTCCTTCCATAAAATCTTCCATTACAAAATGAAATGTTGAGGAGGTTGCTAAGCAATAAACTTGGCAAGCTCTCAGCATCTATCAGAGAAATGATTCATCCCACGGCTTGGTGCGTGCCCCATCTTAGAACTGAGAACGTCACTCAAAGAACATCACTAAAGACTGGTCCCTAATGGAGGAAACCAAGGCCTTGACAGATAAAGAAGGAAAAGGCAACTATTTTAAAATAAGTAACTAAAGGAGGAGAAAAAGAGCTGGAGAAAGATTACAAAACTTGGGTTTTCTGGCTTCTCAGTACATTTGAATTTAGTGTGGAGTTTTAGCCTTGATGGTTTAACACCTCACTCCAGGTATGCAGCAGTTTAGAGTTCTCTTTCAAGCAGGAAGAAAAACATTTTAAAGCTATTAAACCAAATGAGGGGAAAATACTAGTATAACCTTTTACTACCACTCACGAATGCCTAGTGGGTTGATCTAATATGCAATTAAATATGTTCCATTTAGCAGATGAAAGCCATCATCTTGCAAGAGGCTATAATTATATTGGCTGTATTTACCAATAAGTATTTTTTGTTGGGTAATCTTTTCTGTCTATCCATCTCTAAATGGAGCTGAGCTGATAACAGTAAATACTTTGATGAATGTCACCTTCTTACTCTTTTGGTGAGTTTTTTGGGCAGACCATTTGATTCTTTCAGTTTATCAGCAAAGCAAAATTAGGTTTCTTGTAGCAATTAACTCAAATTTTGAGCTCACCTACGTGTGGTAACTTCAGAAAGAGTTCATTTAGTCTGTGAGTTACATGTGGAATGTGGTGAAATGGGTGGATTATAGGAGTGGAGGAGAAACCCGTTTGGATAATGTGAACCTAACTTGTCCTCATTTCCCAAACCAATATGCAAATAGGAAAACAAGTAGCTTTGGAAATTTGCACTTCTCAAAATTTTGTGGTGCAGTTCTCTAACCAAAGCTGTGCACAAAAAAGCACACAATTAAAAAAGAGTGCGCACAAAAATATGTATGCGAGTGAAAATAATATACCACCTTGGCGCCCAGCAGTGCCAAGGCTTTGGCCATCTTTCAGCTTCCACTGACCCTTGTGCAACTCTTCCTCCTCTCTGGTTGAGGCAGGAAGTTCAAGTTGGTATGCATCGCCATCCCCCTATTTTATCTTCAAAACAACTCTGGTAAATGGTAAATCTGTAGATGCTGGGTTCTCTCGGGATCTCATTTTCCCACTCTTAAGTTCAAATTGCCCCATTTCTGCATTGGTTTGTGAATACTTATAAAAAGTCCAAGAGGAAATTCATATGTGTGTACAAGCAACTTTCTGCTAATATACACATTTATGTATGAGATTTTGCCTAAAATATGTACATTTTATATTTACATTGTTTTTGTATATTATTTTCACTCACATAGAGCCTGTGTGGCGTAGTGGTTAAGAGCGATACACTCGTAATCTGGGGAACCAGGTTCGATTCCCTGCTCCTCCACGTGCAGCTGCTGGGTGACCTTGGGTCAGTCACACTTGTCTGAAGTCTCTCAGCCCCACTCACCTCACAGCTTGTTGTGGGGGAGGAAGGGAAAGGAGAATGTTAGCCGCTTTGAGACTCCTTCAGGTAGTGATAAAGCGGGATATCAAATCCATAACTCCAAAACTCATACACATTTTTGTGCGCACTCTTTTTCAAATGTGTGCTTTTTGTGCCACTCCAGGTTTTTTTGCAGGCATTATTTTCTGCACACCCACATTTTTTGCAGGGCACAGAGTAGAGGCCTATCCACAAGTGAAGCCAAGTATAGGGATATCTCAACTGCTTCCAAATCTTGTGCAGCACCGTGGATTTCAGGTTTAGATTGCTCCGTAAGCTTTTAAATTCCTCCCCGCCTTGCAGTATTTAATAATAGAATAAAACCCAGCCATCCTTTATCATCTTTAGTTTTTCATTTATATTGTTTTGGAACCATTTCTTCTCTGAATGCTGAGCACACATCTTTAAAGTGAATTAAGCCAGAATCTGCTGTATAACTGTCTTCCCCACAGCATTTCCCAAACATAAAATGTAGAGTTGGCGGCAAAATTTCTATTGACCTGAAAGGGACTGGATGATACCTGTCTTGTTATGGCTTAAAACATATATAATTGTCGTCAGCAAACTCCTTTCTGCTAAGGGATAGAACTGCTGCGATGGCGAAGAATAATCATTAACATTTGGACTGTTTGTAAGCATGGTCAATCATATAATAATGACAATTGCTGTAGATTCTGTAGTGAAAGATGAGACTTGATATGATGGATCTGAAGAAGTGTGCTTCTGAAGAAGTGTGCTTGCACACGAAAGCTCATACCAAGAACTAACTTAGTTGGTCTTAAAGGTGCTACTGGAAGGATTTTTTTTATTTTGATATGATGGAGTGAGGATTGCAAAGAGCCTAGGATGGGGTAGCCAAAGTAGCCTCCAGATGTTCAGGGAAGACTTTGGTTTTTCGAATTTGGCCCTGTGCAAGGCCAAAATTCAGCACCTCCCCCTCCCTTCTGCCTCTTGCCTTGTGTTCTGCTCAAGGTAAAGGTAAAAAGGCAAAGGTAAAGGAGGTTAAGTCAACTATGTGGTTGTGGCGCTCATCTCACTTTCACGCTGAGGGAGCCAGCATTTGTCCACAGACATCTTTCCAGGTCATGTGGCCAACAGGACTAAACTGCTTCTAGTGCAACAGGATACCATGACAGAAGCCAGAGTGCACAGAAATGCCGTTTACCTTCCCGCCAGAGCGGTACCTATTTATCTACTTGCACTTTGATGTGTTTTTGAACTGCTAAGTGGTCAGGAGCTGGGACAGAACAATTACAGCTCACCCCGTCACGGGGATTCGAACCGCTGACCTTCTGATCAGCAAGCCCAAGAGGCTCAGTGGTTTAGACCACAGCGCCACCCGCTCCAACTGCTCAAGGTACTACATGAGAGAAACAGCAGGAAGTGGCAGAGCACCTCACTTTGCATGTAGAACAGAGGTCCCCAAATTTATTTGGCCTACTGCTCTCTTTTCAGAGAGAAAGAAAATTACTCAGCACCCCCCTGGCTCAGTTCGATCTGCCCCAGGGGTTGGGGCCAGTACCACAGCCCACCTGCCATTGGCCAAATAGGCAGGCAAGCTGTGATCCACTTCCCAGGCCTTGGTGAAGCTGAAAGGGGTTTGCCCATGCCCAGGTATCTCCCTCTTTACTAAATACTGATGTAGAAGCTCCTAGGTCCAATTCCAGCCACCTCCAGATGGATCTCTGGATAGCTGTTGCCCATCAGTGTAGTCAGTACTGTGCTATGGACTTACTTATTATAAGGCAGCTTCCTATGTTCATAAAGGAGAAATGGTCTTAGCAAAGTCACTTAAATAACACAGTTGGGTCCAGGGAGAAAAGTCCTGATAACACTTTACTGACGAAACTGAACAAAACCATGTATAATTTAAGGAGGAATGGTTTTATCTCTCTTAGTTCAAGCCTTGTACACAACAGGGAGACCTTCAGTGAAATGTGCCAGAGAAAAGCTCCTTCAGGACTACTCAGCCAATCGCAGAATGTGTTCTCTCAGTGAGGATTGTGACCCTCTGCTTGGTTGCTAAGCAATACTTCCGCTACCACCCTCTTGCTCAGTTGACATACTAATAGCGGACTTAAACCTTAAGTCACACGTTCAATGGCATCTGCTGTTGTACTTCCAAAAGAGAGAGGGTAGAGAGAAATTGCACACAAAGACTAGGAACAAGAGAGCATGTGGCATTGAGGTTTGAGGGGAGGAGAAAGGCAGGGAAATTAAGACAGATAACTGGGGTTGTGGGCCACAGAAACAAAGGCATGGAGGGGGTCAAAGAATTGACAGGATGGTGTGGGGCTAGATTTCATGTACTAATTTTAGACATCCAGCTGTTTGGGCAATTTGAGACTTCAGAGCTCCCTCCCTCCTTATCTGAATGTGTGAGTATATGCATGCACACATACACACACACACACACACACACACACACACGTACATGAGTGCATTCCTCTCACACTTTCAGCTGATAATGACATGCAGTTCCAAATGAACTGAGAAAATGGAAATTACTTTCAAAAGGGAAGAAAAGCACATTTGACATTCCTCTTGTTCTAGCATTTGCAAGACTCTGATATAATTACCAGAGCGCGCAAGCAGGCAGATGGCAAACTCAGCGGCACCTCGCATGCAGGCAACAGGACAGAGCTGAAATCTTGACATTTTGCTCAAGATGTTTCAACACACAAGTCTGAGATCGGGTGGTGATTGGGACAGACCTACTCTGATTATTTGCTGGCTTTAAATAATGAGCACATTATAACTCCACTGGTCTACCGGTAACTTGCAAATCATCACTACTTTTCTCACGCAGCAAGAGAAACAGAGTGTAGGGATGTCACAAGGCCCATCCATTTCCTACCGTCCAGTCTCTGTTATACATGTAAAATGGCCATTGCTTCTTTATTTTGGAGATTCATTACCTGCCTTTTGCCCAATGGTAACAACACATCGACCAAAATGTAGCTATCCCTTGAAATGTGAGTTTCTCTGAATTTTGTGATGTAAAAATTGTGTACAGAAAAAAGTGCACAAAAATGCATTGATTGGTGAAAATAACATACAAAGATAGATTGTATTAGGGGAAGTTGCTTGCAAAAATGTTACATTAGACAAAGTCACATCTTGGGAGATATGTAAACTAGAATGCTGAAGAATTTCCACAAGGACTTCTTTAATAATAAATAAATTTCAAACTGATGCAGAGATGTGGCAAAGTGAAAATTGGGGAAAATTAGAAACTGAGAGAAACCAAAATTGACAGTTCATCTATCCCACCCTGCTATAAGGTATGGAGAAATGGCATCAGCTATAGCTTATGAGAAAGAATTAGGGGGAGATGTGGCAAATGTAAACATTTTGACAAAATGTGTAAAGATGAACTAAATCTTAAATCAAAGGCAAGTTGATAGTGGCAGAAACAGACGGAAATTCACATGCTTTCCTTATTCTTCACTCAATTCTTCAGCTCTTGATGATGAGTGGTGTATGGTTCTTCTCACAAACAATAAATATGAAAATTGACACATAGGAGCACAAGCTAATGCAATGTCTTTAAAAAGAAAGGAAAAACCTTGCAAAGCATTGCAAATGGAGCCACTTCAAAAATCAAAAACACTGCAATACTATCATACTCTGAGAAAATACAGCAAGTGTTTGGTAAAGGTAATCAGAATTGCAAGTGTGAAAATGAGGCAGCTCTGGCAGAAATTCAAGGTGGCAGAGTTTGATACACAAGTTACACTGGGTCTAAGGGCCATGACTAATCTCATTAAAACTTATAAGGAATAAATTTAATAAAAGCAGGTCCAGAAGATAGATGTTAGTGTCATATTCTCTGGCCTCAATCCCCAACCCATTTCAGAGGGAGAAGGCACCATCCAGAGAGCCAATGTTCCTCACTCTATAATCTTCCAGACCAGAAGATGTGGCTTTACCCAACTCTTCAGATTTGGAGAGCTCCCCGCAATATGATCCTCACTGCCCCCACACCAGAGGAGTCAGAAGCTGCCAAACTTTAAGTAATACAGTGGTACCTCTGCTTACATATTTAATTCGTTCCGGAGGTCCGTTCTTAACCTGAAACTGTTCTTAACCTGAAACACCACTTTAGCTAATGGGGCCTCCTGCTGCCACCGCACCGCCAGAGCACCATTTCTGTTCTCATCCGGAAGCAAAGTTCTTAACCCGAGGTACTATTTCTGGGTTAGTGGAGTCTGTAACCTGAAGCATATGTAACCCGAGGTACCACTGTATAGACAGCTTCTCAGGTGGTCCAGAACAACCAGCCTACAGAAGACATCTACTGAAACAACAGCTCTCCTTGAGTGAATTCTAGTCAGTGATCTGTCCAGGGTCCTGATAGAGCATACCTACTTGCTGGGATTCCGCCTAGCCTTTCTTGACTCTGCCATATCAGATGTGAATCCGTTCTACTAGACATGACCCAGCTCTCCCAGGAATTGCTGCTGCTTCAAGGCAGCTTCTGCAGGAGCCTCAAGCAGATCTAGGACAGAACAGACATGCTGAGACAGACTACAAACAGACTAGGATCCTTAGCAGAGAATAATCCATACAAATGAATCCAAGGGTGCAACCTGCAATTCATGTGGCTTTGAGGGCTCCAATGCCAAGAAAAGATAAAGGTCAAGAGGAACTTAATTGTATGAAGGGGGGAAAGTGGTAGTTAAAACAGAAGAAAGTACAGAGTGGGTCAATCCAATAATAATTACGGAGAAGCTGCCGGACCCAGGAGATCTGAACAAAGCAAATCTAAGGGAATGTTTAATTTGCTTGCTGGAGAAGAAATTGACCAGTACAAGCAATATGTTTGCTGCAGAAGAAATTAGCAGTGACCCAGGTATTGACAGCTGCTATTTTTACTCCCGGAATGCCCAAGCACAAGATACCCCATAATGATCCCATGTTGGAGAATTCTGGTTGTATAAATGACAGTTGTCAGTGCCACTGGAGACAAGTAAGTCCACCCCCATAAGTGTATAGGATGATTCAACAGAGGCCTTGATAGCGTCACATACTGTAGAATCAAAGAATTGTATAATTGGAAGGGACTCCAAGGATCATCTAGTCCAACAACTTACAATGAAGGAATCTTGCCCACAGCCATCCCTGGGTGGGCTTGACAGATGAACTGACCCATTGCACTACCTCAGGGAGATCTTACAAAGCTGATAAGCTGGAGTAACCTATAACCTATAAAAGGACATGCTAAAGATCTGCCTCCTGGGTTTGTTGTGGGATAGGCAAAAAAATTAAAGCATTTTATTGCTATGCAGACAAATTTCAAAAGTACCAATGCCCTCCCTTTTTACAGGCACGGAGACAAAATTGGCTTTTAGCTATAGCCATGCTAATCCAGAATAACGGCTCTCTACAGATGCCATCTCGGCTTCTGCAACAAGAGAACAGAAGGCAATTCACCATTTGTGTGGTGGAAAGATAAAAATAAAATTTGATCTAAAAGCTCTAAAATAGAGGCCTCCAGCAGTTAGCAGTTCTGCTCTTTATAGATTCAACCAGGTGTTTTCTTTTGCTTTTTGCAAAGATAGGTTTTGAACATGATGGTCTCAGTTTTCCCTAGCTCCCAATTCCCAGAAACATATTGGTTATGATTATGAATAACTAGTGTTATTCATAGAACACTAGTTAAAATGCTTTACAACCTTCCTATTTTTTCTTCACAACAGTCCTGTGAAGTAGGTTCTAGCTATTCTCATTGCATAGATGTGGGAGAGAGGAATGAAGCTAAGAGTTAACAGTTCATTCAAAACCACCCAAAGAGTCTGTAAGTCCAGACCTCTTTCATCCAAAACCAAGACATTCACAGCATAATCCTATGCACACAGCGGGACTTACTTGTGAGTAAGCCTAGCATCGCACTGTTAGCTGCTGAGCAATGCTGCTCTATACAAGTCAGAAAATGCAGCCATTTTATCTTCATTAACAATCAGCACTATTCTGTCTGAGATGAAGTGGGAGCAGTATTGACAGAGTAATGTAACAATGCAAAAGCACTTCATAGGCACTTGAAGGCTCAATACATTTCCGAGCTCCTAATTTGGAGGGATGGGGTTAAAGTTAAGTGCACCAGTAGGTTTCCATTCAGATATACATCAATTTTGAAGCCTGCTTATGACAGTTATTCAGGATAGGGCATCTGCTCTTAATCTTCTCTCAGTTTGGTTTCTATTTATGTACACAACAGGAGCTGAGGACGAAAGAAACTGCAGGAGAGTCAACATTGCTGCATAGATACACTGGCGCAACCCATGTAGATTTATAGACTAGAGGAAGGCTAAACCAACATTTCTCGGCAGAAACAAAAGCTCATTACTCTGTAAGGGATATACAGTAGGTGCCTTAGCCAGAGGTCATAAGAATTGCACAGGAGAAATAATTGTAAGGGGAGGAAAGTTTCTGTATTTTAATAAGCTTTGCATAATACTGTGACAAGAACGACAGTGAACAAAATACGCTGCACATAGATCAAGCAACCCACAGGCGCGCATGCAGCATACTGAACAGAACAAGGGTGTTCAGAGAGCACAAAAGCTCCTGATCAAAGCCGAACATCTTCCCATCACAAACGATACCGTTCCTCTGCTAAAAGCCCTTTAACACAACATAACAGGAAGCCAGCACTTTGAACCACTTCCTCCCTGAAAAAGGAACCCTCTGACTTTGAACAAGACAGGAGGAAAAAAGGGCTTCACATATTGGCACAATTAGCATTGTGAATCAAATTTCCTTTCCTGTTCACACTGCTTTTTTCCCCGCTTGCTTTTTTTTACGCCACCATCAGTAAAGCCCAGGGAGGATCCATGAACAACTGAAGGAAGGTCACAGGAAATCACTTACAAACAGATCTGAAGCCCAGAATAAACTTTAACAAACAGGCAGTGGTAAATCGTGTGTGCGCAAATATCACATTTGGAGCGTGATCCCGACTGTGACGAACTTACACCGATGGAACAGCAGTCAACTGAGTTTCTTCTGGTTTTCTTTCTTCCACACTTAACAAGTGACACTGTGCAACTGCAGTTGGTGGAACCAAGAAACAGTGGCTCATGAGGGTTGATGGTTTGGGAGGCTATTATTTGTTGCTGTTGGCATTGCAGAGGCTTTATAATCACCACCACCACATTTCTCCTGATTGTTCCCGATGGTTTTTTGGTAGAGGAAAATCCATTTCAGATATATCGTCAATGTCATCACCTTTTCCGCCTGCCCACAGCAGAGATTGTTTCCAAGTTGTTTGAGGGAGGGGTGAGCACAAAGCCAGAAACATTATTGCTACCATCTCCTCATAAATCCCTAATTTTGACATAGGGTAGTAGAAGCAGAAAAGAAAGAAACATGCAAATTCAAGACCTTTTAAAATCCCTCAATAATTGTACTTTATCTTAGGGAGGCAAACATCCTTTTGACAGTACAGTGGTCCCTCTGGTTATGTACTTAATTCATTCTGGAGATCTATTCTTAACCTGAAACTGTTCTTAACCTGAAGCACCACTTTAGCTAATGGGGCCTCCTGCTGCTGCCACGCCGCTGCTGCCACGCCGCTGCTGCACAATTTCTGTTCTCATCCTGAAGCAAAGTTCTTAACCCGAGGTACTATTTCTGGGTTAGCGGAGTCTGTAACCTGAAGTGTATGTAACCTGAAGCGTCTGTAACCCGAGGTACCACTGTATTTAAAAAAAAAAAACAGGGTCCGGTTTGCATTAAAGTTAGTTTGTCTTTGTCCCATTTCTTTGGATCTCAGAAAACATACTGAATTCAATATTAAAGCAATAAATAAATATATCCCCAAACTTATCCATCTGTTCATTGATATTAAATGCTACTTGAGACCTCCATTTCTGAGTGAACAGAATTCGTGCAGCAACCAAGATGACAAAGGGTCTGGAAACCAAGCCTTATGAGGAGCACTTGAAGGAGCTGGTTATGTTTTGGCTGGAAAAGAGGAAACTGAGAGGAGATATGACAGGCATCTTCAAATATCTAAAGGGCTGTCACATGGAAGATGGAGCAAGCTTGTTTTCTCCTGCTCCGGAGGGTAGGACCCAAATCGATGGATTCAAGTTACAAGAAAGGAGATTCTGACTAAACCTCAGGAAGCACTTTCTGTCTGACAGTGGAACGGTTTCCCTTTGGAGGTGGTGGACTCCTTCCTTGGAGGTTTGTAAGCCGAGGCTGGATGATCCTCTGTCATGGATGCTTCAGTTGAGATTCCTGCATTGCAGGCAGATGAACTTGGTGATGCTTGGGCTCCCTTCCAACTCTACAATGTTATTATTCCATGAACTATCATTTATTAAACTAAGAGTGCAGTCTAAACCCAGGAGGGTTTAACCAAGATCCCCACTGCCTTGCCCCCTCACCCCCCTGGCAGCAATGCTGTTGCCAAGAGCCCAGGCTAGCAGGGGTGACCTTTCTGGCTGCCCTGTGACCTCCAGGATCAAAGGCAGCTTGCTTCTGAATGCCACCATCCCATCTCCTGCTACTGGTTTTCCATCGTTTGTGTAAACAGGATAATGGATTAAATAGGCCTTTGGTCTAATACTGCAGGTCTCTCCCTCCATTCTTAGCTGTCAATGCACTGTACATCTTCAGGCTGTAGGAGCAGGGATTTCATTTATGAATATCGACTCCCTATACAAGCCCTATACACTTGTACAAAATTACAATGTTAAGGAAAATAATAGGCTAGACCTCTTTCCCCTGGCATGATCATTTTTATGTACAGTGGGGTGTACATAGGAAGGAGGATATTGAAATGCTTAACTTCATACCAACAGTCCATTGTTGCTCTTCCCACAACAGCTTCAGATATTGTTTCATTTCTCAGAAACAACTGACTTCTGAACAAAGACAGGACCTCTTTGTAGCAGCCAAGCCTTGAGGTCACTACCAAGCAGCACATTATCTCCTGAGGATTCATGAACTTCTATGCCCTTCCTCAAAAGAACTGATATTTTAGCCCCCAAACTCCCCTCTGAGGTAGGTTTGGCTGGAAGACATTGATTTCCCCATTGCTGTCCAGTGAGTTTCAGAACGAAGCCGGACAACGTTTGTGTAAAACATATTCATTCTTCTTTTGCGAACTCAAATGGTTTGCCTGACTGTGCCACAGAGTATCCTAAGGCAAAAACATATTAGCAGATAGCATTAAATTTACAATTATTACCAAGGTAGAAAGAGGGCAAAACACTGCATTTTTATAATGGATTTTCACATCCTTACCTCAGTAGGATTTTTCTGTGAGGTAAGCAGTTTTGAAATATTCAGACAGACTAAGCTTGTTTACTCATGTTCTGGGTCAGCTCTTCAGATGGTGTAAACTGGTTGAGCTCCATTAAAAGCAATTGTTATTGAACCTGTATGAAGAGGAATTTTTGCTCAGTGTCTACTTTTGCTGTACTGTTTGTACATTCTCTCAGTTTTGTTCCTATTGAGTATTCAGTCTATGATGGACAACCAGCCACCCAAATTAGCATATTTCCCATTGCCAAACGAGGTTGAAGATCATCGAGGCACCTGAATTGCAGATTCCAGTCAGCAATTTTGTTTCCAACAAAGGAGCCCTTCTTGCTATTATGCAAATATCATCTTTCACCAGAAGGCAAATTCTTGCCTCTTAATATTTAAATTCCATCTCCACATCACTGATCTCTAAACAACATCCTTTCTGTGAAATTTTCTTAAGAACTTTGTAGGACTTACAACAACAATAATAATAATAATAATCTTGGTTTTCCTCTCTCCGGCAGAGTGAAACTATTGGCTGTTGTAAAGCAGAGCGTTCCGCTTTCAGGACACAGAAGGGAGGAAAACTCAACTTAAAACTGTTAGAGGAATTACAATGTCAACTGAATCAAACTCCTGTCCTTGGGGAAAGAGCTAAAGCAGGAAGGGAAGAAAGAAACAGACCTGCTATTATCAGAGCTTTGATTCTCTTTCCATCAGAGAAAGAGAAAGAGGCCATGTTGGCAGGATGCAATTAAATGCCTCTACTTTCTGGCAGCGTGCAAATCAGGTGGGAAAAGCTCTTTTTATGTGCCCCACCCATGTGGTTGTTAACACACACTCCCCACTATGGAAAATGGCACTATGGAATGGCACTGTCGGAAAACAACTCCCATATCTCAGCCAGTGTGAGCAATGGGGGCATAGGTAACATTTAATGTTGTCCTGATAATGGCTCAGGACCGCAATACCTCAAGGACCACCTCTTTCCATATGAACCCATCTGGACCCTGAGATCATCTTCTGAGGCCCTTCTTCATGTGCCTCCTCCTTGAGAGGTCCAGAGGGTGGCAACACAAGAACGGGCCTTCTCTGCAGTGGCTCCCCATCTGTAGAATGCTCTCCCCACTGTTCTTATTTTGATTTTATATATTGTGATATTTTCTGTGAACTGCCCTGAGACCTCCGGGTATAGGGCAATATATAAATTCAGTGAATGAATGGATGGATGGATGAAATGCAGATTCACTGTTATCTGTTCTTGTCCAATTGAAATATTAAGGACTTGTTTACACTTCCCTTTGTCCTGTGGCTAGAAAGCATGGGGCTGTGTGGTTTCGCTTTGGCCCACCTCTTTATCCCAGAAAACCCACTCTTTAGTGCTAAATTGGAGCAAACATCGATCCTGAGAAAACCCAGTTGACATTTGCACTGCTTCTTCCTGGGGGAAAGCAGCGGGGGAAAGCAGATAAGCCCTAACTGCGGCTGCAATCCCAACACATTTACATGGGAGCAAGTCCCGTTGAATTTCAGTGGGGCTTACTTCTGAGTAAATATGTATAGGCTGGCCTCGTTAAAGCAAGCATAGAGAAATATATTGTTGTAATAGGTGAAGAGGTGTTCTCTGGCTTGCACCAAGAACAGTCACCGCTTCTTATGAAAGAACTTTAAACTGTTTATTTTGGTACAAAGATGCAGCTGAGGCCCAGAGTCTCAGTCAGTCAGACATCTTCAAATTTATTCATGTATGTGACTACAGCGGCAAGAATGTTATTTGCCCCAAAATGGAAAGAAATCCCGACAAAAGAAGAATGGATAAAAAAAAAAAGGAATATGCAGAAATGGTGAAACTTACCAGATGAATAAGAAATCAAGATAACAAACCTTTTATAAAAGAATGGAAATGGTTTGTTGAATATTTACAAACAAACTGTAAACAGATAAGGACATTGGCAGGATTATTGTAATAACCTGCAGTTTCATAAAAGCATATATTTAAAGTAAGTGAATAAAAGATTAAGTTAAGTTAGAATATGCAGGAACTGTAAAAAATAAATTTAAGGAACTGCAGAGAGAGGAGGGAGGAAGTCGAGTTTTGAAATGTTAGAATGATTGTAAAACTATTGAAATGTAAATAACTAGAAATCATTTTTTTTTTTTTAAGTCAGTCATCTTACAAATAAAGAGGGTCCTTCTTGCCACATATTTGAAGGAGGCCTTCAGACTAACTTTTTACTCTCCAACGTACCATTTCCATGCAGCTGGGCACAGAGATGTGATCTTTCATGTTGATTGGTTAATGTAGAAGATTGTGCAAAGTGTTTTTCAAAGGGAAAAACTAATAGTTGGTAAGAAAGGGAAACTCCTGCTCAGGTCTTCTCTGCACTGCAACTGGTTCCAAGTCTCTTTCTCCCTCTCTCATTTGAGGGGGGTGTGGCATTCGTTCGGAGCCCCCGGTCGTCTCACGGACTATTGACCTGTAAACCACTAATCTGCTGCCACCAACCAGGTCCTCCCCGGTAAATCACTTAGTCTCAGCCAGGTTCTTAAGTTAACAATGGAGATTGTAGTTTATTGCAAACACAAATAAACTTTAAATGCATTCGAAACGCTGTTACTCTTTACCCTCTTAGTCTTATTTTATTCTGTCTCTAACTTTTCTACCTCCCCTCGCACAAGAACCAACTGCACTAACTGTCTCTCTGTTTCCAACTGTCTGCCAACTGTTTTCCCAGCTGCCTTCTCCCAACCAACCAACCAACTAACTAACTAACTAACCAACCCTAGAGCTAAGCCCTTTTATAAACAGGTAGGCTCCGCCTCTGGCTTTTCTATTGGTCTACCTATTAACTGTTTCTCTCCCCCTGTACAGACATTTTCAAAAGAACGGGCAAACGCCACATCGGGGGTGGGGGGAGAAAGCTGCGTGCATGGAACAAAAGCTCCAGGCATGATCAAGGCTTGATGAAACTTCCTCAGTCTTTTCCCAAAAGATGATACTGATTTTATCCTTGCCGGGTGGGTTCTGCTTTTTTTAAGATGGGTTTTTTCGCCCACAGAATTCTGTCTCTACTACCTAACTGTCCCACTTCAACTTCCAGAACCATTATGCTCCATAGGTCCCCCGCGAACTGCCAAGGTTTGTTATAATTGTGATCTACCACATGACAAAGCGTGTTCTCCTTCATGGTTTTTTGGTCCCAGTTGCTGCACCTGGCGTGGCAGTCACTGTCCAGCCGCCACTGATGGAGCCAGAAAGCGTGTTAATAAGGTGGCAATGAAAGCAGTCATTGCTCATGGTGGTTCTGTGATTGCGCACCCCGATATCACCTTCAAGGCGGCCGTCCTTTTCAGGGACGATGGTGTGCATCTTTCCCTGTTGGGAAATGACACATGGTTAAATTCTGTTGTGTGGGTTTGAAGGTGTGGCTGCAGTTGTGAGTGGTTGGCGGCGAGCTTTAGTGCTCGGTGGCGGTTAGGCATTGGTTTATGGTTTGGTTGGTTGAGGGGAAGTGGTTGAGTGCCTGCCCTTGGTAGGTTGAGTGCCTGCCCCTCTAATGCTGCTGCGGCAAGGGATTCCGTTAAAGGAATTGGGGGCTAACTATTGCTTGTCCACTCTGTCAAGGGGGCTCGGGCCATAGCAATGAGCTCCTGGTTGCATTTGGGGTGAGGGCAGGTTCCCTGCTCCGCGTAACCCCCAATTCTGACCCCCCCCCCAAGTGTATTCCCCTATTCTGACTTTTGCATTGTGCGGAATGTCAGTCTGTCCCCCATGGTGGGGGCAGATAGTCGCAACCAATGCCTAAGCAACCACTCACAAATTTGTATTTCAATAAAGTTGTGGCCAAAATTATGCCAAAAATCTTAAACAAAAATTCTGTGTGATGTGTGAGTTATTGGGGTGGCCCTGGGGACCTCGACACGCAACAAGTGATTTCCCAGCTTTAAAATAAAACCAAAACTGAAATAATACTTCACAGCTATAAAGGACAAGTTTTGCTCTAATTTGCCCTAATCTTTATTGAAAAGAAAGTATCTCCCACACTCAAAAGTCATTTTGCTTGCAAATGTCACAGGCAATGTGTACACATTTTTTAAATGAAGAGATAAACTTTATCCTTGCAGAATCCAAGCTGGACTTGTAGTTGAAGTAGCTCTTCAGATGTTATCTCTGGGCCAGATATTCTGTCAGTCAATAAGTAAATGGGAATGTTCACCAATTAGGATATATTGTCTGAAACACTTGTCGGCGAATAGTTTTCTGCAGATGCTTGGGTGCTAGAACGTAGTGCCAAAAGCAGTGACGTCTAAGATTCAAGATATTTTTTTCCTGCCTTTTCTTTTTAAAAATTCAGCACAAGTGTATCTGCTGAGTATATGGTCCTGAACATCTGCTATCAGTGGATAATGTCAATGGTTTAATGTTTCTTTGGGGATAATTGAAGTTTATCAAGTGCAATGCAGTTCTGTCAAGTTGGAAGTAACTTTGCCTTTTCTTTCTTAGGGAGGGCAGTTTCGAGGTTGCAAAAAAAAATGAAATAAAACACTAGTGCTTTTCTTATATTATTTCATCATCTTCATTTATTATTTCCAGAGCATTTAACATGTACAAAGCACTGTGCAATGGACAAAAACTCACTGTGATCCCTACCTAAAGGCCTGAAATGTAATAAAGATGAAGAGAAGAGAAATGGGGAAGGAATACTAAAAGATTGTGCGGGTGCTAGGTGAAGATGAATAAAAACCAGGCCGAAACCATCAGTAACTATAGAAGAGCACTGCTACTGGAAAGGTAAGAAGCAAATGGTATTTTAAAATGGGAGAGAGGGGAGACAGATGGATGGATGGACAGGTTGGTGTTAAATGAAATAAAATTCCCTTGGTGCAGCAAGACAGAATGGATGAAAGGGGGGGGAGTATAGGCAGCATTTCATTCATTATTTCCAGACCCTCCAAGTGTCCCTATTTTCCAGGGAGAGTCCCGGGTTTACAGAAGCCATCCTGGTTTCTTATTTGATCCCGGAATGTCCCGATTTTCCTTAGGATGTCCCTATTTTTATCTGAGAAATGTTGGCGGGTATGGAGTTATGCGATGCACGCACACACCCCAAGCCAAGGAGATAAGTAACTATGCAACCTTTAGAAGACATTTGAAGGCAGCCCTGTATAAGGAAATTTTTTAATTTCTAATGTTTTATTATGTTTTATATATGTTGGAAGCCGCCCAGAGTGGCTGAGGAAACCCAGTCAGATGGATGGGGTATAAATAATAAAAATATTATTATTAATGTTTTGGAATAGGACGTCCCTATTTTAATCAGAGAAATGTTGGGGTGTATGTACCGTATTGGCCCAAATATAAGCCGCACCTTTAAAATTCGGGGGGGGGGAGAGAGACAATACCCGAAAATAAGCCGCTCCCCTAAAAGTCCGCAGGCACTCACACCCGTTCCATTTTACCATTTCAGCTGTTTCAGCTGTTTCACCATTTCAGCAGCGATATTACAAAAGCCAATTTTTGTAAGGTCACGGATTTAGGCCACACTTTACCTTTTCACGGTCGGAATTTTTTTGGGGGGGAGGGAGGTTTATATTCAGGCCAATACGGTATTCCTGTTGCCTAGAAATCATCAATACTCATTTGCGAAAGCACATGGAATTGTCCATCACAATAAAATAAATGATGCCATTGTTTCATATAGACATGAAAATTATCTAGGACCAAAAAGGGATATCAAGCTATTAAGAATAAATGAAGAAAACCCTCCAACATTTCTCTGATGAGAATAGGGGTGTCCTATTCCGTCGTCATCATCACAATTTTACTATTGACTATTTCCACCTATTTAGAAAAAGTATGTTAATATTTTAATATGTGTGGGATGAACAGAAGTAACCAAAGAGGGCATCATTGGAGGGGCGTGAGAAATCCACATGTAAGTACTAAAAGCAGAAGAAAGATGGCCAATGCTCAAGCTTAGACAGATCAAAGAAACAGAATTTAATCTGATAAAGAGAACAATTTGTTTGTCGTTCCTGATACAACATGTTTTTTTAAAAAAACCATGTAACAGATCCATTCAAATAAGAGCTACGAATTCCAAGATGAGTTCGGCAGTGTGGACAGCAAAGGATATCAGGTGAACAACATCATATGGATTTGATTCCCTCTCCCCCCCCCCCCTTTTTCTCTAATATTAAAATCTGTATGTTGGCCAAATGGATTTTTGCTAATCATTGTGATGACCTTCTGTTTGGTAATCTACATACTATTTCTATTTGCTTAGATGGCTCGGGTAAGAGAATGCCAGTCACTTAGGACATCTCTATTTGTCTACTCTAATGTTTAACCAGCTGCCAAACTACTTCTGTAGGTGGCATCAGGCATCCCAACTGCGATGCAGCTGGCATGGCAAGGAGAGAGAGCAGCTGGTTGAGAAAGCACAGCAGAGCAACATGAAAGACATGAAAGCACAGGGAATGGGGTGGACTGAATTCCTTGAGATATATATTTTTAATAGCTCCTTAAGCTTTACATGTTATTATAGGAAACCTTTCCTTTATTTTCTAACCATTTGATTGATGACTTGTTCTGCCTTCTCCAGATACAGTCAAATATTTTATCTCTCTTTATTCTTGTAGGAAAGAAAATCTGGGAATTGGGGAATAAGCAAGAAAAAGATGCCCATTTAAGAGATGCCAAATTACTCCATCTGTGAGGATGGCAAAGTGCTCTGAGTTTCCACCTCTCAGCCTTACCCTTTTAGTGGAAATCTGTGATTGGCATGACATCGGGGGAAGAAAGTTTCTTGGCACTGACCTTGAGGGCTCTCAACCCCTTTAAAGTGTCCGACTCTGAAATGTTGCATCACTCCTTGTCTATTGGATGCAGTCCTATTTATAGTCACTGTTCATCAATCACCTAAATATTTATTATCAGGTGCAAACTGAAAAAATAAATCGGCACAAAGGATATGCTGACTCACCATATACCAGGGGCAGGGAACTTCTCATCATCAACTCCTGGTCATGTTGGCAACGGCTGAATAGAAGGGAAATCCAGCATTATCTGGAGGACCTATTGACAGAACCTATTTGGTGTTTCGCAACTTGCTGACTAGTTGCAGGACCTTAGCCAGACCTAGCAGAGTACACGCAGAATCCACGGAAGCAGTTGGCAAATTGGCTGCAGACAGGATAGACGAAGCAGGAACCAGGAACTTGTAGTTAGGTGTTTATTATATACAGTGGACTATTTACAGGAACAGAACACGGATCTTTAGCTTGCTCTTTCTTACACAACTCACAACTCCTACACTGACTGACACACAGAACTCTGAACCTCTGAACCTCGAACTAACACATTCCAGTTAGTAGGCCATTAATTATCACTCCCTTGAGAGAGCTTGACCAATCAGGGAGCGGTCTCCATGCCTCTGTTATCACCAGACAGACTTACTCCTTCAGATTGCCTTCTGGCTGTCTGCCAAACCTTAATTGACTCTGTGTGAGTAGCTGCATGTACACAGTCTCCCAACAGGGCCAAAGATTAGCCACATCTGCTTTAAATCATATCTTCTGGAACCTCCACTCCCAAGTCTTGCTGAAATTGCCAACAGCATGGAGAAGGTCTACCCCACACTTAGACTCGCCAACAAAACGGCTACTGATGGCCAGACAGATAATATAACACCAGTCCTGAAAGACCTGCATTGGTCCCAGTACATTTCTGAGCACAATTCAAGGTGTTGGTGCTGACCTTTAAAGACCTAAACGGCCTCGGCCCAGTATACCTGAAGGACCGTCTCCATACCCATCGTCTAGGCCGGACACTTGAGGTCCAGCTCCGAGGGCCTTCTGGCGGTTCCCTCGCTGAGAGAAGTGAGGTTACAGGGAACCAGGCAGAGGGCCTTCTTGGTGGTGGCATCCACCCATCCAACCCTTCAGATGCCAAGGAAATCAAAAACTATCTGACTTTTAGAAGACACCTGAAGGCAACCCTGTTTAGGGAAGTTTTTAATGTTTGATGTTTTATCATGTTTTTAATATTCTGTTGGGAGTCACCCAGAATGTCTGGGGGAACCCAGCCAGAGGAGCAGGGTATAAATAAATTATTATTATTATTATTATTATTATTATTATTAACCACAACATAGCTTGACTAACAACCTGCATTAATCTTTTATCTGGGACCTAGGTATACATGCACGGAAACTCCTTAAGAAACATTTACTGAAACTATTTCAGCTTCTCTCAGTAATGTTGCAGAGCAAGCAGGACGGACCAGTTTTGCTTTATGATGTTGCTTCGGGCAAAGTCCAGTGGAACCTCCATTCAGGAGTTGAACAATTAATCTGATCATTCAAGTGCCTTCAGTGTTCACCATCTGACTGCATTTCATGGGCAATGCTACCAGGAACATTATCACAACTCATTTTTGGCTTGTTAATGACAGGAGATTTACTCGCCCCATTGCAGTACACACAAATTAAGCTCCAGATCATGTTTCATTGCTAAATAATTCACAACAGTTTAAATATATTTGGTCTTGGGTGCCCTTCAGGACTGAGGACTAAAGTATAACGTGTGTGTGTGTGTGTTTAAAAATGCATTATTTCTATAATTAATGCCAGTATTTTGCAGATGAGAAAACCTATTTTAATCTTAACTGTTGCTGTTCTCACATCAGTCTATGTTGTTGGTAGCAATTTTCATAGGTGTTTTCCCCCCCATTATATCACATTTCTATATCTCTTTCTATCCTCCCGCCTGGTACATTGTGTGTTCTTCTCTTTTCAATGCCTCACCGTCAGAAAACAGCTTCATTTATTTATCAGAGAAAATCATTTGAATGCATCTTTTACTATTTCACTCTCCAGGTGCTCCATCTCTCTGTCTTATTACTGCGCTCTCCTAGATATCGGTTGGGTTTGTCAACAGAGGTGTGTTTTGCCATAGAGATAAAAGCAATTACTTTTAATTGTGATTCACTGCGTGAAAAGGTTAGGGGAGCCTATGGTTCTGTTATCCTTGCATTCATACCAGTACCTGTGGCTTGCATCATGGGCCCACACTTGCTGAGGAGAAATGAAAATCCTGTCTCCCTCCACTGACAGCACATTGTGTGGTTTGTTAGACATGGCAGAGTGAAGATAATATATTGCTTTTAGAAGACTCCGAGGCCTGCCGTGGCCGTTTGCACCTCATAATTAGCATTTAAATGGCCCGTTTCAAATATTTCAAAGCACATCACATACATTATCTCAGTCATCCTCGCAGCAGTCTTCTAAGGTATGACAGTATTCTTTCCGTCCTCATTTTGCAGAGGTGAGCTTGAAACTGAGAAATAGTGGCTCACCTAAAGCCACCTAATGAGTGTCTCGTCAAGGCATTAAGTCCATTGTCAAGTTTACAACTCACAAGTTGCAGTCCAGTGCTCATTTATCTGGAGTTGGATATATATATATATATATATATATATATATATATATATATCCTTCAGGAATCATTTAACACAGTAGCCAGTGTCCAGAGTCAGCAATCTTGAGGCCAGCACTCCTGTTGACCCTCAGAGCATCAAGGCTAGAATCATCTAGATGTGTGGTGTGGTGGTTACTCTGAATCAGAGCATCGATCCATCTAACTCAGTATTGTCTACACAGACTGGCACGGGCTCTCCAGGGTCTCAAATCCAGCCTTGCCTGTCAATTATTGCAAATGAACCTGGGATTTTCTGAATGCAAGCTATGTGCTACCACTGAACTAGGAACTGTCCCCAAATGACAGCGATGATGTGGAATAAGGGGTACTTTATATTTTAATAACTTTTGTTGTTGCTGCTTTTTTTCAGCCAGAACTCACCAGAACTCAGTTCCAGCACCTCTCAGGTGGGCACCATTGTCATTCTAAGAGAACAAGGAAGGTCTTCATGGTGAGTTCCAGCACCTTTTCCCCCTAGAGAGCCAGTGTGGTGTAGTGTTTAAGAGCGGTAGACTTGTAATCTGGTGAACCGGGTTCGCTTCCCTCCTCCTCCACATGCAGCTGCTGGGTAACCTTGGGCCAGTCACACTTCTCTGAAGTCTCTCAGCCTCACTCACCTCACAGAGTGTTTGTTGTGGGGGAGGAAGGGAAAGGAGAATGTTAGCCGCTTTGAGACTCCTTAGGGTAGTGATAAAGCAGGATATCAAATCCAAACTCCTCCTCCTCCTCCTCCTCCTCCTCCTCCTCCTCCTCTTCTTCTTCTTCTTCTAGATTCATCTAGTCTAAACCCCTGCAATGCAGGAATCTTTCACCTAAAATGGGGCTCAGACCCACGACTCAAGATTAAGACTCTTGTTCTCTACCAAAGAGCATTTCATGTAAAATGCAAAAATCCACCCGGATGGGCATGCTGGCTCCAAAAAAGAGGACATGTCCAGGAAAACCCAGACATATGGCAACTCTAGCAAGAGAACAGTTACTCAACCAGCAAAGAACATAAAATTCAGTAGGAAGAACCCTACACACTCTCAGTAGACTTTACTACTACTACTACTACTACTACTACTACTATTAGCATTCATATCTGCCCTTCACCTGAAGGTCTCAGGGTGGAAATATACAAAATCCAAGCTGAAAATTAAGCAATAAGTTTAAAACAATGTAAAACAAAATATAGAGTTCAGTTATGAATGAAATGAAGTAGGAAGCTTCCCAGGATTAGGTTACACTGAGCATATTTAAACTGCTTTTATTGGGATTTGAATTGCATGTTTTAACGTGTGTTTTTAAATGAAGTTGTACATTTGGTTATTACCGTAAGCCACCACTGGGAGTCTATAGTCCTGGAAGGTGACCTTAGAAATGTCTTACATAAATAAACCTACCCTGCAGTATCCCACAGAGACCAGGCAGTTTGAACAACATGATCCTTCAGAGAGAAGATTTTTTTAAAGAGTCAGCTTCGCGAAGTGAGGCAGAAGGGAAGGGTTGGTTTTCAAAGCACATGGTGGGTTTGGACAGAAGGTGGGATCAGTTTCCCTCCACAGAGCAGAGAGGGTAGACTAAAGGAGAATGCAAAGCTGAATAGGGAACCTAAACTCAGAGGAATCATGTACTTGAGTGCCTAGTGCAAAAGTACTGGTAAAGAAAGTGTTGTCTGCAAAATCAAGGTGCAGAATCCTATCATTAAGAAGCACAGGTGGTTTTTAATTAGTTTACTGGCAGGGACAGAGTGTCAGGGTGCTGTCAGCGGCTGTCGGCTGGTTGCCCAGGAAGCAAGGAAAAGTTTATCACAGTCCTTTTTTATTTCAATCTTTACAGAGAGAGGCTATAGAACCCAGCCTCTTGGATAATGGCGTTGTCCCGAGGGAATCTCCACCCACCGTCTCTCCTACTTCCTCGTTCATCACTTCTACGGGTGCTGCTACGTGCCCTCTGTCTCTGAGCAATTTTCTCTCCTACTTTCAAGGCTCACCGGGTTCTGGGAGATGGAGGGTCTGGAATGCTTTCGAACGACAATGTGTCAGCTAGCTGCCATCCTGGTTCTGCCTCCTCCACTTCCATTATTTCCCAACTTTCCCCCTCATCTGCCTCTGAGCTGCCACCCCCCTGTTGCAAATCTATACTGTCTTCCTCTTCCTCCTCCCTGGAAGGGTCCGGGTGGTCTCCACCATTCCTCCTCTGCCCAGTCCCTGACACAGTCAAAAAGGGCTTTGCTCTCACAAGGGTTAATGGAAGGCCAAATGGATGATTGAAACCTTTCTCATAGTTGTTTTATTAGTTCGCTTGCTTGCTTTAGAATTCATTCATTACATTGAGTTTATACACCTTGGGATACTTAAAAAAAAACAACCAACCCTCAAAGCAGGTTCACAAAACATAAAACAGTGAATGCAACCCTTCCAGCTACAGTTGTGTACCACGGGGTCAGTAAAGACTGCCTACCGCCAGCTGGTGGGGAGAGGAAGCTGTGGTCCAGTGGCAGCTCAAAGTAGCCTCCCGACTGCCAGGGGTTGACTCCGAGTACTGGGGCTCACCCCTGGTTGCAGCCAATCATGGGCAAGCCAGGAGGCACCATTTGTGAGTGGACCAGAGGGGAAGCTTCTTCCCTCTTGTCCACTCTCTGGATATAGCCACCCTGAGCCCAGTCTTGGCTGGAGAGGGCGGGGTATAAAATTATTATTATTATTATTATTATTATTATTATTATTATTAGAGCCAGCCACATCAAGGCCTCAACCTCAGTTGTCACCAGATTCCCCCTCCCACCCAACCCTACTCTTTATGCTGGTGGGCTGCCTGAGGGTAAGCCCTGTGGAGGACCTCGCTCCTTTGGTTGCCATATTTGGGGCCAGGGAGGCATTCGCCAGTGTGGTGTAGTGGTTAAGAGCGGTAGTCTCGTAATCTGGGGAACCGGGTTCACGTCTCCGCTCCTCCACATGCAGCTGCTGGGTGACCTTGGGCCAGTCACGCTTCTTTGAAGTCTCTCAGCCCCACTCACCTCACAGAGTGTTTGTTGTGGGGGAGGAAGGGAAAAGGAGATTGTTAGCCGCTTTGAGACTCCTGAAGGGGAGTGAAAGGTGGGATATCAAATCCAAACTCTTCTTCTTCTTCTTCTTCGCCTTCAGACTGACTGGGCCGGTCGGAGGGTTTTGCCTACCTCATAGCAACTTAATGGCAGTAAGGCACTGGGTTGAATTCTCAGTCTAATCGGATGGGGGTGAGCCTCCCCTCCTCTCTGAGGGATCAGGTTAGCTCCTTAAATGGATCCGGGGGGGTCGGGTGCTTCTGTCCAGACAGGGGCTGATGGGCCATAATACTCGCAAAAATTGTGGTCGTGGGGGGCAGGGGTGTCCCAATTATTATGTCTGTCATAGGGTGATCCTTAACTTTGGTTAACCCTGCCAAATAACAACAACAACAACAAAAATTTATTGAGTTGGTTGAGTCACAATACACACTCAATGCCTGCACCAAAACCTCCTGACATCTGTAATCAATAAAGTTGTATCCTGTTTAAATCCCAATTGGATGCACTGCATTTATTGCAACTATTACAGTGGTACCTCGGATTACAAATGCTTTAGGTTACAAATGCTTCATGTTACAGACTCCACTAACCCAGAAATAGTACCTCAGGTTAAGAACTTTGCTTCAGGATGAGAACAGAAATTGCAGCACAGCGGCAGCGGGAGGCCCCATTAGCTAAAGTGGTACCTCAGGTTAAGAACAGTTTCAGGTTAAGAACGGACCTCCAGAACAAATTAAGTTCTTAACCAGAGATACCACTGTACTGCAGTTCCAACAAAAGCCTGCAAAACAGCTTACAGTGAAATAATTAACGTATAATAAACATAACTGTGGATAGATAAGTTCAGGGGCTGTTCTTTTTCCCCTTTCTCCTGGCCCTTTCATGTTGCCCTTTCCCTGTAAAAGATGCCCAGCGAAATGCCACCTGCTTTGCATCCCAGCCTCTGCCTCAGCCACCCCTCCATCCTCATTTGAAGCTAGAACACATTTAATGTAGCAATATTTAACAAATTGCCCAGACACCCACCCTTCTGCTATTTCCCCCCTGGCACCTGAAAGAAAAGGAGCTGATTCTGTACTTGATTTTGCTGTGCATGTATATGCATTTAGCGCAATTAAATTTCACCTCAGCAAATCTCCATTTGTTGTATGTACTCATCAAGAAGATGGATGTTTCGGTTATGAGGCCAGATTGATTCCATCGCTTTGTATTTAAGTGCAGCAAATGAAAAGTGTTTTTTAAAGCCTATTTATGTTTCCATCGTTCCTATCACTCTTTATGAGGCACAATAACAAAGGGTATCGTGGCACCTCGCAGAATAACGCATTTACCTCCCATGAGCTTTTGTATGTAAAAACCTACTTTGTCAGACGCATGAAGCAGACAGAGAATGTTAGACACACACACAAACAAACAAACAAACAAAAAAACCCAAGCTGCAACTAAGTATTGCAGTGTATCTGAAGGGGGAAGGAATGGGTTTCTGTGCAGTCAGTTTGAAACTGACCCAAAATCCCATTTTTCCTCCTCTAAGGGAGCATTTCTAAAATGCTCTAACTTGAGCTCTTGAGCCAAAACCCAGCTGTATAAACAAGTGCTCAAAGCCCTCTCCCTTATCAGTCCGTGACGGCAATGAGTGGCCTTGTCAGTTCCAGTAGAGCAGGGATGATGCGTCTGGGTCTTATCTTATATCCTGACCACAAAGACCACAAAGACGCACAGACCTTGTCAAGTCTGACAAGAGACCTGGGAACGGCGCCAGGAGTTGGTGACCTCCTGCCCCAAGATAAGAGTATACGAACAGGAACAACCTTTTATGGTCAAGAGTACAGGAAGAGGAAAACCCTTTTATGGTTAAGAGTTCCGGAGCAGGAACATATGTGATGTCAACCTGCGTGTATAGGCTGACGTGGCTGGATTCCTGGGGAAGGGGGGAGAGGGTGCCTGGAGGATATATATACTGCATGAAATTTCTCATTTCTCTGGACTTGCTGTGAACTGACCACGCAAGTGCCTTCCGCTATCCGGAGAGCAGAATAAACTCTTTCTCGGAATCAACCTCGGTGTCATTTGACTTCCTTTCTCCCTCCCGGGAGCAACGCAGACCCCACCAGTCAGTAAAGTCTAATAAGGCTACATATCCACCTTCCTAAAAGGACTTTTCCTGTTCAGTTTTCATGCTATCCGTTCTGTTGAGGCAGAGGATGGCAAATATGGCAGGATGATCCACATTATATTCTGGGAATTATTCACGTTCTTACGTAGCTGCATTGTTTAATACTTTCCGGGCATATTATAAAGTAGTTGTGTTCTGTGTTATGAATCAAGCACTGCTACGAGTTGCTTCTTTTGGTTTTCCAAAGTATTTATTATCGATAATAATAAAAAATGGTGCGATGCAAGCAAATGTTTATTCTGAAAGTGTGGCCCAGAGGAAAAAGAAGTTTGAGAAACACTGCCTTTAAAAAAATCACTCCTATCCCCACACCCCAGACATGTACCTTCTGTTTTTCTTTCCCAAATTCCACTCTGTATTCCAATGCTACTAAGCATGCTCAGTCCTTAGTGGAATATGTTGGGAGGGTGGAATTGACCCAGTAACTGTTCTTAAAACTTTTTTTCCCACTTCTGCAAACCATGGTATTCCCCTGAGCATAATAAATAGGGGGAAATTTAAAAGATAACTTCAGAATATTTGTTTTGGAATTGAAAAAGACGGCTAACCTTAATTATGATAAACTTTTTCATTACTTTAATTCTAGAAGAAGAAGAAAAGCTGCATCAGTCCTAAAGTATGATTTTTTAAGCTGTTGTGCATATCTTCCTCTCTTAAAAGTTGTTTTGTAAACTTACCATTCAGAAAGCTTATTTGCATGTTTATCTAGAATTTTTTTATAAATTTCCAAAAAAAGGGGGGGGAAGTCTGTTATGCGGTAAATATTTTACGAAGTTAAGGACTCAATCTCATTGACTTCAGCAAAAGAGTTATGCGTATTGTTCTCAGCACCAATTTTCCCATAAGACTTGACTATGGTTGCATGGTAATGTGTTCTTATTCTGTTTCTAAAGCTGTTTTTCGTATTAGTGTTGTGGTAATACAGGATTAAAACTGATGGTTATTATTATTATTTTAGAAAACAGGCTCTGCACTTTACCTTTTTTTACTTCTTACTTATATTGCAAACCATTTTGTTTGTATCTTTTGGTACCCCCTCGATCACTGTATCCTTAACATCTTTTCCTCCTTATGAAACAAAAATATGTGCCATTTATTTAATCCCTGGTGTTCATATAAAATTTTCTGTAAACTTTTGCATAGCCCGTTATGTAAGTTAACATACTCTTTTGCATAGGAGCCAACTCTAGGAGTCGAGGGCCCTTTGGCCCCCCGATAAAATCTTTGAGGGGGCCAGCCCCCCTCCCCAGGTTGATGGCATTGCCATTCAAATATTGGGTGTGTGCCACATCTTGTGATTGATTATGCAAGGCGGGGCTTACCTGGGCCCCTCCAATATTTTATTCAAGTTGGCACCCCTGATGCGCAGCCATCAATTTGTTTTTGTTTTCTTATAAATGATTTTTACCGGTTTTACATATAATCACATTACGTAACATCGTACCCTCTTGTTTTATCTCTTTGTCTCGACTGAGCCTAACGGCTTCCCTCCCTCCCGTCTGATGGTTTGCAAAATTAAACTTGACATCTTTACATTTCGTTTCGTTTCCTATCCTTGTTATATCATTACCTGGAATATTATATTACTCAACCTGAATAGGTAGCAATTTCACCTTACAGATCTTCAGATAACCCTGCTAATGATGTTAATTGCTTACAGTTGTCTTTCAAATAGAATAGAAATTTGTTCCAATCCTTTTGGAATGCTTGGTCTTGCTGGTTCCGGATTCTTCCCGTCAGTTTCGCCAGTTCTGCAAAGTCCATCATTCTCATCTGCCACTCTTCTTTTGTTGGTAACTCCTGTCGTTTCCATCTTTGGGCTAACAAAATTCTTGCCACAGTTGTTGCATATAAGAACAATTTTTTATCTTGTCTCGGTATCTCTCTACTCACTATACCTAATAAAAAAGCTTCAGGGTTTTTTTTAACAAAGGTTTTTTAAACATTTTCTTTAACTCATTATATATCATTTCCCAGAAAGCTTTTACCTCTTTACATGTCCACCACATATAGTAAAAAGTACCTTCCTTTTCCTTACATTTCCAACATTCTTTTTTCCCCCTATACATTTTGGCCAGTTTAACTGGTGTTAAATACCCCCCTATACATCATTTTCATAACATTTTATTTAAGCGTACTGCATGCTGTGAAGTTAAAACCTTTTGCACAGGGGCCATGCTAATCTTCTCTGTACCGTTCGAATTTTAGTATATGTGCTGCCGAAACAAGCCATCAATTTGTTTGGGGGGGATCAGAAGGCATTGTACACCCCCCAAAAATGCCCCACCTACAAAGGATGGGTGCAATAATGTTTGAAAGTGGCATCTCTGGCAGAATCAGGAGTTTCAAGCAGTCTTCTCAGGTCTCTAACAATTTTAGAAACGTTTGTACCATATCTATGACAATCTATTCATCAGCTGCAGATTTGTCAATTGAAAGGCATTGCCTCAATTATCCAAGAGATTTCTCAATTTAGCATAGTGGCTCTAATATATCTGCAGGTAATAGACATAGGTCCAGTGGAAAGAATACAGGCATCTGAAAGAGAAGGACTTTAACGATTTGGTGAGGCAGATTCTGCTGCTTGCCTTCTATCACTGTGCCATTGAGAGCGTGCTCACTTATGGCTTATGTGTGTGGTACGGAAGCTGTACTACCCAGGACAGGATGGGGTTGTGCAGGGTTGTTAAGGCAGCAGAGAGCATTGTTGGCTGCCCACTCTCCACCTTAGAGCAGATTTATGCCACAAGGTGCCATAGGAAAGCACTGGACATAGTAAAAGATCCATCGCATCCTGGTCACTGTCTCTTCGAGCTCTTGCCGTCGGGACGGAGATACAGGACGATGAAGACAAGAACGAGCCGTCTTAAGAACAGCTTCTTCTCCAGAGCGATCTCGGCCCTGAATGGGAAGCCCGGACTTTGAAAGTCATCTAATCTCCCTTGCTGTATTATACTGTATTGATTAATTAGAGTTTTTATGGAGCAGTCAAGTAATTTCGTTGTCCCCGAAGGGGGCAATGACAATAAAGATATTATTATTATTATTATTATTATTATTATTATTATTATTATTCAATAGCAGCAATGTTTTTATTGCCTTTACTTTACCAAGCCTGTAATCTTTTGTATTTTAAGGTGTATTGTATTCAATACTATTGTACACCAATTTGGTAACTTTTGGTTGTGAAGCAGTTTAAAAATCTGCATATAAAAAAACAAGTAAAATAAATTTCCCAACCTTCCCTATATGTTCATTGGACACACCCTCATCCTTAATAGTATTGTGTGTCCAGATCAGGTCTTCACAACTGGTGACCCACAAAGCCAAAGATAGCCCACTGGCCATGTGTGACAGCCCCTCAAAATAAAATCCCTGCTTTTGCTGCTGCCTAAGACGGCAAAAAGTCAGTATAGAGATGGCAAAAGCACTCGGCAGACCACCATAAACAGCTAGTTGTAGCTTGTACAGTGGTACCTCAGGTTAAGTATTTAATTTGTTCCGGAGGGCCGTTCTTAACCTGAAACTGTTCTTAACCTGAAGCACTACTTTAGCTAATGGGGCCTCCTGCTGCCGCCACGCCGCCGGAGCACAATTTCTTTTCTCATCCTGAAGCAAAGTTCTTAACCTGAAGCACTATTTCTGGGTTAGCGGAGTCTGTAACCTGAAGCATATGTAACCTGAGGTACCACTGTACATACCTTGGTTAGTTGGTTGATTTATTCATTTGTTTGTTAAGACAGGAGTCAGCAAACTTTTTCAGCAGGGGGCCGGTCCACTGTCCCTCAGACCTTGATTCCTATGCCTCACAAATAACTCAGAGGTGCATTTTAAATAAAAGGACACATTCTACTCATGTAGAATCGCACTGATTCCTGGACAGTCTGCAGGCCAGATTTATAAGGTGATTGCGCCGGATCCGGTCCCCGGGCCTTAGTTTGCCTACCCATGGTTAAGAATAAAAAAAGAAATTGGCTGCCTGGAGAAGTGTGATTATAATGCACTGAAGAGGAATTAACAATTAATCAGTAGCGAAACTGGAGTGCGAAAAGTTGTAACCTACAAGACGCATATCTGATTGAGGTCATTTGCCCCAATCCAGTGAGAGAGATGTCTGTACGGAAGAGGGCTACATGAATATGGCTGAGAAAATGTGGCTACAAATTGGGATGTGTGGTTCTATCGCAGTACTGTTCCAAGCCCTATAGAAACCTCTTTAATTATGGCGACAAAGTCTCATTCAGAGCTGCTAAGTGTTGCACACAACTGGCTGATTAGAACTAGAGTGGACTAGAACCAATATATCTAAAATTCACCTTTATTCAGTATATGGCTTATTAAACCACTTTTGTATGCTTTAGTAAAAGCTCTCCAATGAATTATGAGACCGAAGTGAACCTTGGAAAAGGATTTTTCAGTTTAATAGAATGTTATAGGAGACCTTTTGTGAATTCAATAGTCAAAGCAAGAATGTTGGTTGATAGATATTGGAAATCTTGTGAGGTTCCTTCTTTACCAGAGGTGCAAATTTAAGAACGTAAGCATTGCCTCGCTGGATCCGGCCGATGGCCCTGTTCTCGAATTGGCCAACCTGTGGGGAAACCCACAAGCAGGATCTGAGCACAAGAGTCTTCTCCCCTCCTGTGGCTTCCAGCTACTGGTATTAAGAAGGATAGGCCTGGTCATGCGAAAATCATATCATCTGTGTTAATCGGCGATTAAAGGTATTTGTATTGGTCATGGTCCACAAGCACCAAGGAGGACTGCCCCCCTACTGCCCTCATAGGTTGTCAGGATGCTGTCAGACAAGGAAAAGTTTCTTACTGTCCTTTTTTATTTCAAACTTTACAGAGAGAGGCTATAGAACCCAGCCTCTTGGATAATGGCGTTGTCCTGAGTGAATCTCCACACACACACCCCTCTCTCCCACTTCCTCATCACCTCCTCTATGGGTGCTGCTACATGCCCTCTGTCTTTGAGCTCTTTGCTCTCCTACTTTCAAGGCTCGCCAGGTTTTGACAGATGGAGGGTCTGGAATGATTTCTAATGACAACATGTCAGCCTGTTGTTGCTCTGGCTCTCCCACGATTTCCCAACTTTCCCCCTCATCTGCCTCTGAGCTGCAACCTCCCTCAAACCCCTGTTGCAAATCTATACTGTCTTCCTCTTCCCTGGGAGCGTCAGGATAGGGAGGTGGTCTCCACCATTCCTTCTAAGCCCAGTCCCTGACATAGGCTCACTAAAGGTGCAGAGTGGTAGAAAAGTCTGAGTCTTCCAATGGAGTATCCGATGGTCTTAAGCCTACTGTGCATGAATTAGATCAGGCATAGGCAAACTCGGCCCTCCAGATGTTTTGGGACTACAACTCCCATCATCCCTAGCTAACAGCACCAGTGGTCAGGGATGATGGGAGTTGTAGTCCCAAAACATCTGGAGGACCGAGTTTGCCTATGCCTGAATTAGATCTTGTCCACTTCTCCTTGAGTGGTTTACTGCTGGGGATATCTCAGCATGCAGCAGACACGAGGCCCAGAGGTCTCTAGATAATGGTGCTTATTGATGGTGTCATCAGTGGTCTCTGGCTTAGCTCTGGACCTAGACTAACCCAACAGAGATTTGAGTGAATCCTCTCCAAATTTTGCAGTTAGTTATGTGCAGCTACACCCCAATATATTCACAAAATTATGGGTTTCTCCAAAATTTGGGGCTAATGGGCCTACTTAAAATGTTTTAGGGTTTTTTTTCTTGCTCCACAAGTACAGCTATGAAAGTCTTCGCTCCACTATTAATGGCAGTTTGATCCAATAACTGAATGTGATACTGGAAGAAGATCCTGATGAAACAGAATATTTCAAAAGCTCTGCTTGAAGGAGGGGAGCGGGGATGCTGCGCCATAAATATAGTATCAATCACAAGAATGTATTTCCAACAATATCAAGTTGCTGAAGGTTTCTGTGACCTCAAATTCCACTGGGCATGAACCTTAACTCTGAATATTTCTAGGGCAGGTGAACTATGCTGCCCCTTCAAATCTCATAAAACAGAGCACAGCCTTGGAAGCGCAAAAGGATTTAAGTTTTGCTAAACACAGGTTTAGATTTCTGTCTTTCCCTGCAGAGAAACAGATACAGCTGTATTGATTTGGCCCAATTTCTAACCATGTTGCATTATTTGAAAACTGAAATAATGGACTACAGTGGGACATGTTCTTCCTTTATTTGGTAAAGGCTTGTTCCCATAATGTTTCAGAGTTCATGTTTAAATAGTCTCTGATGTGCTGAGTTCACGAGTAAGAAAAGCCGGGAGACCTGTGTAGGCACACTTTAAGAGTACAAATGATTATGTAGAGGAGGACAGTATTTTCTTTTTCCCCTTTTCTCCATACATTCAGGTCCTGATTTGCACAGCAACCAATGCAAATACATCTGAAAATGCATTCTACATGTGGTCCATATCCTGGCAAAAACTGAGGAGGATTGTGTGTATAAATAGGAGCATGGATGTGGTCAGGATATGTAGGAAAGAGCATTAGGGCCTATCCCATTCTCCTTGCATTCATTTGCGTACATAATGAATGGGTGCCCTGGTTTTATGCAGGGGTTGCCAACCCTAGGGGCCCAGTGGGCACATTTTAAATTTTGAGAAATTGGGGGTGGGTGCCAGTCACAAAATGGCAGCTTTGAGAGCGTGGCACAAAATGGCTGCCACATCTTAGAAAAGAAGAAATAGACACCGGACCACAAAATGGTGCAGGCGTGTCCACCCCCCTCAGCGGTCCCAGGTAGCATTATTTGAGGGTTATTTAGCTGTTAATCCATTTTCTTCTTAAACCAGAGTAGACCACACCTGCACATATATTTGGAGGAACTTCTGCCTTTCCTTTTCATACCAGTAAGCATTTCCTTTTGTGTTTGTTGCTGCCTTCTAATTTCCATTAAGTACCAACAGTGCATGCATGCAGATAGCTATGTGCATTTCTTAAAAAATAAAATAAAATTGGACTCACCAAAGCCTGCAAAAGCACACAAACGGGCCATTGTAGATTTGCTTGTGCAGATGGTGTGTTTGTGTGTGTGTGTGTGTGTGTGTGTGTGTGTGTTTTGTTTTGTTTTGTTTTTGTTTGGTTGGTTGGGTTTTTTTGGATTTGTGAAAATCTGAGGGATCAAAAGAAAACACACATACACACACACATCTATACATGGTTGAATTTAAGACCCATCCTTACTAGCATGCTAGATGGGAAATGAAAGCAATTGTAAATTCTCAGCAAACACCTTTCACATTCTAGTGTTGAAATTTCTAATGTGGTTTGCTTATGCAGTTTTGAGAGCCAGTGTGGTGTAGTGGTTAAGAGCAATAGACTCATAATCTGGTGAACTGGGTTCGCTTCCCCGCTCCTCCACATGCAGCTGCTGGGTGACCTTGGGCCAGTCACACTTCTCTGAAGTCTCTCAGCCTCACTCACCTCACATAGTGTTTGTTGTGAGGAAGGGAAAGGAGAATGTTAGCCGCTTTGAGACTCCTTAGGGTAGTGATAAAGCGGGGTATCAAATCCAAACTCTTCTTCTGGTTTTGTGAAAATCTGAGGGATCAAAAGAAAAAAATATATTGCTCCATTCAAGACTCTTCAAGTGTCTCTATTTTCCAGGAATGTACCTGATTTAGAGAAGCTGTCCCGGTTTCTGATTTGATCCTGGAATGTCCCGCTTTTCCTTAGGACGTCCCTATTTGCATTGGAGAAATGTTGGAGGATATGGAGTTATCTGACCGCTGAGCCATCTGAAGGCAATTCTGTATAGCAAAGTTGTTGTTTTTTAATGTTTAATATGTCTTTACAGTGGTACCTCGGGTTACATATGCTTCAGGTTACAGACTCCGCTAACCCAGTGCTTCAGGTTAAGAACTTTGCTTCAGGATAAGAACAGAAATCGTGCTCTGGCTGCGCGGCGGCAGCAGGAGGCCCATTAGCTAAAGTGGTGCTTCAGGTTAAGAACAGTTTCAGGTTAAGAACAGACCTCCAGAACGAACTAAGTACTTAACCCGAGGTACCACTGTGTATATGTTGGAAGCCGCCCAGAGTGGCTGGGGCAACCCAGTGACATGTGTGGGGTATAAATAGTAAAACTATTGTTATGGAATTGGGACATCCCTATTTTCATTGGAGAAATGTTGGAGGGTATGGGAGGGAGGGTGTCCAGCCTGACATCCAATGAAATGTGGGCATGTTTAAGGGGATGTGTACATTGTAGGAGAGGCTGGGCCAATGCAAAACAGAAATGAGCAGGAAGAGTGAACAGTCTCTCATGCTTTGTGAATTTTTTGGGGGGGGTGGGGAGAGATTTACAGAGTCCTTTTTTGAGTGCCATGGGAAGCGCAGGCAGCTTGTTGGTACCTGTGGGCTAGTGTGTCAAAGTGCCAGCAATATTTTGCAATGGGCAGTTTGTGTCATAGGGCCTATTAGCATAGACATTTATGCGCAAAAGTTCTAGTTCACTTAGAGATTTATATGAGCTTTGGAAGAAGGCACATAGATTATTTATACAACTGGGCTCTGGGTGAACCAGCCCGTAATCCTGAAACTATCCACATTTTCTTACGAGTTTTTTCCCCTCAGTCTGCAGAAAAAAAGTTCTTGTAAATACATGGGCGCCTCTTAGAGTTAAGAGTCTGAACATTTAAACATATTTTTGACATCACTTCCCTGTGAAAGTCAATCATGCTTTCAAAAACGTCGGCCATCTTCACCTCCTCACAGCAAGTGACAACTTTCAGAGGTTTCCCTAATTGGCCGGAGATGCCGAGTTATGTGATGTTTACCTGATCAGTATCATTTGCACGTCCTTATTCATTGCCTAGGCTTTTTAATAGCCTGCAGCTCTACCTGCAAAACTGCTAGATGAACTCTGCTCTTCATTTATCTCCCGAACCTTCCAAACACCAAAGGAGATGTCTTAGTCAAAAGATAACCTAGATTCTTCTCGCCACCCTCGCCTCTTTTTTATTGCTACACGGCTGCTGAACACCTGCTCTTTATGTCATACAGCACAACATTAGGCAATTAAAAACTTGCAGAACAAGGAGGGGGTGGGAAACAGGGCTAAGCAGAGGGAATTGCACATTAGACAGTAATGGCAATTTCTACAGTTCCATGCTAACTTATGGCTCTGTTCAGAGCAAAATTGCAAAATCAAGGAATGAGATAGATTTGTTAGATTTTAAGCTCAGAAGCAGCCTTGGGAAATTCAGAAGTGTACGCACACAACCTCTGCCTTCGCAACCTGGGCGCAATTCACTTGGATCTGTAGTGTACAGTACATTACACAGGGCAGCATCCTCAAGGGGAGGAAATGCAGATCTTTTATGTTAGCTCATCTAAATTCATTCCCCTCATCTGTAATATTTGGAAGGTTTTTTTAAAAAATCCCCTTCCAGAACAGATTCTGTTCCTGTAATAGGAAAACACCAGATACAATACAGCACATAATTTTGGATTGCCCTCTTCTCGACGCCCATTGCAGAGATCTCCTAGTGACTCCCTTAGAGCTCAAACTATCGATTTGCAAAGAGTCTGTAATCCAATATTTGTTGAGGGATGATACTCCCGAAATGACCAAGATTGTTTTGGGGTACTTAGCCGAGATCTTTAAAGCTAAATCTAAAGTTGCCTGATTTATTCAGTGGTGGTTATCTAGTCTTTTATATATTGGATGTGTTTGGATTATCAATGTATTTGGATGACTTTGTATGATTTTGTGATTTTACTGTTTTAACTTATGCCAATTAGGGAGAATTGTGGGAGGAAATCTGTTGTTATGAAATCAGGGAGGCTGTTGTTAAGATAACCCTCATGCGCTCATCTGGCAATTATGGGCACCTTTCCCCTAGGATCAGTAGCTGGAGGGCTGAAAACATTTTACTCAGTCTTGCATAGTCGTACCAGACTAATTCCTTGTGTGTCATATAGCTGGGTGCTGCAGGTCAGCTTTAGAAGTACGTCCAGGGAACTAATCACGAAGAAATAATTCTTACCTTAGGCAAAAGGTTAATTACAGAACAGCCTTCACTAGTCCCCCTGCTTCCCAGACGGAAGAGGGCTAAAGACCATGTTTAATCAATCAGATGGTGCATAAGTAGGATTGAAAACAGAAACCCAGGGACTCTTAAGAACTCAGAAAGAGACCAATTCCCATGTGATTGGTCAAGAAGGCTTTCACTCATGACTTCAAGGCATAGTGTGAACACGTTTGCACCGCAAATGCATCACCAAAAAGGAACACCAAAGGGGATGCAGATCTACATAAAAATTGCATGGGTTGATTTACATGAACAGATGCAAATTTTATATCAATAGGGAGAGTCATATAATCACTCCTCCCATGACTCACTCCTCATTGTGGTTGGGTTATATACACTTTGCTCTATGGAACTGTATATCTGAGATTTGCTTTGCATACTGAATTTGCTCCATGCATGGTTTTGTTATTGTTTACATAGTTATGTGTTAGTTAGTTAGTTTGTATGTAACTTTAAGACAAGTCAATATTTTAAAAAATAATAATAATAAATAAATGGTTTCCATACTTTAAGTAGAAATAGATGTCTCACCACAGCAGGAAATAGCTAACTGTGGACTGACAACTTCAAGGCCCCTCCTGCCCTCTCTTTATCTTCTTTATCTTCAAACCAGACTTTGGAGAGCCCTTCAAATGGCAGACTTTTCTCTGGCTCTCCTGTCAAACAGAGGACTGTATTCAGCAAAGTAGGACACATTCCCCACACTGCCCAAAATGGAGAAATGCACAGCTAGAACATTTTAGCAAAAGCCACAAAGCTACAGGTGGTTTTTCCATGTCAGATGGAGAGGAAAAACAGCTACAAAAACAGAACAGCACAATAGAGAAGAAGAAGAAGAAGAAGAAGAAGAAGAAGAAGAAGAAGAAGAAGAAGACTCGCATAGGACTGACTTTAGCATCCCTGGCATTTAAGAATTGCTCCTAGAAACATGCTCACAATGAAGGAATTTCCCCCCACCCGCCACCCAGCAAAACTGTTGGGCCTGGCATAAATTTCATTTATGGAGGGGGTTTTCCTCTCTCTTTTTCGCCATGACAGGTGGCGATGACACAGAAAGTATTATTATAAGAACATGCAAAGCTGCCTAATACTGTCAGTCCACTTACTGTGCACTGAGAACTGCAGTGACTCTCCAAAAATCTCCAGCAGTCATGCTTTACTTACATTTACATTTACTTGAGATCCTTCAGACTGAGCCTAGATCTGACCAGTTAGCACAGCAGTAGGCAACCTAAGGCCCGGGGGCTGGATGCGGCCCAATTGCCTTCTCAATCCGGCCCTTGGACAGTCTGGGAATCAGTGTGTTTTTACATGAGTAGAATTTGTGCTTTCATTTAAAATGCATCTCTGGGTTATTTGTGGGGCATAGGAATTTGTTCATTTTTTCCCTTCAAAATATAGTCTGGGCCCCCACGAGGTCTGAGGGATGGTGGACTGGCCCATGGCTGAAAAAGGTTGCTGACCCCTGAGTTAGCATGTGCTTAAGTCTCCCATTCTTATCTTTGCCTCAGTGCTACACTTGACATTGCTCCTGGAGTCTGCTGCAAGCGAGGCAAGGGGCAGGATGAGTTTCCTCACGATTAAAAAAGGATGTGGGCTTACAGGGCAGCAGTTGAAGAAGGAGCAAAAAGGGTTTTCTTGTGTGTGTGTGTGTGTGTGTGTGTGTGTGTTTCTTTGTGGCCTAGCAGCGCGCGCAGTTTGATCCATCTTTTAGATTTAGGGGAGCTAGTCTCAAACGTTTGTCGGGGGAGACCTAGGTTTTTTTGTGGGGGGAGTTATTTGTCCTGTCTTCACGCTTTTTATGATGGACCATTGCTGTAGCCACCCCCAACAACACGTTCTCAAGATGGAGGGGGAGGGAACAGCTGCAGTCGCCTGCGGTTCCTGCGCAATGTTTGCCATCTTGCCAAAGGTTGCAGGCAGCTTTACCTGCAGCAATTGCATGTTGATTGCCCTCTTAAAAGACAAAGTCCAGCAACTGGAGGAATGTGTATCTATGCTCCAAAGAATTAGAGAGCTGGAGCTCTTCTTGGAAGCAACAGAGCACACCGTCTCCACCAAGGAGGAGACAGGGGACTCCCCTGAGAAGGAGGCTAGTTCACCAACACAGGAGCCAGATATATGAAAAAATGTGACTCAAAGAAGTAGGAGGCCCAGGGTTCGCTCTGATTGTTTAGAAATACACAATCGCTTTGAGGTCCTCTCTCCTAGCATGGAAGACGAAGAGCAGACTCCATTTAAGGATCTCTCCCTCATTACAGTCGATCAGGTATATGAAGACGAGCAGCAAAGTCAGTCCTCAGGGAATGTGCAGGCGACCTTGGAACGGACAGCTCACGGAAGAACCCCGACCAAACCTAAGAGGAGGCGTGTAGTGGTGATAGGGGATTCCCTACTGAGGGGAACAGAAGCAGTGGTCTGTGGGCCTGACAAGATGTCTTGGGAAGTGTGCTGTCTCCCCGGGGCTAAGATCCAAGATGTAACTGAACGACTGCAAGGAATCATAAAACCCACTGACAAATACCCCTTCCTCTTGGTTCATGTGGGAACCAATGACACTGCAAGCAATAGCCTCCAGAAGATCAAAAGAGACTACGAGGCTCTGGGCAGGAAATTGAAGCAATTAAATGCACAAATTGTCATCTCATCTGTCCTCCCAGTTGAACGACGTGGCCCAGGGAGAGAGGGAAAATAGTGGAAGTGAACAGCTGGCTTCGCAAATGGTGTAAACAGGAACGATTTGGATTCTTAGATCACGGACTGCAGTTTCTTGAAGATGGACTTCTGGCAAGTGATGGGCTGCACCTCACAACGGTTGGGAGAAATGTTTTTGCCAAAAATCTCAGAAACCTCATCAGGAGGGCTTTAAACTGACTAATGTGGGGAAGGGAGACCGTGCTCCTGAAGGTAGGAGTCTATCAATTGATGAAGATGATCATCCAAATGTCATAGACCAAATGGAGCAAACAGCACGCAGACCTAGTGGTGGGAGGAAAAAATCCTTAAATAAGAGACACGGGGGAATGATTAATGGACTTCAATGCGCAAAGCATGGGAATGCGCAAAGCATGGGAAATAAACAAGATGAGCTTGAGCTCTTGGTACAGCAAACTAAATATGACATAATAGGCATCACTGAAACCTGGTGGGATAAGTCCCACGACTGGAATGTAATAATGGGGGGATACAATCTATTTCAGAGAAACAGACCAGACAAGAAAGGAGGAGGAGTGGCGTTATATGTCAGGGATGTGTATACCTGTGAAGAGATCCAAGATTTAGAACCTCAAAGCCAAAGTGAGAGCATTTGGGTCAAAATTAAGGGAGAGAAGAATAACAGTGATCTCATTGTGGGAGTTTACTATAGATCCCCAAGCCAAACGGAGGACATAGATGATGCCTTCCTGGAACAGATGGCCAAGCATGCAAAAGGAAGGGAGATAGTAGTAATGGGGGACTTCAATTACCCGGATATTTGTTGGATGTCAAACTCAGCCAAGAGCATAAGGTCAAACAGATTCCTCACTGGCCTTGCAGACAACTTCATTGTCCAGAAAGTGGGAGAAGCAACAAAAGGAACAGCCATTTTAGATCTGGTCCTAACCAATGTTGATGACCTGGTTAGTGGCGTAGAAGTGGAAGGATCATTAGGCGCGAGTGATCATGCTCTTCTGAAGTTTACTATACAGCGGAAAGGCGCAGCCAAGCATACTAGGACTCAATTTCTTGACTTTAAGAAAGCCGACTTCATAAAACTTAGGGAAGTGCTGGGTGAGATCCCATGGACAGTAATACTAAAAGGAAAGGGAGTTCATGATGGCTGGGAGTTTGTTAAGAGGGAGATAGTAAAAGCACAACTTCAGGCAATACCAATGAGACGGAAACATGGAAGGTGCCTAAAGAAGCCAGGGTAGCTATCTAAAGAACTTTTAACTGAGTTAAGATTAAAAAAGGATGTGTACAAAAAATGGAAAAGGGGGGAAACCACCAAAGAGGAATTCAAACAAATAGCCAGCACGTGTAGACACAAAGTCAGAAAAGCTAAAGCACAGAATGAACTCAGGCTTGCTAGAGAGGTTAAAAGCAACAAAAAGGCTTTTATGGATATGTTCGTAGCAAAAGGAAGAACAAAGAAACAGTGGGGTCACTCAGAGGAGAAGATGGTGAAATGCAAACAGGGGACACAGAAAGGGCTGAACTCCTCAATGCCTTCTTTGCCTCAGTCTTCTCCGATAAAGAAAACAATGCCCAACCTGAAGAATTTGAAGCAAATGATTCAGCAAAGGAAACACAGCCCAGAATAACTAAGGAGATAGTACAAGAATACTTGGCTAATTTAGATGTATTCAAGTCTCCAGGGCCAGACGAACTGCATCCAAGAGTATTAAAAGAACTGGCAGATGTGATCTCAGAACCACTGGCAGTCATCTTTGAGAATTCCTGGAGAACAGGCGAAGTCCCGGCAGACTGGAGGAGGGCAAATGTTGTCCCTATTTTCAAAAAGGGGGAAAGAGAGGACCCAAATAATTACCACCCAGTCAGTCTGACATCAATACCAGGGAAGATTCTGGAGCAGATCATTAAGCAAACAGTCTGTGAGCACCTAGAAAGGAATGCTGTGATCACCAATAGTCAGCATGGATTTCTGAAAAATAAGTCATGTCAGACTAACCTGATCTCGTTTTTTGACAGAATTACAAGCCTGGTAGATGAAGGGAACGCAGTGGATGTAGCCTACCTTGATTTCAGAAAGGCATTTGACAAGGTGCCCCATGATATTCTTGTAAAGAAGCTGGTAAAATGCGGTCTTGACTATGCTACCACTCAGTGGATTTGTAACTGGCTGACTGACCGAACCCAAAGGGTGCTCATCAATGGTTCCTCTTCATCCTGGAGAAGAGTGACTAGTGGGGTGCCACAGGGTTCTGTCTTGGGCCCGGTCTTATTCAACATCTTTATCAACGACTTGGATGATGGACTCAAGGGCATCCTGATCAAATTTGCAGATGACACCAAACTGGGAGGGGTGGCTAACACCCCAGAGGACAGGATCACACTTCAAAACGACCTTGACAGATTAGGGAACTGGGCCAAAACAAACAAGATGAATTTTAACAGGGAGAAATGTAAAGTATTGCACTTGGGCAAAAAAAAGGAGAGGCACAAATACAAGATGGGTGACACCTGGCTTGAGAGCAGTACATGTGAAAAGGATCTAGGAGTCTTGGTTGACCACAAACTTGACATGAGCCAACAGTGTGACGCGGCAGCTAAAAAAGCCAATGCAATTCTGGGCTGCATCAATAGGAGTATAGCATCTAGATCAAGGGAAGTAATAGTGCCACTGTATTCTGCTCTGGTCAGACCTCACCTGGAGTACTGTGTCCAGTTCTGGGCACCACAGTTCAAGAAGGACACGGACAAACTGGAACGTGTCCAGAGGAGGGCAACCAAAATGGTCAAAGGCCTGGAAACGATGCCTTATGAGGAACGGCTAAGGGAGCTGGGCATGTTTAGCCTGGAGAAGAGGAGGTTAAGGGGTGATATGATAGCCATGTTCAAATATATAAAAGGATGTCACATAGAGGAGGGAGAAAGGTTGTTTTCTGCTGCTCCAGAGAAGCGGACACGGAGCAATGGATCCAAACTACAAGAAAGAAGATTCCACCTAAACATTAGGAAGAACTTCCTGACAGTAAGAGCTGTTCGACAGTGGAATTTGCTGCCAAGGAGTGTGGTGGAGTCTCCTTCTTTGGAGGTCTTTAAGCAGAGGCTTGACAACCATATGTCAGGAGTGCTCTGATGGTGTTTCCTGCTTGGCAGGGGGTTGGACTAGATGGCCCTTGCGGTCTCTTCCAATTCTATGATTCTATGATTCTATTCTATGATTCTATGACTCTCAACTGTTGCTGCCTGTTTATACTTTATCCCATTGAAGTGAATGAGAGTCATTAAGAGCAGGGTCATCTCCAAGTTAAAGAGGGCCCTCAGCAAAGTGCCCCCAGGGGACCCAATCCTGTGAGGGTTGAGTCCCCTTCAGATTTGCAGGAGGGCTCCCCTTGCAGGGCAGAAGGTCTTCTATTCTTTTTTAAAAAACTATAAGGCACAGCAAAGCTTCTGAGAGGCAGCATCCTTGCAGACACAGCCCCCCCCCCCCATGCATCAGACTAACAGGACATCCAGTGCATTGTGGGGGGAAATAACATGGTGGCCACCTGTTGGATTGTGGCTTCCAAAATTCAATCTTCCAGGAGAGCTAGTGGACTGAAGGAGGGCAACAGAAGAGGCTGGTCCTTTGGGGCACATGGGGCACTGCCCCACTAACCTCAGCCGACCCACACTTGATTTCCTTCTTACAATGAGTTCAGGGGGTGGCACTTCTGGTCAGCTCCCTCCTCCTTCATCTCAGGCTGCACACACACACACACACACACACACACACACTATAAAGCACATTTGAGGAACAGTCTTTCCCTCAAAGAATTCTGGGCGCTGAAGTTTGCCCCTCGCGGGGAATCCCCAGCAACCTTTAACAAACTACGGTGCCCAGGATTCTCTGGGGAGAGTGCTGTGCTTCGAAGGTGCTTTAAAAGTGTAGTGTGTACGCCGTCGCAGAGTTGCCTTCCTAGAATCACTTGCAGTGGAAGATGGAGACAAAAATATAGTGACCCATCTGCTCTGCCTGGCATTATTATGAGTCTCTCTGCCATCTAGTCTACCGGCACCCAGGAGGAGGAGCCACCGCTGGCAGGCAAGTTTCAACACCTTGGACCTTCCTGCTGGGTCATGTGGCACTGGCAAGTGCCTGAAGATGCATTGATAGAATCGATCCTGTCTCTTTCTGCATAGTTCTGCCTCTTCGCCCACACAGCCTAATTTTGCATTGCATTTCCTTGTCGTACTACAAGTTGGGATGTGACAGAATCTTGGAACCTGGCTTTGAATAACACACACACACACACACACACACACACACACACACACACTCAAGGCACATTGCCGCACCTAGAGAGAAAGGGGAGGTTGTTTCAGGGTGCAGCATGCGGCACGCAGCTTTCCTTAGATTATGTATATTAGCAGGTTGTCAGATTCCAAGAGGCCGCCTTTGCCGCAACAGCTGCAGCGTTCCTCTGGCAGCTGTCACATTCTGCGGAGACACTTTGTTCTCCTTTGAGAAGGGGTCACTCAGGTGGCAGCTTTGATGGGAGCAAGGCGCTGAACTGCCGGGGCTCAGCCCCTGCTCCTTAATTTGAGAAGCAGCCTATGGCAGGCGAGCTCATGCATCTTCCCCACAAACCACCTTGTCGACCTGCAAAGCTCTGTCACTGCTGTTCACTGGCTGCGGTGGTCTATTATTCTACACTTCTAATAAAGGAAGCATTGCATATTAAGAGAAAATGTCCCACAGATGAGGCTGCTCTGAAGGGGGCCGGCCTTGATTAAACTAGGTTGTTCCGCTAAGAAGTCCTCGGCGTGTTCTCTGAGCTATAGCTGTTAGCGTTGCAGCAGGGTGACAAGAATTGCCTCTTAACTAATTGGAAAACTCCCACAGAGTTTCAAAATACTCATTTGGATCAGCAAATCAGTAGCAGAAACGGTAAGCATGCGAATGTGGAGGAACCGTGGCATCTGCGCAGAGCCTATGTGCATCTATTAATTCTGGCTGGTTTGTTGCCGTCGTTCTCTCTGAGAATCAGCATGGTTTCATCAAACAGAGGGGCAGGGGATACAAAACTCTTCCTTTTCAAAGCCCATTTTTGTAGCTTGTTCCTACCTGGAAGACACACTAGCTAAAATTTGAAAGACTGGCTAAAATTTGAAACACTGGAATGTTTGCATGTTATAAACTCCTGTCCCCTGTCCATAGCTGTCCGCTTTCAGATTTGAAAATAAGGGATCAGTAAGGAAATCAGCCCTGAGTGCTCACTGGAAGGACAGATCCTGAAGCTGAGGCTCCAATACTTTGGCCACCTCATGAGAAGAGAAGACTCCCTGGAAAAGACCCTGGTGTTGGGAAAGATGGAGGGCACAAGGAGAAGGGGACGACAGAGGACAAGATGGTTGGATAGTGTTCTTGGAGCAACCAGAGTGAGTTTGACCAAACTGCGGGAGGCAGTGGAAGACAGGAGTGCCTGGCGTGCTCTGGTCCATGGGGTCATGAAGAGTCGGACACGACTAAACGACTAAACAACAACAACAAGCCTCGCAAATAAGGGATCAGCAGCCAAAATAAGGGATCAGCAGCCTCACCTGTCCCAGGGACAGTCTACGGTTCAGCTTTGTAACCAGAGGGTCAACTGAATAGAATCTGAATCACATGCACCACAAGGCCTATGCAGCCTCAACTTAAGATGGCTCCCTGAGCTGGCTTTGCAGCAGCACGTGCAACAAAACAGTGTCCAGCATTCAAAAAAACCCTCAGCTTGCATTAACTAGCCACACTCACACGAGGCTGTGGCAGCCTCCCCTGCTCGCCATGAGATCACCGCCTGCCATTTTAGTTAACCAGCTCCTTTCCTTTCCCCCATAACAGTCAATCAAAGGAGCCTACAAAACAAATCCAAAAGCTCCCCCCACGAGATCACTGCCCTCCGTTGTACTCAACCAGCTCCTTTCCTCTTCCCCCACCATGTGCCCCCGCTCCAGACAGACCTTATCCCTGGCAAGGGTGAGTGGGCCGTCGATGTATCCATCCGATTCCGAGCACAGGTACGTTCCGAGCCCCTCCGAGCCAAAGGCAGAAAGCCCAGCCAGCAGCCAAACGAAGCCTCAAGCGGTGGTTCCCACAGCGCAGCAACCCAGCAAAGGGATACAGCAGCAAGGAAGCCACCACACCGCTGGGAAGCGCTGAAGCAAAGGCGTGCCCCCAGGCAACGCAGCCAATTTGATTGGCACAAGGCATGCAAGCTCCATCCACCCCCCAGTCGTTCTCAGACTCCTTATTGGTGAGCAACGCAGCCGAGCAACGCAGCTGAGGAGCCTCCCTGGCCGGCAGGGAGGGAAAGGAGCTGCTTCCTTTGAAATCCAGGAAATTTATGGGATATCTAACAATCCAGGATAGCAGCGGGAACGGCACTGGAATAAGGGAATTTCCCGCCAAATAAGGGAAGGTTGACAGCTATGCCTCTGTCTGTTTCCTTCATCTCTTTTCCTCCTTTGCTTCTCTCTCTCTCTCTCCCCCTGAACATCTTAGGAAGTCTAATGCCAGTTATGGGAGAGAAAGCCTTCCCCCATATGAACTGGCCCATGACTCCAGAGGATCCTGTCCTAGGCTGTATACACACCATACATTTAAACTACAATTCCCCCCCCAAAGAATCCTGGGAATTGTAGTTTACTCCCATAGAGTAAACTCCAAGCACCCTTAATAAACCACAGTTCCCAGGATTCTTTGAGAAAGACGTGTGATTTTTAAAAATGTATTCTGTGTGTGCGCAAAAGCCTAGTGGTGCCAAAGCCTGCTCTGATCCATCTGTCATCAAACAGGAGAACAACATTATGTTCAGTGGCGCCTGTATAGTCTTCCCTCAGAAATCCAGCAGGAACCCTCAGTGATGTGTTACTGTTGGCAATTAAAAACACTTCTATTCATTTAGCTCACTCAGATACTCTCGTTTGCTGTCTTTATTGTGTGATTCCAGATTCCTTGGAGGGTATGGAGTTATCCAAACCCCAAGCTGTCTGAAGGCAATCCTGTATAGGGGGGGTTTTTTAAAAAATGTTTGATGTTTTATTCTGTTTTTATATATGTTGGAAGCCGCCCAGAGTGGCTGGGGCAACCCAGTAAGACGTGTGGGGTATAAATAGTAAAATGATCATTATGGAATGGGACGTCCCTATTTTCTTCAGAGAAATGTTGGAGGGTATGCATTCGGAAGTGCACAGGAAATAGTTATAAGCTCAACTAGAAAATAAATTGAAGCATTGAGAAAGTATTGGGCATGGAAAGAGGTGTAACAGAAAGTGACCAATGATCCTTCCACACCCAAACAGCAAAAGAAATCTTCTGTGACCCCTAGTGGAGTGATTTGGGGCCAAATTTTCCCAGATTTTTGGATTATCCCTGTATCAGATATACCCAGACTTACAGAAGTGTCAATATTTGTGTTCCTTGAGGACCACATGAATTAAATGGGAATGCAAACAGCTGCAAGCACACAGTAAACAGTATGGACAGCCCATAGTCTCACTGAACAAATGGAAACTGCTTATAAAAGTATATGCATCGTATTAGGAATACGTATACTATAGCCATTGTCCTTATTGGCTCATAATATGCTATTAGCCTATTGCTTTTTCACTAAGATGTTTTCTAAGGCTTGTAAGCTTCAGCCTAATTCATCAGATCTGACACAATTAAAAATCCCATTGAAATGAAAGCTTTTCATTTATGCAAATACGAACAAACAAATATAAATGTTCACTAAAATTAATTGTCTTTTTATATGAGTACCTTTCATTCTGGTTGACCATGGGCATATTTAATTAGCATTGAATGACTCCTTAATCCCTCACTGAAGTCACAGTCCAATGCTTTGGGCACTAGTTTGTCGCCATGGAAATATCACAAATAACAAGGCATTATGATTTGTCTCCATCAGTGCAGGAGAAAGAGAGGTTGTCGAGTATCAAGTTTTTAACAAAAATAGCCTTTTGTCTCTCACAAAGAAAGAATTATATGGGGGGAAATGTTAAAATCGCATGAATTGGCATTATGTAGATATATAAGCTCGGGTGTTTTAGGAGAATTCAGAGTAGTCAGAGCACATCCTAATTATTGACCCACAAACATCGCTTCCTTCGAAACCTCTTCCTACATTAGCAGAGTCTCTGTCTTCAGCTTCTGTCCTCCTTTGTGATAAGAACCTAAGAAATAACTTGGTCGCCATCAGAGGCCCAAGGCCCACCTTGTATCCTGTTCTCACAGTGGCCAACTGGAAACCTTTGAAGAGCATCCAAGCCAAACATGACCACAGAGCAGCACTCTCCTCGCTTGTGATTCCTGGCAGCTGGTATTCAGAGGCAGACTGCCTCCAAGAGAGGAGATAGAACACCATTCGGCGTTTCCTACAGAGCGTTTCTGTACTAGAGTTCCTTCCCTCATAGGACCATAGGAAGCTGCCTTATATAGTGGTACCTCGGGTTACAGACGCTTCAGGTTACAGACGCTTCAGGTTACAGACTCCGTTCACCCAGAAATAGTAACTCGGGTTAAGAACTTTGCTTCAGGATGAAAACAGAATTCGCGCGGTGGCAGCAGCGGGAGGCCCCATTAGCTAAAGTAGTGCTTCAGGTTAAGAACAGTTTCAGGTTAAGAATGGACCTCCAGAACGAATTAAGTACTTAACCCGAGGTACCACTGTATTGAGTCACTCCCTTGGGATCATCTAGCTCAGTAGTTCTTAAGCTGTGGTCCATAGATGGGCTTTAGGGGGGTCTCACTCACACACACACACACACACACACACACAGATTTTTCCAATGTAATAAAATAAATTGTATATAGAATTGTGTGTGCATTTGTTTATGTACATTTTTCTGGGATGAGAGTCATAGCTTTCACCCGATTTACAAAGGGGGCTGTGATGCAAAAAGGAAAGAAAGGAAAAATGCAGTGGCTTTCCAGGATTTCAGGCATGAGACATTCTTTTTAATAATAATAATAATAGAATTTCCAAAAATAAAGAAAAAGAAAAAAAGAAAATAACACAAGAAAAAATAAACTTACATCAAAAAAATCTTACAATTCCACATATTGAGATTACCCTGAATCTTACTGAGTTCCCCCCATTCCATCCATGGGTCCTCTTAATTCTATTTTAACTGCATATCAATATTTCTCCAATTATTTCGTCTTCCTAAATTATCCATACTTTCTATTTTGTTACAAGTGTATTTAGAATCCTGCTAATGTTTTGACCTGTTTACAATATTTTTGTATATACCTTTAAACATTTCCCATTCTTTTTTAAATTTATTGTCATCTTGGTCCCTGAGCTTCCCAGTTAACTTTGCCATTTTGGCATAGTCCATCATCCTGATTTGCCATTCCTCTTTAGTCGAGGTTGTCTCTTCCTTCCATCTCTGGGCCAGCAACATCTGAGCGGCCGTAGTAGCGTACACGTATGCTACTAAGGCATGAGACATTCTCAGTTTTACCTGGGGGTGCCAGGAATTGAACTTGGGAGCTGCTGCCTACAAGGCAGATGCTCAACCACTGAGCTACAGCCAGACCTATGGGAAAGGGTGAGATAAACTGATGCACTACCGTCCCCACAGAGTTGTGCTTCATTTCCCCCCGACATTGCAGACAGCAAAATGTCTTGAGGAGGTCCTGCCTGGGAACCAAGTTGTTATAGGTTTTGGGAGTGGGACCCTCCCCTGCAAACCCTAGAAATTAATAAATGATAGGATTTTGATTTTTTTTAAATATAATATTTTTATTGATTTTTACAAATAATTTCCCAAAATCATATAACATACTTTCTTATCTTATACAATATTTTGGACTTCCATCAACCTCATCTAAAGATTTTTCAATCTACATTTCTTAATTTCTCTATTACTTTGAATTATCCTTAACTAATGGCTCTCTTCATAATCTTCTCTGCAATATTTCGCATAATCCTCCTTACAAAACTTCTTGCAGTCCTACTAGCATAATCTGTTTGTTACAATTGCTTTTCAAATAATTCAAATATTTACTCCAGTCCTCTGAGAATCTCTGGTCCCGCAGGTTTCGGATACTTCCTGTCATCATATCTAATTCTGCATAGTCCATTAATTTCGTCTGACTTTCTTCTTTCGTCAGTAATTCTTCTTGTTTCCATTTCTGTGCCAGTAATAGTCTTGCTGCCGTTATTGAATGTAAAACAATTTACTATCCTGTTTGTTAATATCCTCCCCTACAATGCCAAGTAAAAATGCTTCTGGTTTTTTTATAAATGTATATTTCAACATCTTTTTCATCTCACATCATTTCCCAGAAGCTTTTCACTTTCTTGCATTCCCACCACATGTGATAAAAAGATCCTTCTTTTTCTTTACATTTCCAACATTTGTTACTTATTTTAGCTAATTTCACTGGTGTAATATACCATCTATACATCATTTTCATCACATTTTCTTTCAAAGCATTGCATACTGTAAATTTTAATCCTTCCTTCCACAGTTTTTCCCACTCTTTTAGCTGTATATTATACCCAAAATCCTTGGCCCAATGTATCAGAAACCGACCTTACCTCTTCATCTTTCAAATGCCATTCCTGCAGCAATTTATACATTTTAGACAATATTTTACAATCATTATTCAAAAGATTTTGATTTTGGGGGATATGAAGGCGATATACAAGCTGCAGAGGAAATCCTGGGCTAGTCTATACAAAATGACCTGGCCAAGCTCAAGGCCATGAAGAAAGCATACAGGGCCATCAGGGGCCATTCACAATGCAAGTTGAACTGTCCTTCCCCCATCCTCTGAAGTGTGAAGAGAGACTGGAGATTGGGAAGGTTGCCAGGGTAGCTGAGTGTGATGTCACAGGAAGCGCTTTGGGCCCTTGACATCAAAAAAGGCCGGATCTGTCTTGGGCAGGCTGGCTAAAGGTAGGCTGGGAGAGATGCCTTGGACTCCAGTGATGCACTGCTGTGGGGAACCAGCCCCTATTGACATGACCATGCTGCAAGATTTGTACTCTCTCCATGCAAACTGAAGGTATAAATCATATTTCTTAAAGCTGCGACAGCCTCCTCCGTGTCTAAATTCTCCAAAGATCCCTGGAATCCTGTGCACGAGTCAGCAGGGATTGGGGGAGGGGGAGGCTGTAACAAAAATACTTCCTATGTCATACCCTCCAACCTTTCTGTGATGAAAATAGGGAAGGCCTATTTAATAATAATAATAATAATAATAATAATAATAATAATAATATTGTTATTATTTATATCCCACCCATTTGACTGGGTTCCCCCAGTCACTCTGGGCAACTTCCAACGTATATAAAAACATAATAAAACATTAAACATTAAAAAAACTTCTCTATACACGGCTGCCTTCAGATGTCTTCTAAAGGTTGTATAGTTACTCATCTCCTGGGCTCTGAGGTCATATAACTCCATACTGTCCAATTTCTCTGATGTAAATAGGGATGCCCTACCACACCCTCCAACATTTCTGCGATGAAAATAGGGACATCCTAAGGAAAAGTGGGACATTCCGGAATCAAGTCAGAAACCGGGACGGCTTCTGTAAAACCGGGACTGTCCCTGGAAAACAGGGACACTTGGAGAGTCTGCTATGCCATGTTTTAAGATCTGCAAGGGATCTGTGGTTCACTTTTCAACAACATGGAAGACAGATCTTTCAGTCTTAGGGCAGCTCGGATGTGGAACGCCCTCCCATCAGATTTAGGACTGTCCTCTGCACTGACAGTGTGACAGCAGCAACTTAAGACACAACCTTTTCAGTGGGTTTATTGGGGTGATTGAGTTGAAGAAAGAACTGCAGTCCTTGCTACTGAATCGCTTTCTTTCATTACAGGGGTCTCTATGTTGGACATGTATTTTACTGGAATGCTTTTTTCCCCAATCCTGTGCATGTTTTATTTTAATTAAATGCTGTGTACCACTCTGGGAACTTCTAGGTTAAAGGGTATAAGAAAATGAAATGAAATGAAATGAAATAAGGGATGGGCACACTTCATTTGGGAGAATCAAACATAAAAGTGTATTATCTCTTCCAACATTACAAACATATTCCAACAAAAAAGTCTAAAGAAAATTAGTAAAGCCTGTCTTAGTAGAAGTCTGCTTAGTAAAGTCTATCTTTTCCCTTTTAACATTTTCAATATTTGCCTCTAGACATTTTAATCTTAAATGTCATTCTAAAGTGCACTTCTCCACCGAAAGGTCCAATCACATGGCAGATATTTAATTATCTAAATCAAGTACCCTCCAAGAAATGAATGTTGGGGTTTATTTCTTGAAGACTCTTACTCGGCTTGTATTTTCTCCTGCTTAATTGAAACTAATTTTCCTGTTGTTACAGAAAACACCTGGAATGGGAATGATATTTCCAAGAGGTAATTATGAAATCAAAGTGATACTTATTTGCTTAATTGCTAAATCTACATAAACTGAGGAATCTCAGTAATGCTCACAGATTCTCCCGCAATAAAAAATGCATAATTTTCTTCTTGTCCTGCTTACCTTGTTCCAAACAAAAGCCCTTTTGATGATGTCAACAGACAAAACTGCTTTTGATTGAACTTTTTATCTCTAAACTGACAACGATTCCTGTGATTCTGGGGTAGTTTAAACCATATCTTCAGCTGCCTTTGGTGTAAGTATATTTGGAGCTTGAGGGGTGGTTCAGGATCCTGGCTGAGTTTTAATTGGGGTATAACAAAGTCTCTCTTGCACAAACACATGCATGCGAATGCCAACACTTAGCTGAGGAGCAGTCAACTAAACTAAGTATTAAACTTCAACATCAACTTCATTGGACTGGCCATGTTGTGCAGATGCCTGATTATCATCTTCCAAAACAACTACTGTATTCTGAACTTCAAAATGGAAAGCGTCATGCTGGTGGTCAACAAAAGAGGTTTAAAGACTCTCTCAAGGCAAATCTAAATAAATCTAGTATAAACACCGACAACTGGGAAACACTGGCCTGCGAGCACTCCATTTGGAGAAAAGACTTTACCATAGGCGTCATGAGCTTTGAAGATACCTGAACTCAGGACAAAAGGGAGAAACGTGCTAAGAGGAAGGCATGCTTGGCAAACCCTCACCGTGATCAGCTCCTGCCCGGAAACCTATGTCCCCACTGTAGAAGGACGTGTGGATCCAGAATTGGCCTCCACAGTCACTTACAGACTCACTGTTAAGACCATGTTTTTGGAAGACAATCTTACTCGGCTACGAGTGATCGCCAAAGAAGAAGAAGAAGATGCCTACATTTTACATGATGCATCATGATGGAGCATAGATCTTGATAGCAACATGTCACACAGTGACCCAACATGTCATGCAGGTCTGTGCCCTTTCAATGAAGTTGTCTTTAAGATACACTCAGGTTGTCCTGGTCTTTATTCTACTCCCTCCCTCAGTAACTGTAGGTATAACAAGATCATGTCCCTCAAGGCAATCACACATGCACACAGCGGTCCAGTTTTGGACTCTGAACCTGATGGTTTTCAGAGGAGTGTATTAGTTCACTTATTCCCCAATGTAATAAGCCAGCCCTTCTGTGCTTTGGGGCTTTCCAGTTCTTTCTGTAGAGTAAGGTCCCAGATGTCTGCTCCCCAAGCCTTCGTCTTCATAAGAAAGATGTTTTCAGATGAAGAACTGTGAGGGTAGAGAGACTTCGCTGACCATCACGCAGTGGCTTTTTCCATCTGCCTTGGCCCACCCTCCAGCCGTGGGAGCCTTTCCCAGACCATGACTTCTGAGAAGAGAGTAGAAGAGAGAAGAGGGGTATTTTTAAAATAAATAAATTATAACTTGTGTGTCTTTGTTTCTCAGTTTGATCCTTTTGTATGCTTTGTGGTATTTTGTGCATTTGGCTGGCTGTTATTTTGATTGATTATAGTTTAGTAACTCTTAATTGTAATTGTTAAGTGTGAACTGTTTAATTATTGTTTGCCGATGTTTAATTTTACTGTTTACTGTTATATTCTAATGGATCGTTGAATATTGCTTTATTTGATGTGTTTATTTTAAAGTTATGCTTTTATCGTGACTTGTATTGCATCAGATTGTTATTAGGTGTGTGATCTTTGCTGTCAATTTTGTTGGTTCTTCAGCTCATAAACCGCCTTGCATGTGGTAATAGAGGAAGGCAGTACACAAAGGTGAAATGAAATGAAATGAAATGATGGCACCATTACACACACTACCAAACCATAGAGAAGGTGCCAGCTCCAGGATGTAAGGGGCAGCAAGAAATCGCTATTTAAAAGTACTCCTAAACAGCAAGTGGTACAGGAAGGTATGAGGCTGCCTAAGACCAAGTCAAAGTATTGGTGCATTTAACCCAGTATTACCTCCCTCAGGGACAGCTGGTGTTCTCTGTATGTTGATGGACTCCAACTCCCATGAGCCACAGCAGGAATAGCCAATGGTCAGGGATGATGGAAGCTGTAGTCCAGCGACATCTAGAGGGTAACATGTTGACTATCGCAGATCTACTTTATCAGAAGCTCTCTAAAGCCGGGGTAGGGCATTGGGCCTGGCATGAATCCCAGTTTGGTCTGCAAAGCTATTTTCTCCAAACTCTGTGAGCCTGTCGCACACATGGCATCATTTTTTTAAAAAAAAAAAGTTTAAAATTTTTATTTTTTACCAACAAACAAAGCACAAACAGTGAAACCCCCCAGGCGGCTGATACATTGGGTATACATAATCAATAATAACATATTCAAATCAACCATATGTACAATTTTATATACCGGTACATTTAACACTCCTCCATCCACAAGGTTTATTTAACTTTTAACATTATAATTACCCCAAATTGTTCAAACCTACTCAAATAATTCAATATCACACATGGCATCATATATGGCACAGGCACAGCTGCAAAGGAGCAACAGGGAGCCTTAAAGTACACTTCCTATCAGGGCACTATGTCAGAGGACTTGGGGGGGGGGGAATATTTATTTGGCTGCGGCAGCGCCCCCACCCCCACCCCACCCCCAATGTTCAGGGGACAGAGGAGGCCAAGCATGGACCCACAGCTTCCATGGCTGACTTCTCCTCCTCCTGCCACTGCAGCTGCCGGGGAAAGAGGCCCTGGCTCTTCCTGATGTTGTGCGTGTGGCACGCAACTTGTGGCATGCACAGCGCACACAGCCTGTAGGGAGTGGGGTGTGTCACAACAATGGCAGGAGCTGGGGCCTCTTCCCTCAACAGCAGCAACTGGAGAAGCCGGTACTCAGGGCACTCAGCACATGTGTATGACATCACACACACATGACATCACCGCCCACTCCTCTTATGCTTCTTAGTTGACGCGTATGCTTCTTATCATTCTTTGGCACGGAAGCCTTGTGGACTGCTTTTGGATGTGGTGGCAGCAAGCCAGAGAAGGGTGGGCAACAGTATAGACAGTGCTATTTTTCTAGGAGAAGAGAAGAGTTTGGATTTGATATCCCACTTTATCACTACCCTTGGGAGTCTCAAAGCGGCTAACATTCTCCTTTCCCTTCCTCCCCCACAACAAACACTCTGTGAGGTGAGTGGGGCTGAGAGACTTCAGAGAAGTGTGACTGGCCCAAGGTCACCCAGCAGCTGCATGTGGAGGAGCAGGGAAGCGAACCTGGTTCATCAGATCACGAGTCTACTGCTCTTAACCACTACACCACACTGGCTCTCTAGGGGGGAAAGGTGCTGGAACTCACCATGAAGACCTTCCTTGTTCTCTTAGAATGACAATGGTGCCCACCTGAGAGGTGCTGGAACTGAGTTCTGGTAAGTTCTGGCTGGGAAAAAAACAACAACAAAAGTTATTAAAATATAAAGTACCCCTTATTCCACATCATCGCTCTCATTTGGGGACAGTCCCTAGTTCAGTGGTAGCACATAGCTTGCATTCAGAAAATCCCAGGTTCGTTCGCAAGAATTGACAGGCAAGGCTGGATTTGAGACCCTGGAGAGCCCCTGCCAGTCTGTGTAGACAATACTGAGTTAGATGGATCGATGCTCTGATTCAGAGTAAGGCAACTCCCTGTGTTTCTATTAAAGAAATGTGGTTGTCTTCAGCATTGATCTGGTTGAACTCTCTTACTACTTACTGTATACGCATCCTGATGTTCCTTTGGCAGTCCAAAAGGATGTTCCTCCGTTTCCCCAGAGACTAATGTCAAGGGGCAAGTGTACACGTGCTCTGCTTGCTGACCTCCTCGGTGACACAGTTTTGTAACTATCAGGTATTGATCTACTCTGCTTTCTAAGGCACAGTTCCTGCATTGCCTGCTACTGAGTAGCAAGTGCACCTGCACTAAAATATCTAGCCAAGGACTGTTTTGTTACAGAACTGGAAACTTGACAGTGGCGACTGGGAACAGTTATCATGGCCATATTTCGATCGGGTGCAAAAGAATCAGAAGAAGCAGCAGCAGAGGATACATAACAGTGCCATAAAGCATTATGTGCCCTGAAACTAGTAGAAGGAAATATTGTTAATCTAGCAAGATGACAAGATAAGTCCCAGGTCTTTAAGTGTTGTGCACCCTTGGAAAATCTCTATTTTAGGATCCTTTTATCTTGCTTTAATTGTCCATCAATGTTTGTGTTTAGATTTATTATGAATAAAGCATTGGCCCTTAATCTATGGGTTGCCGGACATCGGTCTTGCACTTCTTGCAATGGTATAGCAAGATATCAAGCGGAACAATATTTCACGTTGAGCATTTGAAAAATGAATCCATCAGCCAAAACAGAGCTTAAGTACTTGATTTGTAAATTGCGTGGCATGATTTTATCTCACATACAAATTAGGGACATATGCAGCAACATCTATCAAAGCTTTGCCTCAGATTATAGAAAAGAGACTAATTACAAACTGTGATATTATGATGAAGTATACGGAACGTCTCCAAGTTGCCAATAGATCTTACAAATATGCTTACCTAAACATATTACCTTCTGTTAGTAATTACAAGATGTAACTCTATTTTGTTTTTGTCGTTTTCTGTTTTTGTATTTTGGGTATTGCTGGCAACCCTGAGAAGGAAGAGTGTTTGGAAGAACTGGATGGAAAAAATGTTTTTAACTGCAGCTGCTTTTAGATGTTCTTAATTTATAATGGTTTTTAGAACGTTTTAAACTGTTTTAAAATGCTTTGGTTTTTTGTATTTAATTTGCTTATCTGTTTGCCACCTTAAGCTCCTTGGGGAAGAAAGGCAGGATAGAGAATCAAAAAATAGTAGTCGTAATAATAATAATTTTATTATTCTTATTATTTATAAGTTGCCCATCTGGCTGGGTTTCCCCAGCCACTCTGGGTGGCTTCCAACAGAATACAAAAACATAATCATGTATGTTTTGCTGAGTGCTGCCAATTGGTGTATGAAGAATGATCACCTTCACATGTTGTGCTAAAGTGGAATTTCGGGTTTTCCTTTTAAGACCATGAACTTTTCCTAACTACGTTGAGGAGAGTGGAGAAATGTTGAATTTATATGTGAACATGGGGTGCATAATTACCATGGCTCCGATAAGAGGCTTACTGTGAGCAGGTGTGCACTGCTTTATTGACAATGCGCCCCAACAGTGTCAGCGTCATCAGAGAAGACATTTGGCAGGAAAGAATGGCAGCTTCTGACATGACTGCCGTGTTGAGTTGTGAGATGTGTTTCAAGATCAGTTAAGCTCACTCCTGGATGCATCTAAAATAAGCCAAGGGGTTTTTTCCAGGTAAATTGTACAACTATGAAGTTTCAGAACTGCTTACCTGGCCACACTTCTGCCTCCTGAATCCACACAGATGTCCCTTGCATTGTCTTGGCATGTTCCCTGCACCCTTTGCAGCTCCACAAAAGAATGCTTCAATTAAAGATATATGTTTTTAAGATATAGAACTGTGTGTGTGTGTGTGTGTGTGTGTGTGTGTCTTGCTCTCTCACACATGCACCTCCTTTGGAAATATCAGCGGCTGGCTTTTGCTTATGCTGTCTATGTGTCGTATTTGATGCAAAGAAGGAATATTCGCCCATGTCCCTCAGGATCCTGGGAGACTAGAGGTGGATTTAAAGGTATTCCCTGGTAACCATTCTTTTCTTGGGCTCCAGTCCCTTGGCAACAGCTGAGACGTGCTATAGTCTGGCCTGCGTAGGCTGATCTGTGCCGAATGGCCTTGCCTTCAGAACAGTCAGCCGGATTTAGATAACCTTTCAATCCCTTGCAAGATTTCTGGATTCGATTGGCTGTGAACACCGCAGTTACAAACATTTCGCCTAAGGAATTATCCGGTAGCAGTGATGCAGTTAAACCTATTATTGTGTATTTTCACTGGCTTAAGCTTCCTTTTCCTTCTCCACAAGCTGCTTTCGCTCATAATAGGATAGGTCACTCAAATACCTCCAGGCCATTCATTCCCCAGGCTATAGAACTGTTTCTTCCCACCTCCTCACCCAAAGGATGCAATACTATGCTAAACGTGGCTCTTGGTTTTATTCACTAGCACCAGGGGAAAATAACATGTCTTCTGTTTCTCAGAAGGCAAACCATATTTTTAGGGATGCAACAAAGATGTTTTAAGTATCCATCTGAAAAGAAAAGTGCAAATGCAAACAAACCCATGTATCCTATAGGCTCTCTGTTTTTTTCTCTATGCAATGTGTAAGAGAGTCTCCGTTTGGTCATTTTTCAGGGTGCAACAGAGAGAGACAGTGTTCATTTTCTGCTTATATGTCAAAAAAACCATGAATGCATACATGACAGTTATGTCTAAAACTGAACTGAAAGGAGGCAGAAAAAATGAATTCCTTTCAGATTACTATTATTATTAATTAAATTTATATTCCGCCCTTCATACGAAGATCTCAGGGAGGTAGATGGCATGGAAAGCAACTAGCGATTGCCTTTCCGTTTCACAAAAAGTCACGCTATATGCAGAGCCAGCCCAAAATATTTTACTGCTCAAAATAAAGGACAACGTAGCTCCTCTTCATGACATCCACAAAAGACAGCTGGAATGGCGATTCAGTCTAGCTTCTACACTGGTGTCAAAACAGCACCTTCCACTATAACCCAGGACAGCAGGCTTAGCTTAGAGCAAAGATTGCAAGCATGGTGCCCACGGGTACACTGGTGCCCTTCAGATCTTACCTTGGCACCCATGAAACCTCTGAGCCACCCTTGCAAAGTATAGAGTTGAAGGAGGAAGTTGGAAGAGTGACATTTCCCCCCTGATTCCTCTTTGAACTTTTTGTGCTTTCCCAGGTTCAGATTGATACCACAAGCATCCCTATTTTCCAAGGACCAGCCCTGATTTCAGAAGCTGTCCTGGTTTCTGATTTGATCCTGGAGTGTCCTTGCTTTTCCTTTGGACGTCCCAATTTTCATCAGAGAAATGGTAGAGGGTATGGAATGGGATGTCTGTTTTCATTGGAGGAATGTTGGAGGGCATGCTGCGTACCTGGGTTCTTTGATAAAGTGAAGTGTCTTTCTTTCTGTCTGTCTGTCTGTCTGTTTCTTGGGAGGGAGTGTGCTGATCTGGGGGGACAGGGAGAGAAGTGAGCAGAAGGGGCTCACTCAAAAGGTTGTTGACCCTTGGGCTTAGAGGGTGAAAGTCAAGGCTACATGGCTTGCATGGCTTCCTCCTCCAACATATTGCCGCCATTCCTCTAGCACTTTGCTGCCCCCACATCCACTGTCAAAGACGGCTTCCTCACCCTGTTCATGTGAAAATGTGTATTTTGGAAACTAATGTAACAATGTGTCTTGAGCTCTTTTTCTTTTAAACAACATTAGATCCGTGATTTGGGAAAGGGAAGGCTCACAAACGGCTTTGAGAATCTGATGAAAGCCCTGGACTCCCTCCCCAGGAAAATGTACATAAACACATACACACAAAACAGACCCTCCAACATTTCTCCGTGTCATGGTCTGGTTTATGGGAGGTTGAGGACATCAGGACTGAGGGCAAGACAGTGGGATGGGAGCAGGAATGGGAGTCCGGAAGCCAGGAGTCAGGAAGCCAAGTGTCCGAGGGTCAGAGAGCCGGGAGTCAAGAATCAAGGGTCCAAGGGTCAGGAAACCAGGAGTCAAGGAGTCAAGGAGCCAAAGGTCCAAGGACCAGGAAGCAAGGAGTCAAGAAGTCGAAAGGGTCCAAGGACCAGGAAGCAAGGAGTCAAGAAGTCAAAAGGGTCCAAGGACCAGGAAGCAAGGAGTCAAGAAGCCAAACGCAGCAAGGCAAGAAGCGTGTTGCTGTGGCAAAGAGCCAAAGGGACATGCTGACCTTATATCCCTTCCCGGTTCTTGCCACCAGGTGCTGTGAGTTACCAATCGGCCTCATCTGTGCCTTGCCTCTTCAGAACAAACTTAGGAAAGCCCCAGTCCTGCAAAGCCCTACTGGTCACAGGACCTGGCTCCTGCACACACTCCTGACACTCCGATGAAAATAAGGACGTCCCATCCATAATGATAATTTTATACCCCAAACATCTTACTGGGTTGCCTCAGCTACTCTGGGCAGCTTCCAACAAATATAAAAGCATAATAAAACATTAAACATTATTTAATTAAAAAAAACCTTCCCTATACAGGATTGCCTTCAGACGGCTCCGGGGTCAGATAACTCCATACCCTCCAACATTTCTCCAATGAAAACAGGGACATCCTAAGGAAAAGTGGGACATTCCAGGATGAAATCAGAAACTGGGATGGCTTCTCTAAATCAGGGGTGCCCCTGGAAAATAGGGACACTTGGAGGGTTTGACAAAATTTGGCGTGCAGGGCGTTTTTGTTTGCTGTGTTATGTTGTTCGTATGTTTTTATTGCACTGAATTTTCTCTCTGTGTGTGTCCACTTCAAAGGGTCCATGAACTTGGTGGGGGGAGGTGGAATAGATTTATCCAATGCAGTAAAATAATTTGTATTCAACATTGTGTGTGTATGTGTTTATGTACATTTGCAAGGGGAGGAAATCCATAGTTTCCATCAGCTTCACAACAGAGGAAGAAAAATCACAACACAGTTCTGATTCTTGCAAATATACAGAAACCATTCCACGAATTTTGCAACTGCATGAATTCCATTTTCTGGATGGAATTGCATTTTGAAGTTTGCTTTAAATCAGGCATTGGGAACCTTTGGCCTTCCAGATGTTGTCATTGGTCCCAGCAAGGATAGCTAGTGATCAGGGATGGAAGTTGTATTGCTGCCTTATTCTGTTGGAATTACTGGAGGGTTTTGTTTTTGCCTTCTGCACAATCAAGAAAGATATAAGGTGTTGAGCAGCATTTTTATAACATTTGTAAAAATAAAGTAAAGAAAATGATCGGTGAAACTTAAGTGGTCTTACTAAGAATTCAAGATATGCCTCTGTTTCCATAGGAAACAGCCTTGTGTGATTGTGTGTCGACTGATGGTTAGGTCTGCCTCCACCCTCTACTTGAATACAGCCCCCAACAATGTGATATTTGGCCCCAAAGTGGTTACCCATCCTGCCTTGCTATTTTCAAAGGAAGGTTATTTTATGGTTTTTATTTTTTTTTAATCAGGGGAGGGGGGTTTTGTATTAAGTCTGTTACCACCAGACCTCTTGGCCTCCTGCTCTCCTGCGATTTACTACACAGCAGTGATCTGATATCTTCTCACTGAGACAAAGTAGTTTTTGCCTGCTCCTTTGGGTTCCTTGTATTCCTCCAAATTATTCTGATTGATATAGACCTCAATCCATGCTAATTATCCAGGGCTTCTCTTATAAAAGTGGGGTTTCCATGGTAACAGCATAGAGAGAACAGGTGCATGAAAAGCTGTGATATATTAAATGACAGTTACCCTCTGCCTCTGCTATGCAGATTGCCATTCTCAGAGTTTATTTATAGCAGGTAGTAATTAATCTGTGTGAATCTCATTTCATTGAAGGGGGGGGAATGAAGAATGATTAACCAGAGTCCTAATTATCTCCATACCTTTGATTCTGAAAATTTTGTCACCATCAGATACTTCTAACATGGTTATCACTTATATAGAGATGTCGTTACAGGAATCTTTGGGCTAATGCCTGCAACAAACAGTGAGTGTTGTAGCTTTCACCTTTACGATGCTGAATCTTGCACTGATGCTGAGAATTTATAAAGGGCCAATCTTGCAGAAAGAGGGCAAACTGTGAACTGTCTCAAGCTAACACTACGAGATGAAATAACTTCCTGGACAACCATAACCACCAGCATGATGGGGGGAGCAATGGGACAGCTGCCTCAAGCATACTCTGAGCAGGAGTACAAAGCAGACTCAATGGGCTTGTGTTATCTGGTCACACACAGCCCAGCCATCAAGTGGTCAGAATTCCCAGGAATCTCAATGCATACTCTGGCTTCCTTGGAAGGGAGGTCACTGGAAGCTTATGTCTTTGTGACAAATTGTTTTATTTACATCTATATTGTTGCATGCCACCCCAATCTCCGAGCAGAGTGAGATCTCTGGGGTTCTGTTTCCTTGGAATGAGGGGCAGCAGAGACTGTGGTGCGTTTATTGTGATAATTATACTTTTACAGAGTTGTGCGGAAGTTGACCCCTTTTTAATATTTCTCTTTTCTCCTAGAAAAACCATGCAACACATGCTTTTAACGTTTTTTTAAAAAAACATGACTTTTACTTGCTGTAAATCTTGTCAGATTGAATGTACAAGAGAGGCAGGTGATACTTACGTTACTGAAATATATTTACATGAATTTGCATCTGAGACTGACTGATACAGTATTTACAGACTGGCTCTGAGGCAGGTATAGCACAACTTCTGCTTTGGCGATCACTCGTAGCCGAGTAAGATTGTCTTCCATGAACACGGGCTTAACAGTGAGTCCTAAGTGACTGTGGAGGTCAATTCTGGATCAACACATCCTTCCACAGTGGGGACATAGGTTTCTGGGCAGGAGTTGATCATGGTGAGGGTTTGCCAAATGTGCCTTCCTCTTAGCACATTTCTCCCTTTCATCCTGAGTTCGAATATCTTCAAAGCCCATGACACCTTTGTCCCCACTGTTCTCCAGTTGGAGAGCTCGCAGGCCAGTGTTTCCCAATTGTCAGTGTTTATTTAGATTTGCCTTGAGAGAGTCTTTAAAGCTCTTATGTTGACCACCAGCATGACGCTTCCCATTTTTAAATTTGGAATAGAGTAGTTGCTTTGGAAGATGATAATCAGGACGCGACCAGTCCAACGAAGTTTACCTATAGCACAGCACACTTGCTGCTCTCACAGTTAAAAGTCACTCACACAGTTGATAACTGTACTAACTGGGGGAAAACTCTGCTGCTTAGCATAATTTTCTCTATTTCTAAAGTTCAAAGGTATGTGCTGATTGGTATGTGGCCAACACATAAGAGGAAGGTATCACTAGGGTTGGGGGAATGTGAAGATTTGCAGAAGCTCAATTTCTTTTTTTTTTTAATAGGAAAACCAAGCTCAACCCTAGACAGTAGGGAAACCCCCAAGCAGCCACTGGCAAGTTGTGAGTTGGAAAAGAGAAGCTATGGGGAGGGAGCGCTGGCGGAAAATGACCGGCACAAAGAGGGCATGGCTTTGGCAATCTGTGTCACTTCAAAATGCCACCCCATCGGCTGGCAGGAGAAGCTAGCTGAGGGAAAAGGCAAGGAGCAGTGAGCGAGGAGGAGGGTTAAAGGCGGACAGTTCTAACTTTTGCCTTTTTTGTTGTTCTTTAGTCCATTTCGCTTACCTTTCCTCCTGTCCCTCCATAACGGAGGGAATGATCTCATTATCTGGACAGATCCTTTCCTGGCTCAGCTGAGAAGCTATTTCAAAATTCCCTGGGACTGAAGTGAGAGCTGCCCATAGATATCCATGGGAAAAGCCAAGGTTTTGATGCAGCTGGCACTGGGAAATGGCATGTCAACGCCTCCACACCCAAAAAAAATTCCCAAAAGGAAGCAGCGAAGAAAAGAACTTCTACTTTTCCCAACTCTGCCAACTCATTCTGCTATGCTAAAACATTCCACAGCATTCCCAGTTCGTTGTGTCCTTACTGCAGGTTTGAAGGGGCTGTAGCTGGGAGAGGACCACATTGATCACCGTATGTCAGACCTGGAGTGCTGTGCAAAGGTATTGGACTTCTATTGTGGGCTCACGGGTAGCATGAAGCTCAGAAAGTCATTTGCAACAGCCTTGCAATATATGCATTGCCTTCATCCCCATGTTTCAGTATGGGCCAAGAGGAGAATACGACAACCCTTTGGTGTAGCTCACTGTAATACCTATTAAAGTGGACCGGGGTGCGTGCGCTGCAAAAGTAGGTTATGGGAGTCGCATGATGCAGCCCAATGTTACTAGCACTGGTGAGAGGTCAAGCTGAGGCTGGATCGCATTCCCAATTAAAAACCATGCTCAGGTAACCCATACATGGAAGGGACACATTTAGAAGACCCCACTTCTATTTATTCATTTAGCCCGTGGCAATATTTAGCATTTCAAGAAGTGCTTCAGAAGAGTTAGGCTTCATCATCCTTATCTTCTTGTAAATCCCACCTGAAAAGTAGGATTACCGCCATCATCCTGTGCATTGGTAGCTGAGCAGATACATGGCAGAGGCAAGATTTGGATCAGGAATTTCTGAAACATTGCTTCATTTCTGAACCACAGATGCCACAGTAAAGCTGATGGTGCAATCTTTTAAAAAAAAAAATAAAAAAAAAATCTTTATGGTGCCAGCCTAGAGGGCTCTTTGTTATTCCGCTTTGTCTCCTCTGCTTTACAAAACGATTTCTTGATCTCCTCTATGTTACAAAGTTACTTGGGCAGGGCAAACCGCTGCCTAAAGAGTCCTGCTAGTTCAAGGGCTGTTCAGAATCAAAGGTAGTAGAGGCAGCGCCGCTGCAAAAAGCTTTCCTTCACCCCCACATTTTTGCAGCTTCCCGCCTACTGCTCTGGCACTTGTCAGCATATTATTATTTTTTTCATTTTGAAGAAGAGGGGGGTGGGAAGAGACACACCAATTTTTGAATAAGATTTTTGAATAAGAAACAATTTTTTTTGAATAAGAAACAATTTTTGAATAAGAAACAATTTTTCAGTAACACCTTCCCAGATGGCAATTAAAAGCATGGAGTCGGCATTAAGGGATGGGACGGAGGCCTCGCCGCTTCCCCTCCAGACCTTGACGCTCTCGAGAACAGCTGTGGATTTGTGTGATTAAGCAACAGGAACTTTCAAAAGCCAAATGTGAGTTTGCTGAAGGAGGTTGCATCCTCGCTGATTAAGGATGGTGCTGTGACATCAGGAGGAGCAGAGACCTTGAGGAACAATTGCACAAACAAGAAAAAAAAACCTGTGGAATGGGTGTTTGGCTGTATACACAGCATACTTTTAAAGCCTATTTAAACACGCATAAATTCTCCCAAAGAATTCTGAGTGCTGTTGCTTGTTAGCAGTGCTGGGAATTGTAACTCTGTGAGGGGTAAGGGACAGTTCCCAGGATTCTCACGCACTTCTTCCCCCCCCCCCCCCAGTTTGTGAACTTTATTTTAAGGATGTGTACAAATTTGTCAGCATTTAATGCAAGCTTCTCCTATTATACCATTCCCAGAGTTCCCTGGCTGCGAAACTACTCCAAGGGAAACAGGGGTATCCAAACAACTTTCAGCATTCTTAATTAACTGCAGTCCCCAGGAATCTTTGGAGGAAGCCATGACGGTTTAAAGTAGTATGTGTATTTAAATGCAAATTTCTGTACTTATTTTATTTTAAAGCACAGATTAGTAACACAAATGGACTCATGACATCTGTTAGAATTCCTGCTCCATGATTGCAGACATAGGATTGTTGTCTATCATATGACTGTATATGTTTCGACTCCGCAGAGTGGGAAGTGATGGAGACAGGACGTTTGTGTTACTGTGTTCCGTGAAGTGGGACTATTGTCCTTTGTTCCTTTTCTCTTTGCTGTCTGATGCTAGAGAGAGAGGGAGCCATGTTGCAGTGCTCCGTGTGTGTTTATATGTAAATAAAGTAGATTAGCCAAAATGCTGAGTTACTGAGGTCTGTTATGCATGATGCGCAAACTCTGCAGATCCCTAAGTGTGCTGGTGTTGGTTGGCATCAGTCGCTGTGATACTCGGGCTGAAGAAAGCTTATGAAGCTCCCAAATGATCGACCAGGAGGGAGGGAACATGCCAGTTGGGCATGTGTCTCTGCCAGGGTCCTACTTGAGTGTAGGCTGAACTCCTGACATGATCATGCACTTTAAACATATGGTGTGTACACAGCCTGTATGTTTTTGTATTGGCCTAGCCCACTGGTGAGGCAAGGAGAGGTGCCCGCCTTGAGTGGCAGAAACCAGAGTCCGTGCCCGCCTTCAGCCCAGTGTGCAGGGCTGAGGAGAGGGATGGAAGTTTAAAAAGATACTACACTGAGATCTTTTCATGCACAAAGCTGCACATTGATGGCGTGGGTTGTGCCCCCTCTCTGATTTATTTCAAAATAAAAAAGAAGACATTGATTAGGCTGCAATCCTAAAACTACGTCCTGGAGCAGAGGTTGGCAGCCTGTGATGCCAGAGCTGCAAGCCTCGTTTGGTGCAGGTGGCATGGAAGGAAACAGCATATTTGTTCTCTCTCTCTCTCTTAAGATCACTACCACCACTTGCCATCTCTCTGTCTTCCTCCGCTGAGATTCTTAAGAGGGAGAAGCAGCTCTGGGCTGACTTTGGCCTCTCCCAGTGTTAGCATGTGGCCCCTCAAGAGATGGCCAATGGGGGGGGGAGCTGGGCCACTCCTTTAGTAGAGAGTACGTCCCACTGAGCTTAGAAGGGCTTCATGGGATTTCACTGTGCATTCAATATTACAGTGGTACCTTGGGTTACATACACTTCAGGTTACAGACTCCGCTAACCCAGAAATAGTACCTTGGGTTAAGAACTTTGCTTCAGGATGGGAAGAGAAATCGTGTGGCGGCAGCGGGAGGCCCCTTTAGCTAAAGTGGTACCTCAGGTTAAAAACAGTTTCAGGTTAAGAATGGACCTCCAGAACGAATTAAGTTCTTAACCCAAGGTACCACTGTATTTTAAAAACTGTAAATAATATTGCAAATTTTGGCTGAGATTTCCTTTGGGGAGTCCTCACTAAGCCCAAGATTTTACATCCGTAAGATGGGATTTCTGCAAATAAAAGGGGACTGCTAACATGCTCAGACCTGCCTCTTTGCCCAAGCCAGGTAGGCTAAGCTTCAATATGTTTATGTGAAACTTGGACCAAAGTGTTCCATAGAAATTAAATAGCTGGAGAGGTAGCCTGAAGGGGAGCAAGTATCTCCCCTACCCCCGGTTGGAGGTGATTTACAATGCTATGATGCTGGCTGTAAGGTAAAATTTCAGTTCACATATGGCAAGACAGAGGCTAAGCGAGTTTGCCCTGCCCTAGCAGTGTGTGCATCCTACAAAATTCCCCCATCCTGTGGATGCAATTGTGCAGGGATTCTTCAGTAGATGTCAGCGTACGACGAGTTCCGCGAAGGTCAAAAGTTTCAAACCCATAGTTGCATTGGCTATAATAGATAGATAGTTAAATAAAAGCTGTATCGAAGAAGTGAAGTTGTTTTATTAACGCTATTGCTTGATGTTACCTTAGAGGAGGTTTTTATTCTCAACATCATCTTATGCCAGAACATGTTACCTTTGAAATCAACCTTTCTTCCCAAACGCAACCCATGTTTTAGCAGCGGAAAGTTATGCCCTTCCCAGATGACAATAAGTGCAGAGCAGGTTTCCTTTCATAGCAGTCATAAATCAGCTCTAGAAAGTTCTAGAAGTGTGGGCTGTCAAGCCGCTGAAGGTTGATGGCCGCTTGCTGACTCATAGCAAAACACTGAAATGACTTCCTCAGAGTGGGGTTTTTAATAATGATATGTCAACATCTGCCTCCCTGGACGGTGATTTGATTTGGGCCCTGACCTTGTAGTTTTGGTACTTACTGGATAATATTAGTGAGCCAGCTGAGTTGACACCCTGGTTATTACAGTTATTTCTCAACAAGAACTTCTTCAATAAAAAGAAGTTCGGAACAACAGCCATATAAACTTGCTCTGGCTAGATATGAAAGCATCCAAGCTTGGTTTAATTACATTTGGCATGTCTTCAAAACAGTGGATTGCCATGACTTAGTGAGCTTTAAAAAAAATCAAAAAAATCAGCTAATTTAACATTTTCCCCATCACGCTGTGTGAAGAAAAGGAAGAACTGAAGAACAAAGCAACTTCAAGAATTTCTTACTTTTCAATGTCTCTTGAAATGGGGTGCTTCTTAAGTAAGTGCTGCCGGAGACGTCTGCTGAGATTTGTTTGATGGCAAGGTGTGTAGATAAGAACACAAGAAGAGCCCTGTTTGGTCAGAACAAAGGCTTATTTTGTCCAGCTTCCTCTTTCTCACAGTGGCCAAGCAGATGCCTACATGCAGCTGCTGGGTGACCTTGGGCCAGTCACACATCTCTGAAGTCTCTCAGCCCCACTCACCTCACAGAGTGTTTGTTGTGGGGGGGGGGAGGGAAAGGAGAATGTTAGCCGCTTTGAGACTCCTTCGGGTAGTGATAAAGCAGGATATCAAATCCAAACTCTTCTTCTTCTTCTACAATAAACCCACAAAGCAGGACACAAGAGCCACAGTCTACTCCAGGGGTCTCCAAACTAAGGGCTGCGGGCCAGATAAGGCCCGAGGGACTCGTTTATCCGGCCCACAGCAACCCCCGCTGCCCGCTGCTGCCACCCGCTCTTACCGGCGCTGCACTGCACAGCTGCCCACTTCCGAGTCGGTTTTGTAGATAGATGAAAAAAATGATATTTGGAGACATTTAATGAATAGGAAAATTAGTCAAAGTCTTAATAAGGAAAGACACTGAAAAATGATTATATGTAATCACGATCTGGCGGGACGTGGGTGGCGCTGTGGGTAAAACCTCAGCGCCTAGGACTTGCCGATCGCATGGTCGGCGGTTTGAATCCCCACGGCGGGGTGCGCTCCTGTCGTTCGGTCCCAGCGCCTGCCAACCTAGCAGTTTGAAAGCACCCCCGGGTGCAAGTAGATAAATAGGGACCGCTTACTAGCGGGAAGGTAAACGGTGTTCCGTGTGCGGCTCTGGCTCACCAGAGTAGCTTCGTCACGCTGGCCACGTGACCCGGAAGTGTCTGCGGACAGCGCTGGCTCCTGGCCTATAGAGTGAGATGAGCGCACAACCCTAGAGTCTGGCAAGACTGGCCCGAACGGGCAGGGGTACCTTTACCTTTACCTAATCACGATCTGATGCAGGCTGATCTGAAGAACTAAGTGATTTTGATTGCTTCAGGTTGGTGACATTGGGTTGCAACTATTAAGATTGCTGCGACCCTTTGATAGGTGAACAGAAATCACATGTGTAATCTGGAAGTGTATACAAAGCATTTCTTTGAATGTGGGTCTTTATAGCCTCCTCATTTTTGAGGCTGTCTCTATGAACATTTGTATTTCAATGAAGGCCTGTCTTTTCACTTAGAGCGTGCATCCTTTTACAGTGGTACCTCGGGTTAAGTACTTAATTCATTCCGGAGGTCCGTTCTTAACCTGAAAGTGTTCTTAACCTGAAGCACCACTTTAGCTAATGGGGCCTCCTGCTGCCGCCACGCCGCCGGAGCACGATTTCTGTTCTCATCCTGAAGCAAAGTTCTTAACCTGAAGCACTATTTCTGGGTTAGCGGAGTCTGTAACCTGAAGCGTATGTAACCCGAGGTACCACTGTATTTTGGGGTTCCAGGAGAGATACCTGCAGTCGAGGAACCCCTTTTTAAATTTCTCCAGCACACACACCTCCATCCAGGCAGGCAGAAGGTACTGTCGCAGTTCAGCCAGGAAAAGCACTCAAAGAGACTAGGAAGAAAGCTGGGGGGCAAACTCTGTTCCAATGAGGTGACTGGCCTGGGGAAAATCCCAAGGACGAGATAAAGGAAGGTTTCCCCAGCAGCAGCAGCAACGTGAAGAAGCAGATTTCTATGCAAATCTTCATTTCGTTCGTGAACAACTCAAACAAACCACATAAATATAATCTATTTACAAAGTGGGTTTTTCTCTCCTTAGAGATCTGCTTGCCAAGCATCAAATCAAATAAATAAGAAATCTGACTGCACAGACATGCAGTCATAAGTATACTTACCAGTAAGCAAATACCTTTGCACTTGATAGGACTAACTTCTGAATAAGTGTATTTGGAATTCGCAAAAAAATGTTAAAATGAAACTGCATAGTCAGAAACGGCACCAAGGGGGCTTTACGGAGAGCAGAGTCTGGCATCATCAAAGCACACATTGCAGAAAGGCAGATGTAGCTCGCTCTTCACGCAGCTCTGCCTGATTTTCTTATATAAAAAACACATCATGATGCACTGCAAAATAAGTTGGAAGCTGCGCCATCACATTCTGATAAATCATTACATTCCACCTCGCAGAGCCCTTTGTATCCCTTGCCTTCGTCACAGGAGAATGGTGAGATTTAGTTTTATCCGGCATAAATCTAAAAATATGCTTCTCTTCTATGTGAGATGGAGAGAGGGTATCACTACCATACCCACGAGTTTGGCCATCATCTGATTTTAATGAAAGTGGGAGATTAAAGATGAATGTTGAAGATTAACTATAATAAGATGCTTTCTTTGGAGTGATCTAATATAATTCTGAGTGAATTAGGAAGCAGATTATTGACCTGTCTGCTACAGCATTGACAAGTCACAAGCTTATTATGGTTGTTCCATCAAGTAAAAGAACAGTTTATTAAGACAATTTATCCTGGTTCTTGCTCTGTCTGCACATTGCAGTATTCAGGCCACTGAACTCAAACTGCAATGCTTTCTGTGGATGTGGAAAACTCAGCCCCACAGACAATTTCATGCAAAACATTTTGCTCTCGATGTAGCCACTGATTCAAATGTTGTAATTTTACTGTGTTTTCATGGCAGGGCTGGGTGGGCAAGGTATGCATGTTGCAGTCAGGACAGAAAGAATGCAACACCCTTAGCCTGTGACATGATTTTAGCCCATTTACTGTTCAATTAATGTAATCTTGATGTCAGGGACTGGGCAGAGGAGGAATGGTGGAGACTGCCTCCCCATCCTGACCTTTCCAGGGAGGAGGAAGGGGGAGACAGTAAAATTTATAACAGGGGTTTGCGGGAGGTCACAGCACAGAGGCAGATGAGGGGGGAAGTTGGGAAATTGCAGGAGAGCCAGAGCAACACCTGGCTGACACGTCATTCGAAAGCATTCCAGACCCTCCATCTCCCAGAACCCGGCAAGCTTTAAAAGTAGGAGAGCAAAGAGCTCAAAGACAGAGGGCACTTAGCAGCACTGGTAGAGGAGGTGATGAGGATGATGAACAAGGAAGTGGGAGAGACAGGGGAGTGGAGATTCACTCGGGACAACGCCATTATCCAAGAGGCTGAGTTCTATAACCTCTCTCTGTAAAGATTGAAATAAAAAAGGACAGTAATAAACTTTTCCTTGTCTTTATGCTTTCCTGGGCGACCAGCCAGGAGCCGCTGACAGCATCCCGACACCGAAACATGTTTCCTCACACATAAGTAGACATAGGCGTGCAACCAAATAAGCAGGTATCAAATTTGTAAAAACTACCCTGTGATCCTCAGATAGAATTTGTAAAAACCACCCTGTGATCCTCAGATGAAGGGTGATATAGACATTAATAATAAAATAATTTCAAGCAGTAGGTTTTTTAATTGATCGATCACTTGTTGCTGCCCTAATAAATGGATGAGGTGGAGAATGGAAGTGCTGCAAGCCTCACTGTATAACTATACTTCATTTTGAAGATACACAATTGTGTGTGAAGAAGAATTCTTTCAGGGCACTGGAGTCCTGGGCAGCCATACCTGAGTTCAGTCCCTGACACCTTGAGGTCCATGGGCAAAGCCTGTACTCTGTTGAACAGGCAAAAGCAGAGGGGCAGGATCATCATACTACACGAGACCCAGTCAATCTAGAATCATCATAAAGGTAAAGGTAAAGGTACCCCTGACCGTTAGGTCCAGTCGCGGACAACTCTGGGGTTGCGCGCTCATATTGCTCTATAGGCCGAGAGAGCCGGCATTTGTCCGCAGACAGCTTCCAGGTCATGTGGCCAGCATGACTAAGCCGCTTCTGGCGAACCAGAGCAGCGCATGGAAATGCTGTTTACCTTCCCGCCAAAGCAGTACCTATTTATCTACTTGCACTTTGACGTGCTTTTGAACTGCTAAGTTGGCAGGAGCAGGGACCGAGCAACGGGAGCTCACCCCGTTGCGGGGATTCGAACTGCCGACCTTCTGATCAGCAAGCCCTAGGCTCAGGGGTCATCATATGACCTGCCAGTTGCAGGGGCTGAAGTGACACATCCCATCCCTGAGGGCTGAACACACATGGCCTTTAGATGAAGAGACCCACTTCTCTGACCTGACCTTTGACACCCAACTTGCGTGTTTTCTGGACGTACCCTATTCCTGCGACTGTAATCTGTTTTAATTCTGATTTTTTAAATTGTTTTAACCCACCCTAGGACCTGCTGGGGAAGGGTGAATCATAAATATAAATTCTTCACATTATGTTGAAATTGCAGCTAAGACTGACACCCTTCTTTGGAAATTAAACCAATGTCCAGATTTTAACATTCAAAAACTTTGCTTGCAGAAACTTAAACTTATGGATGAATTAAAACATAATATTTACAGTCACACGCTTCTCCAAGCATAGGTTTACAGTCTCTTCTTCTGACTTCCAAACAACTGTATTTTCCTCCCTTTCCAGAGCTCAGCGCTCAGCCTTCTGTATCTCAATTAGGCCATGAGAGATTTCCACTTTTACCTTGTCTTGCAGCTTTACTCTCTTTCTTTCAAGCAGAGAAGAAGCATCCCGACACTCTATTCAACTTAGCAGTGTTCACAGTGGATTCTAAAACACAGTCATCTTGCTTCACATAAAATGGAGTCTCTCCTTCACTAGATACCTCCCATGTGACCAACGTGAGCCAATCGCATAAGAACTGCTAGAGAACTCTCTAGAATTCTAGAATTCAGTTACTAACTGATCAAATTTAAACACAAAGAAATACCTACAAGTACTTACAGTTACTGTACTTAACACTTCAGACCATGGATTCAGGCCAGACCATGAGTCACTCGCACATCCATCTCCAGCCCCTGGCCAATCCCACTTACAAAGCCCCAAACTGGGAAATCTATCCTGTTGTGGCCCAAACTTAACAGCAGAACCACCCAAGCAGGCTGAGCATTGCTTCCAGGGCTGGTCTGTCCTGCATCTGTGGCACCTGACTCCCTCCTCGCCACTCCGAGGCCACTGTCATATCAGGTATCAGCAGGTACATACACGCTGATAGGCTCACCTGGACTATGGGACAAGACAGGAGGAGGAGGAGGAGGAGGAGTTTGGATTTGATATCCCGCTTTATCATTACCCGAAGGAGTCTCAAAGCAGCTAACATTCTCATTTCCCTTCCTCCCCCAGAACAAACACTCTGTGAGGTGAGTGGGGCTGAGAGACTTCAGAGAAGTGTGACTGGCCCAAGGTCACCTGTGCTGGTCCCGGGGGGAGGTTACCGGGAGGCGTGGTCAGAGTCCGGTCCTGGGTCGAGGGTCTAGAGACTGTCCACCAAGGGCAAGGCAGGGTCCAAAACAAGAAGCCAGGTGTGGTCAGTAACTCTGGAAGAACAGGTCTGGGTGCTGGCAGAAACAGGTTTCCAATGACGTTGCTCCCGCAACCTGGGACTGGGCTGACTGGCCTTTATTTCCTCTGAGGCCAGGGACGGTCCCAGCCCCCAGGAGACCCGCCTCTCCTGGCCTTAAGGCGAGCACTCCTCCTCAGAGAACTTAGTTCCCTCCGTCTCTCTGCCCTGAGCCTCTGCAGCTCAGGAGAGGCTGGAGGGTTATTGGACCCAGGGGCAGCTTCACCTTCCCCTGACAGGGCTGGGAGAGGCACACCTGCAGGCAATGGGCCCTCCATCACCTCTGGAGCCAGAATGGATACATCTGGTGTCTGCTCCTGAGGATCTGGCACAGGTGCAGGTCCTTCAGATTCAAGCCCCTGCCCCGGCTCAGCCAGACCTGGAGGCGGGGACTCCTGTGCAGGCTGGGACTCCTCAGGTTCAGATTCTGAATCAGATTCCCAGGCTATCACAGTCACCCAGAAGGTACATGTGGAGGAGCGGGGAAGCAAACCCGGTTCACCAGATTACGAGACTACAGCTCTTAACCGCTACACCACAACAGTCCCTGCATCACTGCATCACTAGCCCTAAGGTGACTGTCACTGAGAAGAAAATGAAAAGATGGGGGGGGGACCAGTAGGCTTTTAAAGTCCAGGGTTCCACCCCATGCAAGTTGAATACCAAGATGGTATTCCTAGAAATTAAGTTAGGGATTCATAGCAATCCCTTCATTAGCAACCCTGTTTAGGGAAGTTTTTAATGTTTGATGTTTTATTATTGTGTTTTAAATATTCTGTTGGGAGCCGCCCAGAGTGGCTGGGGAAACCCAGCCAAATGGGAGGGGTATAAATAATAAATTATTATTATTATTATTATTATTATTATTATTATTATTATTATCCTTCTAGCATTACTGTGGAAAGGGGACCATGCCAAATGAAGATTTACTGGACAAAGAATCGATTTGATATTTAGTGTCAGCTGCCGAGATGGTTACTGTAAGTAAACGGAAATATTTAGGCGGTTAAATAACAATTTGTGGTATAGTCAAATCAGGTCTGGAACTATTGCAGGGATGGGCTCAAAAATTAAGGTATACTAGGGGACAAAATAAAATAAAGATTCATTTTTAGCTATGTTGAAAAACTTACTTTATACTGCATATAAATAATGATGACAATGTTCAAATGCCTCTTGTGAAATATGCTACTATGTAGAATTCTTAAGAACATTTCAGCTTCAAGTGAGAATGTAATAAGATCTCAAGGATATTTATAAATAAAGCAAATCTTTGCAAAAAATATTACTACCCTCCAACACCAATAATAATAATAATTCCCAGGGATTGTGAATGAAACAACCCAAATTTGTATTTCATTTTTTTGGTGTGTGGGTATGTTAAATTTTTATTCAATTGTATTGTTTTTCCTTTATTTTTTGAATGTTGTTTAATTATATATTCTTGATAAAATAAATGTCCCTAGGAAATTGGGATGCTTAGAGGGTATGCAATGGTCTGCCTCCACTGTCGGACCTAATACTTTCCTTTCTGTCTCATCTTCCCAATGTTGTTCTATAAAAAGGCATAGAAGTGTCTCATGCACACTAACGATAGCTTTCCATCATTTAAATAACCAAAGAGGCTGTCATATAGCTTTCAACTTTTGGGAATGCTTCATGAAAATAAATGTGGCTTTGATCCAGTTTCTGTAAAATCAAATAGAAATCCACTTTGCAGCTTATTATTTTTTTAAAAAGATGTTAAATAACAGACTAGGATCTGTGGACTGATTTCTGCAATGTATTGTGTCATCAGAAATCAATCAGGAAGCAACCAGAGGATACCTATTGAAATGTTCCTGGAAACGGGCATAGATACATTATACCCACTGTTTCTGAGACTAAATTTTGTGTCCAGCTAAATTCTATGCAGAGTAGACCTGCTGAAATAATGATCCTGAATTATTTGTGTCTATTAATTCCAATGGGTCTCCTCTGAGTATGACTAATACAACCATAAAGAAAACATTAGGCAAACAGGAGATCTTGCAACACAGCCTTATACATCTGTACTGAGAAGTAAGCATCACTGAGCTCAATAGGACTTCTTTCCAGGTAAGTGCGTGTAGGATCGCAGCCTTAAACTGTCACCTCAGTGCTAATGCAGATGCACTGAAAGAATGTTTGCTGACTAAATCTAAATGTGTCTTATGGCTCAGTTAATAATGATGCTTTGCTATGGCTTAGCACCAGGGGTCAGCAAACTTTTTCAGCAGGGGGCCGGTCCACTGTCCCTCAGACCTTGGGGGGGGGGCTGGACTATATTTTGAAGAGAGAGAGACATGAACGAATTCCTTTGCCCCACAAATAACCCAGAGATGCATTTTAAATACTGTAAAAGGACACTTTCTACTCATGTAAAAACACACTGGTTCCCGGACCATCCGTGGGCCGGATTTAGAAGGCGATTGGGCCGAATCTGGCCCCCAGGCCTTAGTTTGCCTACCCATGGCAAGCAAGACTTGAAGGAATGGGAGGTGTGACTTGTCAGTCACTTTTCTGGATGACCCGGAAGAACCAAGATTAGATCAATTTTACAGTAGAAAGAACATAGGAGAAGCCTTGCTGAATTGGGCCAGAATCTAATCTAGTCCATACCCTGTTCTCACACAGTGGCCAACCAGATGTTTGTGGGAATCACTAAGACGGGAATCACCCCTCCTTCAGTTTCCAGGACCAGGTATTCAGAAGCATATTGTCTTCAGGAGTGAAGGTAGAATGAAGCATCATGTTTAGTAGCCATACTGGAAACATTTTCCCTTCCTGTAAATAAACCCCTTAGTCTACATAAGTGATAGAGATGTGGAGTAAACTATTACATTTCTTACAACAGGTAGCATAGCTACAGTATTATTTATTTATCATGTGGATAGGAAACAGGAACCATGTTCTGAGCTGCAGAGAAAGCCAGAGTCCACTTGCAACATACAATGCAACACTAACTTGCATTTTGATTCCCACACACCCAACTCTAGCATACCTAACGTACTGTTTAATCCAACCTCAATATGTAAGTGCAATAATATCTAAAAATCACATGAATCAATACCATCTAGAAGGCTGGTCACATGTTTCCAGAATCCATTTTTCAACAGGAAAAGCAAGCTGCCATTCAGAATGCAATGGAAGTATATGGTGTGGCCAAATCGATATAGGATTAACAAAGATTTCCATTATCGCTGTGATTTCATTTTTAATGAGCTCACGATCAGTCTACGAAGCAGAAGGACGCACGTTTCTCTGCTGAGTGATCTCATCTGTAATTTCATTAGGAAAACTGAATTTTGCAGATGTAACTTTTTGAAAGGGGGGGGTGTGAAATTTTGTCTCTTGGCAATGCTTCTTTCTGACTGAAAAACGAAGGAAAAGCCAGCCACCTCTTCAAATGGTGACTGACCGTTTCGCAATGTGCCAAGTTTAGTTGCTTGAATGTGAATATGACAGCTTGTGAAGTCCAGTTCGTTATCTTCTCATAAAAGTGACAAAGCTCTTGCAGTTCATAAAGTGCCGTGTGGCTGAAGTTTGCAAAGGTTGTTTTTTTCCCCCATCCAGACCAATTTCTTTTGAATTTGAGTTCTTTCACTCATCTTAGCTACCTACAAGAATCTGAAACATATTGAGCGCCGATTGCCCTGAACCTTTTCATATCTTCTGGGGGCCCTGAAATTTTGCCACCTCTAACTTCCCATACAATGACACTGGGAGCACAGCAGTGTCAGCACAGAGCTCTCCCAAGTCAATGGTGGCAGTCCATGGTACTACTGGCTGTATCAACCGATGGTTCCCAGGTTCACATTTTTCATGTCCCTGGTAGAGGTCTTCTTGGAGAGCCAGTTCCAGCATATGTTTAGAGATGCATCCTGCACCATAGTGTCCCCTTTCCTGAAGCTTACTATGTTCGGTTTATCGGACTGTGAAATGACTTGCCACACTCTGGGCAGTCTTGCGAATTTCCTTTCTTTTGCTCACTTGCCAGGTTAGCAAACTCTCAGAGTTTGTGGAAATCTAGGTCTGCAACCTCTCTCTAACTCCTGAGATTTCTTTTTTTTCACCATCTGTGGCTTCAGGTGCAGCCTCTTGTTTCAAGAACTCTGGGGGCCTTGGCTGGTTCCAGTGTGAGATCAGGGTCATTTTGCAGCATCACAGACACGTGGCCATCTCAAAGCTCAACTCCTCATCTTCTACTATCAAAATGGAGTTAAGATTTAATATCCAAGTTTGCAAAACAAAACGTGGAGCTATCATTTTTACTTTTATTTTTAAAGCAAACTTGCTTTGTGCATTGAATGAAGTACACTATGGCTTACAAAAGCTCATAGCAAATAAACCAGTTAGTCTCTAAGGTGTCACAGTGCTTTTGGTCATATTAGATAACTTATTCTTTCAGCAAACAAACTGGTGCATGGTTCATATGGCAGGCACCGGATTTTAGAAATTGGCAGTAGTGGTAGAAGAAAAAATCAAGCCCTCCTTTATAATCTAATCTGTTTTTAACCGCCACACTCTTTCCCTCATATTAAAAATGTGCCTTTTTGACACAAGCTTTCTAACTCAATTCACAAGCTACAGAAGAACGGGGAGGGTAATATTAGAGACTCTTGAGAGCTCCTGCTAAAGTTGTGAAAATTCAGTGAAAAATGGGCAGCATTTTCCTTTTTGATAGGCACCGGCATTATCTTCCATCACTAGGAAATGCTATAAAATGATAGTCTGTGAGAATACCTTGAATTGATATTTCAAAGGGTTTCTTTTGAAAGGATGATTTATAGATCACAAGACCAATGGGGCTTTTATCAAAAGAAAATGGATTCTTTTGTTGAACTATTGAGAAAAGATTGATGATGTGCTACAGCCAAGCTTAGTTTTGGTGACTTGGTGGTACGTAAATCACTAGCATCGTATAAGCTCAATACTTATTATGCGGCATCCCAAACAACACACACAGACTAATTGCCGGCAAAGTTGTCTTCTTCCAGAAGAGGCCTGAACGGATGGTTTTAGCATAATGGTGGATTCCATGTGATTTATGAGTCTGCTGATGCAGGCCAGTCATTGGACCAATTATGTACTGTATAGCAAGATGCACATAGAGCTTCAGGATGCTGATGGCAACATAGTGTGTGCACACTGAGAGGATGACCTCCCAACCATCCTAAATATATCCTAAAGAAGCTTACAAAAAGCTTGGCCTATCGCTCAACATCCGAAAAACCAAAGTGCTGCACCAACAAGCACAAAACAACCCCTCTGCAGCCCCACAAATCCAACTCAATGGTGTAACATTGGAAAATGTTGATCACTTCTCCAACCTGGGCAGTTACGTATCTTTCTGCAAGGGCCGACATTGGTGCCAAAATCCAGCATCACCTAGCTCTGCAAGTGCAGCTTTTTCCCAATGGAAGTGCAGAGTGTCTGAGGACCAGGACATTTGCTTGTGAAACATGGTCCACTTATAAACACCGTGTCCAACTCCCTGAAAGATTCCATCAATGGTGTCTCCCAAAAATTTTACATATCACTTGGGAAGACAGGCGAACTAATGCCAGTGTACTGGAAGAAGCAAAGATCACCAGTGTCGAAGCAATGATTCTTCAACACCAACTTCGTTCAGATGCAAGCAGAAATTCCCAACTACAAACTCCAGAGAGCAGCTGATCCCTCCTGAAAATGCAGTTGGCATCCATCAACTGACCTTGAAACCCTGCATTCGGGAGTGTTATTCAGGGAGGTTTATGGGTGAACACTGTCAGGAGCTCATCCTACACTCGAGTAGGACCCTGGTAGAGACACATTCCCCACTGGCATGTTCTCTCCCTCCTGGTCGTTCGCTCGGGAGCTTCAAAAGCTTTCTTCTGCCCGAACATCACAGCGACCGATGCCAACAGACACCGGCACATTTAGGGATCCGCAGAGTCTGCGCAGCATGCGCGTGACAGACCTCAGCAACTCAGCATTTTGGCTAATCTACTTTATTTACATACAAACACACACGGAGCACTGCAACATGGCTCCCTCTCTCTCTAGCAACAGACAGCAAAGAGAAAAAGAACAAAGGACACTTCACGGAACACAGTAACACAAACATCCTGTCTCCATCACTTCCCACTCTGTGGAGTCAAAACATATACTGTCATGTGATAGACAACAATCCCATGACTGCAATCACGGAGCAGGAATTCTAACAAACACATCCTAAGGCAATCGGGTGAATACAGGGGCCATCTGATTTGGGTGACTGGTGTTAAAGGTTTCCTAACTGTAAGGCAGAAGGGTAATGGGACAATTTATCCAAAGATGTTGTGAAGTTTTTTCTGTCTTGGGAAGTAGCTTCGCTCCCCAAAACCCCTTTAATATTTGGAAAATAGTTCTGCACAAAGTTTGGCTCTGGTGCTTCTATTCAGAGAGTGCTGGATTCAGAAATCCTTTGAGCAGCCTTAAAAGTCTTTGAAGCTCTGACTAGACTAGGGCAGAGGAAGGAGAAATTCATATGATAAATATACTGGGGAGTAGCACTTTCTAAAAGCCTGCTATAAACTTAATCCATTGTTACACGTATTTTATTAACCCACTTGAGTGGACACCACAATGAGGATGAGGGTAAAATTTGGACTAAATCCCCCACAGAAGCCACAGCTTCATGCGCAATGCTCCTCTAATGTACTTCTGGAACAGCTTTGCTCCCCGATGATTTATATTTGTTTACTTTTCAAATCCCTAAGCCTGACATACTGTAAAAAGGATAGGTCCATAACTAATAAGAGCCGTATGTTTGTCTAGCGTTTGTTGCCTGTGCCTTTTGTTCTGCTGTGTTAATGTGCCGTGTCTCCAGCCTATCCGTAGACAATAACCCATAATGCAATTTGGACTTGGATTCATTAAACATGATTAGCACAGCATACTAATGAAAATCCAAAATTAGCTTGTGGAATAGAACACCAGACGACCTTCCCAACCCATTCAGAGAAGCTCACCTTCGACGTAGCAGAGCTTTGCTCACCAGTAGATGCTATGTGCATTCATCTATCTTGCAAAGAGAAATGTTCGCAAGTTGAATAAAATATTCTGGAACACTCCATATGCCCTTTTAATTCCCCCTACCTATCCCGTTTATTTTGTGTTTATTTTGCAACAAACATTTTGTTGCAGAAATAATACTTAGATTTATATCCTGCTTATTTTTACTGGCTCCGTTGCACACCAAGTCCTACACTCCATGTTTGTGCTGATGACACACTTTGAAGATGTTGGTTTGCATTTAAGTTCCATACCTGTCCCTTCTCTAATGAAAAAGTGCTACCATCACATTTGCTATGAATGCAGGAAGGTGATTCCGTTTCCCCACCCCCACCCCAAAATTATATCTCACAAACATGGATTTTATAGAGCATTCTCAGAGTGTCAACACTGATGGTGGCATAGAAATTCTCTCCCTTTAACGACACAAATCTGTCAATTAGTTGCACACAGCAATTACCGGCCCTTTTCTTTAATATTTGTGAAGACTCCAACCTTTCCAAGGATGATAAATGACTCCGTAAAGTATGCAGTGCAGGGATTTGCTAAATGTGCACTTTTCCTCTCTCCTTTTATATATTTTTTATAATAATCCCCCCCCCAAGTTATTTTACGCAATCAATAGAGAAAAGACATCATTTTTTTGAAAAAAAGAAAAAAGCACAGAGGAATAGTTTAAATGAAAATAAAGTGCCTTCTCATTCAGCAAATGGCCAGAGCAAGGAGACATTCTTACACTTGGGCTAATTAACGGAAGAGCTAACATTGTTAGCCAAATTAGGAACTAAACCTCATTTTAATTGTTTTGAAACTGAACAAAAAAGAATGAAAAGGAAAGCACTAGTATATTCCAAATATGACCTTTGAGAATTCCAGCTTCATTAGCATTTCAAACAGCACAGCACAAATTAAGATGGGAGATGTTCTGGAAGTGAGCTTTACATGGTACACAATTAAAGAGTTGCAAACACTTGTTCCTTTGTCTCTATTAATTGTGGAATAGTATGTAAGTAGTGGTTTTACCCCAGTCACTATTATTCAGGGTAGTATCCTTCAGTTTATTTATGAGTTTCTTTTGGAATGCCTTGAAGAGAGGGTCCTGTTCACATTCAATTTCACATTTCCCTGCCCCAATAATTCAATTCAATGTTTCCCTATTACTCTTCCTCTTTCCTCTTCAGCGTCCTCACTGAGGTGGCCCAAATTTTCATGGCTCACCTTCCCCCGCCATGCCACGCCACGCCTCCTCCTCCTCCCCTCGTAAAGCTCTCTCCTTGGTCTCTAAAACATCCCAGTTTCTTTGTCTGTATTTCTCCTCCATCTCTTCTCCAGTCCCCTCCTCCTCCTCCTCCTCCTTGCTCGGACCAGAAAGAATGCTCTCAGATGTTGGCCATTTATCTCTCAAAGGATGCTCTCATCATCCTTATCTACCAACGCTTCGCCAGATGTGTGTCTGTCGTAGGTGAAGTCTTCACTGCAGTCAGTGCCAGGCATATTAACAGACCCACATGATGGATTCGGTTACAACATAGGACAGTCCCATCTCTCTGTTGTGCCATACTACAATTTCCACAATTCTCTGAGTCTTTGTTCCTCTTTGCCAGTAGTTGTTGGTGTGTCTGTCAAGAATGTGTGCCCTGTGCAAAGGGCCTGTTGCCCTCACAAAGTGGCTTCTAACCCTCAAACATGGATCCACCCAACTTTCTTTGGAGCAAGATTTTGCGAGGCCTCAGGCGGGCACGACAGACCGCAAAACCGAATAAGAACACTGAATTAGGTAAGTCAATAGCCTCTGTAATATAAATAAATCCTTCAGCATATTTTACCTCTTCAAAGAATCATAGAATTGTAGAGTTGGAAGGGACCCCGACAGTGCCTATATGGTATTGAGTGACAGAATAATTTGGCCGTGATAAAGACATTTTGTCCATGGTATGGTTATTTTCCACCTAATCATTTTGGCACATTGGCACCCTATTTATAAAATTTAACAATTCCAAAATACAGGCACGCTTTCACTTTTGCAAGATTGAATATATTGCTTCGGCTGTACTCGAGGGCCGATTTCAAAAAATTCTACAGGGAAAACGGTTATGTCCATGTGGAGATGGCAGGGAAAGGTAAAAGACCCATGGACAGTTAAGTCCAGTCAGAGGCGACTATGGTGTTATGGTGCTCATCTCACTTTCAGGCCGAGGGAACTGGTGTTTGTCCACAGACAGCTTTCTGGGTCATGTGGCCAGCATGACTAAACCTCTTCTGGCACAACGGAACACTGTGATAGAAAACAGGGCGCACAGAAATGCTGTTTACCTTCCCACCACAGTGGTACCTATTTATCTACTTGCACTGGCGTGCTTTCGAACTGCTAGGTTGGCAGGAGCTGGGACAGAGCAACGGGAGCTCACCCCATCACAGGGATTCAAACAGCCGACCTTCTGATTGGCAAGCCTAAGAGGCTCAGTGGTTTAGACCACAGCGCCACCCACATCCGTATGGAGATGGCAGTATTGAGTCAGTGGTTCATGAGCTTCTGGCTTGCACTCTTTATAAAGATACGAGGAGTGAGGCTATTACCCTTCTACTATTGTCCAATGGTTGCTCAACCATTGCTACTGTGTCCTTTCTTCTAGCAGAGCAAAATAATCAGATGACAGCAAAAACTGCAAAAAATAATAATCGCAGGAGTAATTAGAATAAGATCTATTATTTGATTATTGATGTAAACCTCCAAAATGTATTTTGTATAGTTAAGTTCTTACCTCTATATTCAGTACAATTTATTTTATTTTATTGCTATGGCTAGTGGCTGATGCAAATAAAGATTGTTCTGATATTATCCGAAGGGGCCCTAAGGGTCATCTAGTCCAACCCCCTGCAGTGCTAGAATCTCAACTAAAGCATCCATGAAAGAGGAACATCCAGCTTCTGCTTAAAAAGCTCCAAGGAAGGAGAGTCCATAATTGAGGTTCTTCCTGCTCAACATTTCCATTTGGAATTCTAAATATCAATCTGTTGTGCAAAGGAAGGAACCCATTTTAAAAAACAAAACCCTATACTTACCTTCTCAGAAGTCAGCCCCACTGAATTCAGTGTTGCTGACCCCCACACCCCACGCCAGGTAACTGTGTACAACCGTCACTTGCAGCCTGATTCAGAAATCTTAAACAAATTTACCTGGAAGTAAGTCCTGCTCATATTATTCATAGGACTGCAGTGTGCATTAGAGAGAGAGAGAGAGAGAGAGAGAGAGAGAGAGAGAGAGAATTTTCGCCTAACCTAGAGTTTGGGAAGAATTAGCAGATAGGTAAATCTACCTCGAATTTCTACTCTTACTTTGCAGCATAAGTCATTGCAGTGATTCCCACAATCATAGAGGTGGTGTGTAGAAAAGAGAAGTTGAGAATTCTAAAGTGATTGTTATCAAACTGTAATTCACCCTTAGAAGCAGCTTCGAAACCCCCGAAAATAATGATACAGCCACAGCCATGCAGGCTGATGATTGGACAGTCAACAATGAAGTTGGTGAGCACATGAGTGGCAGGGAGAGCAATGAGATCCCTTGTCTACCGGCACGATTTTTCTCTTTGTCACAGGCAATGTGCTCTGGGTTTAAGAAAATAATTACAGTGGGGCCTCGAGACTTAGTAAACAGTAATAGCCCAAGGATGAATCGGATTTGCTGATCCCAGCCAAGAATGACAATTAAGATGTAATATTTCCTCCCATTACCCCCTTACTGTTCATCAGTGTTGAAAAGTCAATTTAGACTTCACCATCTCTAGGTTGGTCAATGTGCTTCAGAGCAAGCAAGTAAACTGTCAATCATGCTACGCTTCCATTTCCCTGTTGTTTTTCTAGTGGGCCTAGTGAGATTAGAGCCAGTTGGAAACATAAAGCAAATTATTTCCTTTGCTTTGCAGTCTCAAACTACGCGTATCAGGAGCCAGATAAATGTTAACTCTTCCTCAGCAGCTAAAGAGGCACGTGCTGTCTCCACTGTAAAAGGTGGCATGTGTATGAATCGCAAGTGGGAAGAGTACATCATAATAATATTATTATAATAGTTTATTATTTATACCCCGCCCATCTGACTGGGTTTCCCCAGCCACTCTGGGCAGCTCCTAACAGAATACAGTGGTACCTCGGGTTACATACGCTTCAGGTTATATACGCTTCAGGTTACAGACTCCACTAACCCAGAAATATTACCTCAGGTTAAGAATTTTGCTTCAGGATGAGAACAGAAATCGTGCTCCGGTGGCGCAGCAGTAGTGGGAGGCCCCATTAGCTAAAGTGGTGCTTCAAGTTAAGAACAGTTTCAGGTTAAGTACAGACCTCCAGAACGAATTAAGTACTTAACCTGAGGTACCACTGTATTAAAAACACCAAACATTAAAAACTTCCCTAAATAGGGCCGCCTTCAGATGTCTTCTAAAAGTCAGATAGTTGTTTATTTCCTTGACATCTGATGGGAGGGCATTCCATATGGTGGGCGCCACTACCAAGAAGGCCCTCTGCCTGCATACCCCCTAATCTAGCCCAGCAAATGCTGTATCATTTACAACAGCTGGCAGGTGACCATTATTGACGCTCAATATCAGGGGTGCCCAATGGAGTGATCTCAAATTGTCGTCAAGCCATAATCACCCCTGAACACCAGTTGTGCTTTCTGGAACCGATCAGAGTTGCAGTTCAGTAACATCTTGAGAGCACCATGATGGTCGTCTGTTCCTTAGGCACAGCCATACAGGGCTGAGATACAAGTACTGAGGGGAGGTGTTTAAAAAAAGGAGGTGCCATTTCCCCTATCTCGATAAAGGTGGCAAAATGCCTGCCACAGACCACATATCAAGAGACAACACTAGTGTGTAAGTACTGTGAGGGGGGAGAAAAACCCCTGTAAATCCCTGTTCATTTCTAAGCTAGCCACCACCAGCTCACAGATAACAGTGTTTCAAAGCTCCTCAACAATAATTCTGCCACTCATTTTCTGGTCACGCACCTAGATCCCTCCCACTTTGTACAGAAGCTGTACAAACCATAACCATTTTCACAAGTGACACTTAAATCAGCCCCTGAGTTCCTAGTAGCTGTCGGATAAATGAAAAAACCTGCATTGATTAGAATGTACATTCAGTTTTTAAAGTGCCTCTTCTCCACTGTCTATTTACAATATTCCATTTATTTCTATCTTACTCAATTCACAAGCAATGCATTCCGGTCTAAAAGAGGTTCTTCATCTTTCTTGTACAAAGCCTCCTTTATATTCCTCCAGAAGGAAGATATGGACCATTTTTCTTTTCCTCGAGGTCCTTCAGGGCAAAAGAGAAATATTAACTACACAGAGAAAACAACGTTTTATTGACAAGCTCCCCTGACCATTGCAATTTCCAAAACAAAATCAACATAACAAGAACAAGCGCCAAAAACTATAAACTATGTTTATACCCAAAATTTCGGTAAAAACAAATAAAACCATATTTTAAAAGGCTGATCATTTGTACAGTCAATAAAACATTTTCTTACTCTTGTTACCTGGCACTCAAACTTAAGAACGGCTTTTGTGATATATTTCTGTTCATTTTCTTATCCACTGAACATAGAAACAGGTTTATCCAAAGACAGCTAAAGTTGATTGAACCAAGTTTCCCTCTGAGCTTAATATAACTTGCAAAATAGCAAATAGTGAGCCAGATCATTTACATCACTAGAATTTACCCCTATATAAATGATTCTCATAAAAAGTCTTATTCAATCTCCCATAAAGAACTACAGGATTTATGGTACTTGTTGTCTGTGATAAAAGTGTGTGTCTGTTTGTGTGTGACGTATATACAGTGGTACCTCGGGTTACATACGCTTCAGGTTATATACGCTTCAAGTTACAGACTCCGCTAACCCCGAAATAGTACCTCGGGTTAAGTACTTTGCTTCAGGATGAGAACAGAAATCGGGCTCCAGCAGTGCGGCGGCAGCAGGAGGCCCCATTAGCTAAAGTGGTACCTCAGGTTAAGAACAGTTTCAGGTTAAGAACGGACCTCCAGAATGAATTAAGTACTTAACCTGAGGTACTGTATTGTTATGAGTTTGTTGAGGAGGGATTAGGCTGTATGCAGAAACCCTTACAACTCCTGGATCCAGCAAATGTTAAAATATTGCCAAACTAGCTTCCTGGTGAGGTGATAGCCAGGGCAATGGGCCATTCAGGCAGTGGTTTTCAACCTTTTTGAGTCTGCAGCTCCCTTGACCAATCACATTCTTTCTGTGGCTCCCCTTTGGAAGCCACTCTTTGTTGTTGTTTAGTCGTGTCTGACTCTTCGTGCCCCCCTGGACCAGAGCACGCCAGGCACTCCTGTCTTCCACTGCCTCCCGCAGTTTGGTCAAACTCATGCTAGTAGCTTCGAGAACACTGTCCAACCATCTTGTCCTCTGTCGTCCCCTTCTCCTTGTGCCCTCCATCTTTCCCAGCATCAGGGTCTTTTCCAGGGAGTCTTCTCTTCTCATGAGGTGGCCAAAGTATTGGAGTCTCAGCTTCACGATCTGTCCTTCCAGTGAGCACTAGGGGCTGATTTCCTTCAGAATGGCTAGGTTTGATCTTCTTGCAGTCCATGGGACTTTCAAGAGTCTCCTCCAGCACCATAATTCAGAAGCATCAATTCTTCGGCGATCGGCCTTCTTTATGGTCCAGCTCTCACTTCCATACATCACTACTGGGAAAACCATAGCTTTTACTATACGGGCCTTTGTTGGCAAGGTGATGTCTCTACTTTTTAAGATGCTGTCCAGGTTTGTCATTGCTTTTCTCCCAAGGAAGCCACTCTAGTCCAGGATTTTCCCGTTCCGTGTTCCGCCCCCCCCCCCTTGGCGCTATTTTTGGTGCGTGTATAAGTGGAAGCGCATGTGTGAACAGGAACCCAAGTAATGCTGCTACTCTGCGGAGCAAAGCTGATGCACTCAGCATGACAGTTGCCGCCTGCCTTTCCCGAAATCAGTGCGCACAGGGTGGGAGGGAAGATGGAGAGGTCAAAACAAGATTAAGATCCGAAGCGGAAATATTTTGTTATGTCGGGGAAGGAAATTGAGAAACACAGAGGATATGTGTGCAGGCATGGTCCTTTCCGCAACATTCTCCCTGTCTCCATAAATCTGGGTGGGTGTTAAAGAGGATAGCATATACCTTGGTGGGGAGAGGTAGAGAAGAAGAGGGCGATGTTGAGGATAGAAGGAGAGAGAAACTCAGAAGCCAATCCTCACTTTCAGGATTATTTTCAAATCCCTCCTTATAGAGTACACAGACACAGACCATCAAGCTACTTTACAATTTTTGTGCATTTCTCAAGTCTTCTGTGCAAAACTAAGGGACCGTTAGTTGCTGAAGCTGGGGAGGATTTTTGTTTGTGCGCGAAGAGGGAGATTTTAAGAAGTCATGCAAAAGCATTTCCCCACTTTTTTTAACCTCTGCTTTATTTCGGAAAGATGCAAGTTAAAGCTGCAGGCTCCCATGAATGATCCTCAGAGAGAAAGAGAGAGGGGAAATATATGCATTCTATATGTGTGCTATCGCTTAATATATTCTCTCTCTCTCCTGTAGTCATGTTTTGGCTGCAGAACTGCATCACTTAATCTGGGAAAGTGCAGATTTCAAAGGATAGCTATGTTTTAGTTCATGTGTTGGTTTGGAAGGTGTGAATCAAACCATCAGTTCTAGCGTGGGGGGGCACTTTATCTAAATTACATAGTTCGGTATTTGAGCGATTGGTATTAATAATTGTATTGTGAATTTGTATTGTTCTAATGAGGCTATTGTTGGATTGTAACTGAAAACTAATAAAAATTATTATTAAAAAAGAAAGAGAGAGAGAGAGAGGTAATGCAGGAAGATATGGGCTGGAAGTTAATGAAAGGACAGCCTGGGGAGGCTCCCTTGGGTGCTGCATAAACCAATGATATATGGTTTATTTACACACACACACACACACATACAGTGGTACCTTGGGTTAAGTACTTAATTCGTTCCGGAGGTCCGTACTTAACCTGAAACTGTTCTTAACCTGAAGCACCACTTTAGCTAATGGGGCCTCCTGCTGCCGCTGCACCGCCGGAGCACGATTTCTGTTCTCATCCTGAAGCAAAGTTCTTAACCCGAGGTACTATTTCTGGGTTAGCGGAGTCTGTAACCTGAAGCCTATGTAACCTGAAGTGTATGTAACCCGAGGTACCACTGTATATATATACAATGTGAGCCGGGGGGGGGGGGATACGATAATCTTTATTGTCGTTGTCCCATACTGAAATTGAAAAATCTACATAAAACATTCAAAACCCAACAAGCCTGCTACCCCAGCTATCCCAACCTGGTTAGCCCCCTAAAAACTCTGATACCCCATTTTAAAATACAATATACTCCCATAGAGACTCCTTACACTGTGTTTAAAACCAAAATCGCATTTGGGTAGAAACTGTTTCTCAGGCGGCTAGTCCTAGTCTAGCATTACACTCCAGGGGGGTCCCATCTCTTCCATGCCTGCCATGTTGGATTCAAACTGTTGGATTCAAACTGGTAAATGGCGTTTCCATGAGCTCTGGTTTCTATCACGGTGTTCCGTTGCGCCAGTAGCAGTTTAGTCATGCTGGCCACATGACCCGGAAAGCTGTCTGTGGAGAAACACCGGCTCCCTAGGCCTGAAAGCAAGATTTACACCACACCTCAAAGTCGCCTTTGGCTGGACTTAACCATTCAGGGCTCCTTTACCTTTTTTACCTTATCTTCACCTCACACTGTGCTGTGACCTCCTATAAAACAGCATAGGGGAGCCAGATTAAGGTTGCAGCCACTGCAGCCTTTGTACATAAGCATTATTGCTTTGCAGAAAATTAACTTCTTCCTAAGCTTTTTATGATGAGATTCCCAAACTGTGAAGTCACAGCAGAATATGCATTTGTTTTTCTCTTCACATGTGTGGCAACAAGCACACATGGTCTCCAAAGAGATCTGCTCTTTGACACGTGAAGCAACACTATTCCTAGACACCAAAGGGTCGAATTTTATAAACTTGTCTGAATCTCTGTGTTTGAGCACATTATTTTCATCTAGCATTTTTTCCCCTGCAGCATCCATCACCATAGCAACAAAACTCCCTCATCACATACCTACAGGGCATCTGAAATTAAGAGGCGGGGGGGGGGGAGGATGTCTTCTTAAAAAGCTAAACAAAGCAATAAATGTCTGTATCTAGCAATTTAGGGATCTAAGAAAAAACATCCAGAGATGTTCCCATCCCTAGCACAAATGCTAATCGGCAGTTGAGCGAGGCTTTTAATTCCCATTGGGCTGCAGCTACCCACATCTAAGAGAATCACTTTTGAAAATTCAGCATATGATATGTGCACTAAGAATGTGCTGTGTTATGATGCCATTCGTAAATCACATTCCAATTTGGCAGCTGGACATCCACAGAGTTCACCTGAGGACCGCAGGTAACAGCTGGAAGCGAGCAAAACATGATCTCATAGCAATGCCGCAAAAACCTATTGCGGAAAACAGATACCAAAGAAACCATCAAGATCTAATGAAAACATTGGAGACATCCCGGATGCTTTGAGAGACAAGATGAAAAAGTTTCATTTCCCAAAGACCAGTTGGTGGACTTTGCAGAAATTTGAATGTTTAAGCATGGAGCGGCACACGCAATCCTGATTACAAATTCATTGCTTTCCTTTTCAGCCAAGCATATCTGTTTGGTTGCTTTTCCTCGGATCTTCACTTCCATCACTGTTAGACCAATTTATGAGTGCTCCACCCAGGCGTGCCTTGTCTTGACAGCTCTAGGAATGTTGCAGGCTGAAAGTGCTCCTGAAGATCCATTCATTACAGCCAATGACAGCAAACTTTGGAGCTCCAAGCCAGAAAAATGAGTGTGTGCCTGTTTATTTTACCTGCATGCATTTTTCTCTGAGCTCATAAACTGAAGGACAGCCAATCCACTTGGCCACAGGTGATCTTCTCCCCCTGCCCTGTTCTCCACTTATCTGCAAGCTGCCTTGCCTAATTTTGTACACCTTGGTGTCAGAAGCGGCACGAAAACACGCCAGCATACAGAAGGTGGCTGCAGATTATCAGACTGATGAAATAAAGAAACCTAAATGATATGATCTAATCTAAAATAGGGTGCTCCGAGTACTTGTAAAGCAGTCACTCGACAAAAACAAATAACCGATCCTGATCCAAAGACCATTAATCACCGAGGAGAAAGGAGAAGTCGTTTCTCCTGCCAATTCTAGTGACGGTTCGGAGACACCCCAAATTCATCATTCTTTGGGAATAATTGGCTATGTCAGTGTCAAGCTGAAATTTCCCCCCAAACACCTGACACACAAGTGACCAGAAGCACCACTTTCTTCATTATCTCGGGATGATACATTTGTTCTGTTCATAGAGATAAGGCTCCCAAGAGGCTGCCGAGCTGAGAGTCTCAAACAATCCCTTACAATTGCCGTAATAGAAGTGACATGTGTTTTCCCTTCCTCCCCGCCCCAGGAGTTCTTCCAAATTTCCTCTGAGCTGGTGCCTGAACAGCTGATGAAGAAGAAAGGTACATTGCAGCCTTACCTAATTTATTTTAGATGGCATCAATGGCCTTTGTTGTTGTTGTTGTTGTTGCTTTTGCAAAGGTGTTTATGAAGTGTAACTCCACCGAGAGCTCCACAAACAGCAAGAAGACTATTAGCATGTGTGCGTGTGTTTGTCTACCAGATAGTTAATGATATCTCAGCACATGCTTATCGTAACTGGAGACATATGTGGAGACTTGGGAAGCCTAACCCCCAGCTGTGGATTTAACACCCAGAGCTCCCAACTCTATTTATTTTCCTTGCGTGTGTGCAATGCGCACACACCAGACAGCAATTTGCATTCGAAAGCTCAGAGCAAAATCCTTTGTAGGGTGCAGGCATGCAACATCCTCACCTTTACTTTCAGCTAGCAGCAGACACGAAGTGAATGACCTGTGGTGTTCTGGGGATATTAAAGGGGCTGCGGGCAGAAAGGTACATGGCAGAAAATAAATGCAGCCATACAGTAGGAGGTGGATTGCTTTTGCTTCTTTAAAGTTTCACTCTAGAGAGATAGATGGTAAATGCAAAGCTGGGGCAGCACTATTCATGCATGATCCCCTTGGTTTGGCTGGAAGATCAAAACCCTGTCTGAAACTCCAAAATCTGGGGCAATTTGTGTGCTCATATAGTAGGGCTATACTGCCCCTGGATTAATTTGGCTAATCCTCAAGCCAGCCATCAGGCCTAACCTTTGAAAAGGTGTAAAATATTTCCCAGTTAGGTCTATGCTCTATTTGCACAAGCCTGTGCCTTTGCGAGTTAGCCAGTTACAGTATTTTTTGCTCTATAAGACTCACTTTTTCCCTCCTAAAAAGTAAGGGGAAATGTGTGTGCATCTTATGGAGCGAATGCAGGCTGCACAGCTATCACAGAAGCCAGAACAGCAAGAGGGATTGCTGCTTTCACTGCGCAGCGATCCCTCTTGCTGTTCTGGCTCCTGAGATTCAGAATATTTTTTTTCTTGTTTTCCTCCTCCAAAAACTAGATGCGTCTTGTGGTCTGGTGCGTCTTATAGAGCAAAAAATACGGTAATGATGTGGAATGACTTGTTGGCCAGGCCAACTTGAATCCACACAACCTATCAGGTGAACTGCAACATGCCTTAGAAGGGACACAAACACCTGCAAATTGAACTCAGATGCCTTTTCAAAAATAGATACAGAAGCAGTCATAGCAGCAAAACTCTAGCAAACTTCTGTTTCAAAGGCAGCAAGCTTTAGCCCCACCTACTTGTCATAAGCAAAGTTCTGCTTAGTGCATTCCCGGCAATATTTCTCTGACGAAAATAGGGAAGTATTTCTTATTCTTATTTTTATTCTTATATTTATATTTATACCCTGCCCATCTGACTGGGTTTAATAAAACATTAAACATTTGAAAACTTCCCTGTACAGGGCTGCTTTCAGATGTTTTCTAAACGTATAGTTACTTATCTCCTTGGCTCGGAGGTCAGAGAACTCCCTACCCTCCAACATTTCTCCAATGAAAATAGGGACATCCTATTCTATAATCATCATCATCATACCTTGCCCAGCTGATTGGTTTGCGCCAACCACTCTGGTGGCTTCCAACATATATAAAAACATAGTAAAACATTACACATTAAAAAACTTGCCTATACAGGGCTGCCTTCAGATGTCTTCTCAAGGTTGTATAGTTACTTATCTCCTTGGCTTGAGGGTTGCATAACTCCATAGCCTCGAACATTTGTCCAGTGAAAATAGGGATGTTCTAAGGAAAAGCAGGACATTCTGGGATCAAATCAGAAACTGGGATGGCTTCTGTAAATCTGGGACTGTCCCTGGAAAATAGGGCGACTTGGAGAGTTAGCTAGTGCAGTGAATGCAGTCTGGAATGTTTATAGACCAGGGAAGAGAATCCCATGGCCCTCCAGAGGTTCCTGGACTACAGATCCCATCAGCCTCAGGTAGCATGACCATGGATGATGGGGACTGTAGTTCAGCAATATCTAGATGGTCCCAAATTCCTAATTCCTGCTGCAGACCAGCAGATAGAAACAAGTAGCTAAAATATCCTGACCTAATAGTTACATTTAACAGAGAAGTAAAAAAGAAATTGGAGCATGTGCTTAATAATCACCTTCATCCGTGCTTACATCCACCTACTGATAGATTTTGAATTTCAAAGAAGCTTGAACATGCAGTCTATGCGGGTATTCACTTAGGGACACCATTTATGGCAACTGCGATATTTGTCAGCAGAACTGCTCCAGTTGCAGAAGTGCTTTAAATGCTTCTTGCAATTCCTGTAGGCTGAATAGCTCCTTGTTGAGGGGCTTGCAAGGTCAGTTAAGTATCTCTAAATTTAGAATACCTCATTTAGGGCTGCCAGAGCTGTGAAAATATCTGAGCAGAAATCTCTGGGTGGTTTAGGTATCTGTCCAAAGTGTTCCATCACCGAGGTTCATATTTGCTGAATACCTCTGCACAAAGAGTCTTCACCGTGCTAAATGTATCTTTAACCTAACATTTATTATCCTCTCTGAGCTGCTGCATAATGATGCTTGCCTGCACAATCTGAACTGCCGAAATAGGCAGGAGGTCAAGATCATGTAGTCTGTTGATAGCTAATCCATAACTTAATTTCTGGTAGACCAATTAAATGCTTGCTGGTTTCTAGGATTCTTGCAAAGAATGTACTAAGTGGATTTTGATCTAGTGGGTCTCATGTTGATCTGGGCTTAAGTGTTGTGCCACCTGACCTTTGGAGTTCACTCACCTTGAATATTAGACAGGCACCATCTCTGGTGTGGGACACAGGTGGCGCTGTGGTCTAAACCACAGAGCCTAGGGCTTGCCAACCAGATGGTCAGTGGTTCAAATCCCCACAACGGGGTGAGCTCCTGTTGCTCGGCTTCTGCTCCTGCCCACCTAGCAGTTCGAAAGCACTTCAAAAGTGCAAGTAGATAAATAGGTAAACGGGAAGGTAAACGGTGTTTCCGTGTGCTCCTCTGGTTCGCCAGAAGTGGCTTAGTTGTGCTAGCCACATGACCTGGAAGCTTGTCTGCGGACAAACGCCGGCTCCCTCGGCCAGTAAAGCAAGATGAGCACTGCAACCCCAGAGTCATCCATGACTGGACTTAACGGTCAGGGGTCCCTTTACCCTTTTCATCTCTGGTGTTAACTTGGCACCTTCTTTTAAAACTGTGGTCTGTATTGTCCAACATCTGTATTGGAAAACGAGCACAAAACCAGCAGCTGAAGTTCCAAGATGGCGATGGCTTAGCAAGCAGGCTTCGGAGCTCCGCAGATAACAGGACTGTAATTAGCATTGATTGCCACCCAGGGAACTAATTTTTCCTTTTTTTACTTCTCTACTTTTAAACTTACCAACCTACTGAGATTCTAACAGCACCTTCTTGTCTATGCTATGTATTGGAATAGTTTTTAAGATGTTTTTATGGTTCTGTTGCTTGTTGTTTGCTGGCCTGGGCTCCTTTGGGAGAAGGGGCCAGATATAACCCTAATAAATAAAAATAAATCTGATCCAACAAGAGAAAAGTACGCACTCAGGATTAGACGCCTTATCTTTTGGATGATCCTGAGTAAGTAGCTCTGCATATTTAACATACAGCTATGGAAAACAAGGATTCTATTTTTTTTTCTCCTTTTCCTAAAACAAGTGTCACACAAGATTTATCCCCTCACCTCTGCATACCCTCCAACATTTCTCCGATGAAAATAGGAACATCCTATTCCACGATCATTTTACTGGGTAGCCCCAGCTGCTCTAGTGGCTTCCAACATATATAAAAACATAACAGAGCATTAAACGTTTTAAAGCTTCCCTCTACAGGACTGCCTTGAGATGGTTCAGGGAGGTCAGATTTCTCCGATGAAAATAGGGACGTTCTAAGGAAAAGCAGGATATTGCAGGATCAAATCAGAAACCGGGACAATTTCTGTAAATCCAGGATTATCCCTGGAAAATAGGGACACCTGGAGGGTCTGTGCCTGGAGAAAGGGGCCACATTCAAGTCTCCTATTTTATTTTAAAATAATAATGTGACAAGAGATTGTGATCACATCCACACCATACATGTAAAGCACACACACACACACACACACACACACAAATAATAATCCTGGAAACTGTAGTTTACCCCCTCACAGACCTGCAATGTCCAGAATCCTTAGCAAACTAAAGTTCCCAGGTTTCTTTGAAGCATGTGTTTTAAATATGCAGTGTGGATGTCACCTCTATGTGTTTCTCTGTGTAGGTACCAACATACATCATTTCCTTTAATCCTGTATCTTCTGCAACGGATTGACAAAACTCCCATTATTTCCAGTACTACATGATCAATTGCATATCTGTAGTCTCTGAGAGAGAAAATATCTGTACATGTACTGACATTTAGCGTTACGGCTTCAAGATGATTCTCTAGAATCTTGCAAAGATCCCTTTACCTCCAATATGGGTTGTAACAGTGCTTTTTTTCTTTTTTTAAAAAGTTTACCTCGGGTTAAGAATTTACCTCGTTCTGAAGGTCCGCTCTTAACCAGAAACTGTTCTTAACTGAGGTATCACTTTAGCTAATGAGGCCTTCCGCTGCCGCCATGCCGCTGGAGCACAATTTCTATTCTCATCCTGAAGCAAAGGTCTTAACCTGAGGTACTATTTCTGGGTTAGTGGAGTCTGTAACCTGAAGCGTATGTAACTTGAAGCATCTGTAACCCGAGGTACCACTGTACTCTCATTTTCCTACTCATATTGAAATACTGCTCCTCAATGAGGCCAAACTTAGATTCACAAAATATTTAGGGGTATGCGTACCCCTGTGTACTCCCCAGAAAAAAGCACTGGGTTGTGTACAGGAGCGGTGGACCTTTTTGCAAGTTTGTCACAACTCACACTAAAATATGAGATGCTGCCATTTCAATACATGTTGCTCTTCATATGGGCAGCTTGCCTTGGTGCAATTTTACCTCTCTAATGGCCACAGCATCAAGGAATACATTCCATGTGTAGATGAGCCATCATCTCAAGTTTTCTGCCCTGTGTGTATGGCTTAACACAAAATGGCTGCCATATTAGAGACAGGGAGGAGAACAGCAACCCAAAATGGTCTGGGCATCAGCTGCCTCAGCAGTGCCAGATTTACGTATAAGCTAAGCAAGCTATAGCCCACTTAGGGCCCCACTCTCTTGGGGGCCCCAAACAAATTATGGGGGGAAAGCTGGATGTACATTTCCGACATACAAGATAAAAAACAAATAAAATAAAATCTACATACAGCAAGTGTTTTGTGTTGTGTAGGCTCCTATGATGTAAGTAATGGGCCCCGCCTGCTCGCCTGCTCCCTAAAATATCACTGGTTTGCTCATTTCTATAACAATTACTTTGATACAATGCTTATTTTGTTATGTGCAAATGGCTTTGGATACCTATTAGGTCCATAAATTACCATATAGCATATATTCAACACAAAAAACAGCAACAATTTGCTGTTGACAAATTACAGCTGGACATATAAAGGGCCCAATTACCTTCAGTAGCTTAGGGCCTCATCAAACCTAAATCTGGCCCTGAAGCTGCCTCTGTTGATGTGGGGCGGGGAGGCAACTGAATCAGACCCACCTCGATCATGGATAGAAGCTCTTTATACCTCTGCTCTGTCCAGAAAGAAAAGGAGTGAGGATGTTCAAACCTGGCATACAATGAAATATTGGCATGTTTAAGGGTGTATGTTCAGTGTAGGAGAGTCTGAGTCATTGCAGACAGGAACTGAGCAGGTAGAGCAAACACATCTCTCAGGCATTGTGGATTTTTACTCTTGATAGCCTTTCACAGGAAAGGGTATTATAGGAATACTGGCTTGCTGCAGGCACCACATTGGCAAATCTGTAGCTACTGTACAAAATCAGTCTTATGGACCCATCGTATGCGTGCATACCAAGAAGCTCTGTGGGTAGGTTTGCAGCCTTAAAAATATAAGATTCTGTTAATGTATCATGGAGGGATGCCTAGTAGTTAATGCTCGAGATTGAACATCCCTATTTATAGCTCATTTCTATTATGACAATTGTGTGGTCAAATTCTGTGGAAGCTATGCAGGACGTTTCCGAGACCTAGATTTTTTCTGAACAAAGCAAAAGTTAACTTTCAGTGCTGCTGGAAAGATTAATGAATGGGTAGAGTCTGCCAGTCGTATACTAAATTACTCATAGCCAGAACTAGTTCAAATCCTGTTATTTCTCAATCATGGAAGAAGCTTTCAGATGAAGCATGTTAAGCTTGCTCCTACACAGAACCAACGATCCTGAGAATTTGCAACCTATTCATTGGATCCAGTTAGCTGAAGTTAGGACCCACTGAGATTTATGGGACAAGTTAGTCACGGCTTAATTTCTATGATTTCAATAGGAACTAACTACAGGGAAGCTAATCTAGATCAGTGTCTCCCATATTCAGGTCTCCAGCTGTTTTTGGACTACAACTCCCATCACCCCTAGCTAGCAGGACCAGTGGTCAGGGATGATGGGAACTGTAGTCCCAAAACAGCTGGAGAACCAAGTTTGGGAAACACTGGTCTAGATCCAACCCAGGGTGTTGTATTAGCATCCTCCACAGCATCAATCTGAGCAGAATTCATGCCAGGTGACATTTTTTCAGGGCCTCAACACAGAAGTACATGATTATGAGGATGAGGATGATGATGGCATATCTAAAACATTTGAATGACTCCTGGTATTTAGACAGTGGTGCACAAGAATGGTGCAAGCTGCAACCCTCAGCCTTATTTCATCTGGGTGCAACGGAGGGGGCAACATAGCAAAGGCAGAGGCAGCAAGAGAGCATCCGTTCACTTTTTGCTTTGCCCCAACCCACTGTTTGCTCCGGCCTTCCACACTCCTGGCATGCAACACCTGAGAGATTACCCCAAGAGAAAACAGCCCTTAAAGAAAAAAGGTTCCCCACCTGAAGTCTAGATCCTCAACCCCTAGAGTGGCTTCTTCCCCCCCCCCCTCAACTCTTTGGTTCAGTAAATAAGTAACTTTTGTGAGAGAGTCTTATTCCCCACTGTTCTGCTGCTTTGAGGGAGCCTTAAAAGGGCCCCAGTCTGTCACAGGAGTCTACCTTTTCGGCAATGCAATGCCTCTTTGAGAGTTAAAACAGTAGGAAGGCCCATCTGGGGACCCTCAGTAAGTAAATGAGATTTCAAAATCCTTTGGAAGTTCTCTAGACCCGTCACACAAACAGAAGGTAAGCTTCTACTGGGAGCTGGAGAAAGAAGAGCTTAAGGCATGCCACACAATCTAAATTGTGCTGGAATTATTGGGCTGCCAGGTCCACAGCAGAAAAAAATGGGTCTGGGCTCCAGGTTTCCCAGTGGGTATATGTACCCCATATGTAATCTTGGGGTATCACTTCAGCGACCTGACCCAACTCAGAAGTTTGCATCCCTGCCACAAACACAGGTCACAGAATTGACATCATGTCGGGCCTATGAGTCCTGCCGCTCATATCGACGGTATCCCTGTACATAGGCTGAGACGGTGGTATTGGTCAGTGATCAGGACGTCCTGCACCTGGATCCGTGTCCTTTGCCACAGCAGACTCTGTGAGCTGTGACCAGGAACAGCCCCACTGCCTTGTCTTAGAGGACCTCAGCTCAGCAGGAGCTGTTGCCTGGCAACTGGCAGGTATCCACAGAAAAAGACCTACCTCCATCATGGGCTGATGAGGTATTCATTCCTCCTCCTTCACCTCGGGGAACAAAATCGAAGAGCAAACATGAAGGCACCACTTGAGCAATCCAGTCACTGGGATTATAATTTTTATTGTGATAATTTTTTGTGAGCCTCTCGAGGTTATATAGCAGGAGATAAGCACCCTAAATAAAATAGCTGCGGCCATTGTTAACTTACTTCCACCTCTGCGCAGCTGCAGTTCCTGCACCCTGGCCCATGTTCTGGAGCCACAAAGATGTGAGATGCTGCAGCAACTTCTGCCCTGATCCCACGTTTACTTATGATTCACTTCACGGCGCTCAACTGCCTTTCTGAGCGGCTCACGCACCAGCTTTTCATTCCTTGTCGCGGGAAGCGGGGGGGGGGGAGAGAGAGAGATGTGTCAAACTGATTGACAAAAATTATATCTAATCACCTTACGTGCCGCAGTTGACATGTGAACATTCAGTTGAATTCCACAGGAAGAGCTTCCAAAAACTGTTCTAGCAAGAGGACATATTAAATCATTCCTCTCCTTGCCTTTTGTCTTTGGCGTCTTCCTAAAACATTGTCCTCTGTTTTGCTTAAACGGACATATCCAGCCTAGGAAAGAAGGCTTTCCTTAGCTTCTCCAGCGGAAGGAGAGAAAGACATTATTCTCCTACCATTTTTTTCTTCTTTTCAAGAGAGAGAGGAAGATGCTCAGACAGCATCCCCTACTGGCCATGCCAAGCTCATCTGTGTGCAGCTGGTGCAGAACACAAAACTGATCCTTTCCAAGTTTCCCTTTCCTGATTCTTTCACAAAGCACGAATGGCTCCTCTTTAACTCATCTCAAAATACATAATAATAGAGTTATACCTAAACATTCCAAGTCTCAAAGGTGCTTTGCGACGTGGAATAACCACGGCACACAGTGCTCCTCAGGCAGGTAGCATCCTCTCAAAAGATTTTGGAAGATAACAGCATGGATCAGGAGAATTACCAAGGCATTAACTTCTCTGATTGCATCCCCTGCAGTTTAATAACAAGGGCTCTGTGCTCGGAGGTGTCGCAGCTGAATTTCAGACTCCCGTGAGCGAGGAAAGCAAAAGCTTATTAACCGAATGAGGGAAAGGGAAAAGTTTATTAGCGGGGTTAGATGGATCTGGCTTGCATTGGGCAAAAGCAACATGCTTCCTTAATTACATGCAATGCCCATCGCCCACAAGCAGCTGCACTGTCGTGGTGATGCAGTTATATGTCATCTTGATAAGACAAGAAGTGGGGAACCAAAAGCTATTAGATTGCTAAAATTAAGAGTTCTTCTCTCGGGACAATCAGCTCCACCAGGCTCCGGACATTTTGCTGCCTGAGACAAAGGGCAAGATGGTGCCCTTCACCATGACACATATGGAAGCTGATGGGACTGGTAGTTGAATTCTACTCCAGTACTGGTGAAAAAAGTGTCTTCCACTGTACTTGAGGGCATTGGGCTAGTGCAGGGGGCACAGGGCAGGGAACACTCGCAGCTCTGGCAAGTCCCTGCATCTCAGCATCTGTCACCTGAGGCAGCTGCCTCATTCTGTCCCATCATAGGGCCGGCCCTGCCCCTCCTGAAAGTAATGCCCTTTCCAGCTGCATGGTTGGCCTGAACATTATGGGTCCAAACCAGCCATAGTTGTGGGCAAATCATTATGTCGTTAGGCGTCACTCAACATACATGGTTTCTTGCATCATGCAGCTGAAGCTGGCATGCTGGGAAGTTCCTAAATGGTTTCTCATCCATGCAATGACCATAATCAGACCTTCTTAGCTTCATCAGGACTGATGCACCATGGACTTTCAGATCATGCCTTTGGAAGCTTTATGAAACGTCTTCCCCAGTCAGGTCTGCCCAGCATCTTCCTCGTTTAGTTTTAGGTGTAGGTTAAGGGACTTCAACTTGATGGGAATACGTAAACAGAAACACATCAGCTAGGCACACAAAAGGCTGTTTCTTCGTGTGATTTTGAGCCAATCTATACTATCCAGCAAAAGTTGGAACACTCCAAACTTACATTGAAACTGAAGGAGCTCGGTATTTATCCTCAAGTTTGAATTCAAATTACTTAACTGAAACATAAGTGCAGTCAATTTTGCTGGATCACACCCAGTTTTAACCTCTACTGTTTCATGGCACTCTTTGTTTAGGTAAAAGTGAAGTTGTGTGCGTTTGGTTTCAAAAGCAAGGAGGAATGTGGTATTATAGGATCTATAAGAATGTGAGGACATTTGGTGCTGGCAAAACATTGACTACTTATACAATACCATGCAACGCTCTTTCTCTTGTTTAGTGCTTCTCTAGAGGACAATGATCACTTATCTCTCTTTGCAAGGGTATTTTGTGGGGTAGACAGAGAAGGCGGTAACTTAATGCCATGACTTCTAAAATTACATACCACCAATGAGATTAACATCCTTCCCCTCCCCAAGGCACATTTACTGAAGATAATACAGAACTTTAAAATCCTGTTGTTCAAACTCCCTGTGCTTTTTAAAGTGCAGGAGACAATCTGTAGTTGCTTATTTTGTATCTAAGCAACTGTCAGACTCCATATCTACTAATAAGAAAGGGTGTAATTATATGCTGCAGCTTTAATTAGCAGCAGATGCCTATGTTTATGAAATAAAATGTAAGATTTTTCTGAAGTGCAGAATCCTGATTATATGCAAATTGAAGATACATTTTTGTTGCTTTTGAAGGCTCTTTTTAGCTATAGCTTATTTTATATATTCTCCATATTATCCATTTTACAGATGAAAAAGAGGGACCTCTTGTGGGCTAGTAACACTTTTCTTCATATTCTCTCACACGCTTTTATGGGTTCAGACAGCTTCTTCTTCATTTATTAAATATTTTCCAGGATGGGATACATGCCTGTATACTTAAAATATTTTTAATATATTAAAAATACTTTTAATATAATTTGACTTGGAAATCAGATCATTAAGACATATGAAACATGTTATTGAAAAACTATTTTTTTCTTATACAAAACTTTAAAACATCACACATTTTCTAAACCTTTAGGCATTAGTCTGAAGTCTTGGGTTGTGTTCAACTAAGTTCTACTCAGAGTAGAGTCATTGAAATTACTAGTCCCCAGTTGGTTGTGTCCATTATTTTAAGCGGGTCTAGTCTGAATGCTGACAACAAGGAGATCAGGTTTCCTTTTCTAAAGCCTTGTTTATTACTCCCAAAATATCTTGAATGCTTCCTGTTCATGTTGAAATCTGTACCTAACTTGTTACATCCATAACATTCATGCATATTTTTTTTAGCAAAAACATATTTAAATAATTAACAAAAACATTCATTAATAACAATACAAAAAGAAAAAACATACACATCTACGTACATAAACTACATACATAACAAAGAAAAAGATAGAAAAAAGCAGCAAAAAGAAAAGACAGTAATCAAGAACACTTAACTATACCAACATGATAACTTAAACTTAAACAATCTAGGTACCTATCACCTGATAGGTACTATTTGATATGATTCAAACCTATATTAGTATTGCTTGTATATGGGTTGAATCTCTTAATGTGTTGATTTCCTTCTGCCTCATTACAGTTTCAGTTCAAGTTTGCCTACGTTTTCCTGAGTTTAATGTTTTATCCTCATCTTAGAATGAGGAGACCTTGTATCTGTTTGTGAAGTCATTTGAAACCCAACCAACTTTTAATTTGGAACCTTGTTTCATTAAATAATTATTGAAACATTCCCATTCTTTTCTGACTTTCTCTGATGATTTCTTATTGATTCCACCATTTTCGCAAGTTCCAAGTACTCACATAATTTTAGATGCCATTCCTCTATTGATGAAATAAGTTCACTCTTCCAGTACTTTGCTGATAGAACTCTAGCTGCTATCACTGCATAGAGGAGTATTCTTTTGCTTTCATTTGCTACGTTATTTATTAGGATCCCTAATAAAAATGCTTCTGGTTTGTTTGTTTTTTGAAATGTAAGCTTTAACATTTTTTTTAACACCTCATAATGGGAGGGGAGGAGATAAGGCAAGAACTGAGTCGCAGCAGGAATCGCTACTGAAGGCTGCAAAATAAAACAAGCAATAGTTTAGAAAATCACTGCACAGATTTCAGTTGAGGTCCATGGGCAGTCTCCCCTCGTCGATAATGAGCGCGATGCCTGCTGTCCGCTGCACCTTTAGGAGCGAGGAAGTCCAGCGACGTCCTTCCTGGAGAAGCTCTGGAGCCAAGTGAGGATTCCTAGGTAAGATCCTCCCTCTATTGTGTGGGCAGGTAATCCCTCCCCTACCTGGCCTGGTCTCCTTGGCAACGCTTCCCCCAGGTGGGATTGGACAACTGACTGAGGTAGGCGGAGACCTCCAGGTATCACACCTGAGGGAAGGCAAAGCCAAGCCTATGCTGTTGGGGCCACTCCAGATCTAGGGGCTGCACGCGTCCACGCAAAGGGCGCCCCCCGTTTTAAGCGGGGAGCGGTCATTATTGAAACATTCCCATTCTTTTCTGACTTTCTCTGATGATTTCTTATTGATTCCACCATTTTCGCAAGTTCCAAGTACTCACATAATTTTAGATGCCATTCCTCTATTGATGAAATAAGTTCACTCTTCCAGTACTTTGCTGATAGAACTCTAGCTGCTATCACTGCATAGAGGAGTATTCTTTTGCTTTCATTTGCTACGTTATTTATTAGGATCCCTAATAAAAATGCTTCTGGTTTGTTTGTTTTTTGAAATGTAAGCTTTAACATTTTTTTTAACACCTCATAGATCGTGTCCCATAATTTTTTTATTCTAGGATTCTAGGACTCGTATAATTTGCATGTCCAACATTTATTATTTTCATTTTTATTCATTTTGGCTAATTCTGAAGGGGTTAAAGACCATCGAAAAACCATTTTCATGAAAAACTCTTTAATTAGGTAACACACTGTAAATTTTAGATTTCTTTCCCACAACTCAATATTTTTGTAATTCTATAGGGTAACCATCCATGCATTTTTATCCAAAGTTGCTTACTCCCATATTCTTAACCAAAATACCATGGCATGAACCCTCTCCAAAACAAATTTCACATTGCTAAATGCTATTCTCTGCCTGCTGCAGGATTGGAGTGCCCAGCTGGTCAGGGAATATTTTTATTTTTTTATTGAATTTATATACAGCCATATACCTGGAGGTCTCAGGATGGGAATTGGAGAATCACTAGTCTACTATGGTCATTTACTTTTCAGCAGTGTACCTTGTACTGGTTTCTTGAACCAGGACACATGAGTAAACTAACCGTAACAATCCTATTTTTAAAGATAGGGAGCCATAAAAGCTATGGAGGCACAGAGGCAAACAGTGCAGTGACACCGCATGACCATGTGAAAGGAAGATGGCTAAATTAAAAAGAAGTGCAATGAATCTTTATAGAAAAGGGAATGCATAGGGAAAGCCCAGCTGCACAGCTCCAATGACTGCCACTTCCTTTGCCCAACACTGATCTCATTCCCCAGCTGAATTTCGCCCTGTTTTTGCCCAGGGGGCAAAACTCATCATTGACTATCATATCTGTGGGAATGTTCAGGGGGGCAGGAGAGGATATATTGTTTAATAATATCCTTCCTGACTTGCGTTAGCAAGTTCTGTATCTTAGCAGAGTTTAAACATTCCCTTTAAACGAACAGCGGTTTGCTTCTTGCAGGCTAGTTTTAGCCTCTAAATATAGGATTCCTGGTAAGATCCCTTATTGTCTCTCTTAAAAAGAATAAACACAACAATCTTATTAAAGATTATATAAAAGAAATATAAAAGTAGTTTACTCACATTCATTCAATTCATAGTTAGATCCCTGAAGGCAGACTTAGGGTACAAAAGTATATATACATGTGGAACTATCCCAGGCATAGGCAAACTCCAGCCCTCCAGATGTTTAGGACTACAATTCCCATCATCCCTGACCACTGGTCCTGTTAGCTAGGGATGATGGGAATTGTAGTCCCAAACATCTGGAGGGCCAGAGTTTGCCTATGCCTGAACTATCCCATAAGGGAGTTATGCCTGCAGACAGTCACTTCTGCTCTCACATAGAGAAAAACAAAATGGAGAAGAGAGAAGCAAAAGATGGTGTGCTCATCTGCCTTGCTCTTGTTACTCAGGCAGACAAGGCCAGATTAGACCCTGCCTGCCTCTAGTCACATGCAGAGGAAGTTTGTCCCAGCTCAGGAGGAAACAGGAAGTTTTCTCCTGGCTGGTAGAAAGCATCCCCTAGCGCAGGCACCCTCAAACTCTGCCCTCCAGATGTTTTGGGACTACAACTCCCATCATCCCTAGCTAACAGGACCAGTGGTCAGGGATGATGGGGATTGTGGTCCCAAAACATCTGGAGGGCAGAGTTTGGGGGTGCCTGCCCTAGCATGTCCACTCTAGGAATGTTGTACTTGACTGCTATGCGTTTCACATCCCACAATACCCTCCAACATTCCTCAGATGAAAAGAGGGACATTCTATTCTACATTAGTGTGTGCCCAACGGCTGTTACCAAGAGGAGCGTGCAACAAGAATGTACCAGCAAATGTCTTGGTAGCTATAAGGCTGTGCTCCCATGCACACTAATTTCAAAGTCCCATTTGAACTGCGTGGGGCTTACAAGTAAACACATTTAGAACTGAATTTCACCCCTGCCACAGCTTGTTTGAGGGAACTGGGGCATGAGTGGGCTCAAAACATATGCAAGAAAGGTTTCTTACTATTTACTGAGATACAGAGGCTGCATTTGCAACTTGAAGCATGTTTGTGGCAGCAGAAATAGGGTTGCCAAAGAAATGAAGGCTGTGAAGCTTTTCCTTGCATGAAAATGAAGAGCAGGAAGAAGCTTCACTTTGTCAATTGCTTCAGTTTAAAGGCGGCGGTGAACAACAATTGGATTGCAGACGTCTTGTTTGTTTTTGTTTTTGGTTCCTAGACATACCAGGATTGTCTCAGTCTCTGCAGTGCTGACCTCATGACAAACCAATAAAATGTCACGTAAGCGCAAGGAAGGTGTCTTGAAGGAGTGGACACAGCAGATTCTGTGGGGAAGGGAGAGAAAGTGCCTGGCTCCCTTACCCTTCTGTGCTGGCCCATTTAGTTATTGCATCAGAAGACAACAAAAGACCTAAACGAGAAAAAAGCAGAGGAGAAGATCAGGAGAAGGGGCTTCACAGATTTCATTAAGAGCTCACAGTCTTGAATAACCACAACCATCAGCCCACATTAAGGATATAAGAACCATCAGTACATTCATATTAAATTAAACATATAGGTTGTTATAAGCCCTCATATTTCCCAAGAGGTATGCACACAAAACTGATATCTATAAGACTTATGTCCAAATGTCACCAGAGCAGGATGGTCCTCAGACCATTGTGTGATAGGCAGTGGATGTTTATCCTTCCAGTACTGAAGTCTCTTAGCGACCACAAGAGGTTTCAAAATCCATGTTTACTGTCCTGTCATTAACACCCATGCAAGGGAAATATGGTTTAAAATATGGTTTTGAATGTGGTATGCATCTGCAAATGTCAAGGATTTCACACACGCGCAAAAACTTGATATGGACAACAACCTCAGGCCAAAAATAGCACATCATTGGACAAACTTGCAGGTTCCCCATATCTGTGTTGGCTGATTAATTTCCACTATAGAGGAACTTCGGCAAACAAACAAGCTAAAATGACACGTTTCTGATACACAGACAGGAATTTGTCTTATATAGAGCTGTATCATTGAGCTGCAACCCTTTCCCCAATTCAGCCTATTGCACCTTCTCATTATCCAGCATTATATTGGGGATTTGAAATGTAAGGAGGGCTGCCCCCCTTTTTCCGGGCAGGACTCCAGTGCTTTCAACATCAGGGGACCAGCTTAGGTAGAGTGTTGGACTTAAACCAGAGAGAGCAGCATTCATACCTCCACTAAAGCATAGCTGTCAACTTACAGATTTGAAAATAAGGGACCAGCAGCCTCGAAAATAAGGGATCAGCAGCCAAAATAAGGGATTTTAGTCAACCAGCAGCCAAACGAAGCCTCAAGTGGTGGTTCCCATAGCGCAGCAACCCGGCAAAGGGGATGCAGCAAGGAAAACCACCATCACCTCTCCGCTGGGAAGCACTGAGCAAAGGCGAGTACCCAGGCAACATGGCCAATTTGATCGGCACAAGGCATGCAAGCTCCACCCCCCAGTCGTTCTTAGACTCCTTATTGGGTGAGCAACGCAGCCAAGCAACACAGTTGGAGCCTCCCTCGTCCCTGGCCGGCAGGGAGGGAGGGAGAGGAGCTGCTTCCTTTGAAACCCGGGAAATTTAAGGGACATCATCAATAAGGGACAGCAGCGGGACATGGTGCTGGGATAAGGGACTGTCCCGCCAAATAAGGGACGCTTGACATCTATGCACTAAAGTGACGAAGTTTGCTGGGTGATCTCTCTCTCAGCCTAGCCTACTTCCCAGGGATGTTGTGAGGTTCAGATGGGAAAGGGGAAGCATTCTGAGCTCTTTGGAAGAAAGCATTATTATCATTTGGAATCCTGCAGATCATTCTTCAAGAATGCCTGTGCTTTTGTAACACTTCTCATTAATTTCAGTGACACTGACCCCCCAACACACACCCTATTTTATGCAGCTAGGAGAGGTAAGTGCCAAATGCCTCATATCATGCAAGTGTATTGTATAGATTCACAGGTAACACCCAAGTTTTCCCCATGACTTCCAAACCATCTCCTTTTAAAGCTTCTCTATACAGTGGTACCTTGGTTCCCAAACTTAATCCGTTCCAGAAGTCTGTTCCAAAACCAAAGCGTTCTAAAACCAAGGCGTGCTTTCCCATAGAAAGTAATGCAAAATGGATTAATCTGTTCCAGACTTTTAAAAACAACCCCTAAAACCGCATTTTAGCATAAATTTTACTATCTAACAAGATCATTGGTCCATAAAATGAAAGCAATAATCAATGTACTATACTGTAAAATATACAAGGTAGTATTGTAGATGATTAAAAAAAAATTCTTACGTGCACTGATGATAGTCATTGTTTGGATGGGGGGCTTTTATCCATTTCACACAATCAATCAGTAGCTGAACTGGGTGCCACACAGTCACAAAAACAAGTCACAAAAACGAAGTCACAAGCCAAAGTCACAAGTCAGTCCCATAAAACAAAGAACAAGTCATAGTCAAAAAAAATGAAAAAGCCACACAAACAAAAACGCAAAAAAAGCAAAAAAAAAAAGCTCCAAATATCACCTCTCTGTTGTGTGGGTGCTTGGGACTCAACAGCCAACAGACTCAACAGGAAGCCTCTGATTAGCAGTGGGGAACTCAATTTACAAACAGGACACACTCAACAGGAAGCGGAATATGTTCAGCTTCCAAGGCAAAGTTCACAAACCGGAACACCTACTTCTGGGTTTGCAGCATTCTGTTTCCAAGTTGTTCATAAACTAAGCTGTTCTAAAACCAAGGTACCACTGTACTTTGGTTTTCTTAAGCCTGCATCCTTTCATTTTGACCTTCGCCAGTGCCGTTCATAATTTCCACTCATACCAATGATGCATTTGGGATAGAGGGAATTCAAGAGCAGCACAACACAACAGAAAAAGATTTTGGAGAAGCAGCTGGTTTATTTCCCTCTGCTGACATCTAGCGTTAGTCTGGCACAGAGAAGAAGCAATCCTATTCCCTTTGGCGATGAGAAGAAAGGTAAATGGCAGAGGCAGAATAAGCTCCCAAAAATTGACCTTTTGTTTTTGTTTTTTTAAAAAGATCTATATTAGCAAATCAAATATCCAAGCTGAAATCGCTTAACAAGTGCGGGATGTGAGAGTGAACACAAATGCACAAATGAGCAGTCCGTATAAACACAGGATCCGACAGTCCGTGTAAATGAATTACCAGAGGCGTGGCCAGTTATTGCAGCGGAGTCTGATCAGAAGGTTGGCGGTTCGAATCCCCGTGACGGGGTGAGGTCCTGTTGCTTGGTCCCTGCTCCTGCCCACCTAGCAGTTCAAAAGCACATCAAAGTGCAAGTAGATAAATAGGTACCGCTCCGGCGGGAAGGTAAACGGCGTTTCCGTGCGCTGCTCTGGTTCACTTAGTCATGCTGGCCACATGACCCGGAAGCTGTACACCGGCTCCCTCAGCCAATAAAGCAAGATGAGCGCCGCAACCCCAGTCAGCCACAACTGAACCTAATGGTCAGGGGTCCCTTTACCTTGTGCCACTTTAAGGTGTAGATTTGCAGAGCCATCCTAGGGATTTTTACTTCTAAGGAGAGGCTAGCCATGTTCAGTGGGGCATACTGCCTGCTCCCCCCCCCTTTAAAGCTTAAAATGGTTTGCTAACAAACTCTCTTCAAAGGTCACATTCATATGCTGTTCTACACAGCAGCAAGAAAAGACAGGCATTTTAACTTAGTTTTTTAAAGGTAAGAGTTTCTAAATTATTTGTACAGAAACACAAAGATGGCTTGAGAAAACCATGCAGTCTAAGCTCTGACATCCCTTCTGCTGGAAGAGAATAAGGAAAGGCTTTGGGAACCCTTCCCCAACTCCCCCAAGTGAGGGGTTGTGACCTAGTTATGTCTGCCAGTACTGCTTACTCTATGGTCTTAAACCCTTCATGCATTAACTAGAGCTAAACATGCCTGCTGCCCATTGTGTACAACAGAGGTTGGGAAACTGTGGCCCTTGTTTTTTCTCCCCCCACCAAAAAAAAAAATTCCTGGGAAGTGTAGATTGTCGAGAAGGTCCCCATTCCCCCCACAGAGCTACAGTGTCCAGAGTACACAGGGAACTCTGAGAATTGTGGATCAGGGAGAGGGGCGTCCAACTAACAACTCTCAGCACTCTTGGAAAAAATATAGCTCCCAGAATTATTTGGGGGTAGTGATGCCTGTTTAAAGTACTACCATAGTGTTTTAAAAGCATTGTGCGAATGTGACCTGCATTTATCTAGTGAGAATACCTCTTAGCATTATTTGTTGTTGTTTAGTTGTGTCCAACTCTTCGTGACCCCCTGGACAAGAGCATGCCAGGCACTCCTGTCTTCCACTGGTCAAACTCATGCTGGTAGCTTCGAGAACACTGTCCAACCATCTCGTCCTCTGTCGCCCCCTTCTCCTTGTGCCCTCCATGTTTCCCAGCATCAGGGTCTTTTCCAGGGAGTCTTCTCTTCTCATGAGGTGGCCAAAGTATTGGAGCCTCAGCTTCAGGATCTGCCCTTCCAGTGAGCACTCAGGGCTGATTTCCTTCAGAATGGATAGGTTTGATCTTCTTGCAGTCCATGGGACTCTCAAGAGTCTCCTCCAGCACCATAATTCAAAAGCATCAATTCTTCGGCGATCAGCCTTCTTTATGGTCCAGCTCTCACTTCCATACATCACTACTGGGAAAAGCATAGCTTTAACTATACGGACCTTTGTCGGCAAGGTGATTGATGTCTCTGCTTTTTAAGATGCTGTCTAGGTTTGCCATCACTTTTCTCCCAAGAAGCAGGTATCTTTTAATTTCGTGACTGCTGTCACCACCTGCAGTGATCATGGAGCCTAAAAAAGTAAAATCTTCTTACTAATTTGGGACCTTTGTCCCTGTATCAGACTTCTAGAAGAAGAGGAGTTTGGATTTGATATCCCGCTTTATCACTACCCGAAGGAGTCTCAAAGCGGCTAACATTCTCCTTTCCCTTCCTCCCCCACAACAAACACTCTGTGAGGTGAGTGGGGCTGAGAGACTTCAAAGAAGTGTGACTGGCCCAAGGTCACCCAGCAGCTGCATGTGGAGGAGCGGGGAATCGAACCCGGTTCACCAGATTACGAGACTACCACTCTTAACCACTACACCACACTGGCTCTTCTACATGGTGATTCCCCTCATTATGTTTGTGGGAACACACAGCTCCTGTGGAGTTGTGGCATTCGGGTCATTGAACTGCGTGGAACCAGCGCTGCTGAAGCATCCACCACGTTTGTGAAAAATCCCCACATCAAACAGATCTGTGGGCCAAGCTATAATGTCCCTTCCCCAGCACCTAATGACAGCAGTAAGTAAAAACTCAATGTATTGCAAATATACAGCTTATATTGTGTTTCCCTGCCTGCCAACTACTTTCACTTAGGCAGTTAAGAACAAACCTCTTCATCGGTTGCTGAATTTTCTGATTTCCCCCTTCTTCCATTCGAGAGAGAAGGGAAATGCACATGCTTCATGCCACTCCAGTTGCAGTCCATCACAGGAGGCAAATTAGTAACTTTCCCACACATACACACCCCTTTCCTTTTCTAAAGTAGCATAGAAAGTGTAAATGTTTGAAATTGTAAAAAAAGGTAAAGGGACCCCTGACCATTAGGTCCGCTTCTGGAGAACCAGAGCAGCACACAGAAACGCCGTTTACATTCCTGCCGGTGTGGTACCTATTTATCTACTTGCACTTTGACGTGCTTTCGAACTTCTAGGTTGGCAGGAGCTGGGACCGAGCAATGGGAGCTCACCCCGTCGCAGGGATTCAAACTGCCGACCTTCTGATCGGCAAGTCCTAGGCTCTGTGGTTTAACCCACAGCGCCACCCGCATCCCGAAATTGTAATAGGAATACACTAATTTCCTGTTAGCGTTTTGCACAAGGTAGGTGAAGGCAAGGAGTATTGAACAGATGATACAATTGTTTTTTAAGAAACCTGTCAAGATTTCCCCAACCTCAGCTCTTTAACATGGGTTTTTTCCTCCTTTAAAAAAACCCACCTTTTTGGTACATCTTTTTACACCCTTTCTCTTGTGTGAAATCATCCACTCTTACGTTCCAATTGCTGTCTTCTTTCTCTCTCACAAACATCCTCCTCCTTCGCTTTTGACCCTTTTGTGGATGGTTCACTTACTGCTTAGTAAAAGCTGCCTCTCTCCTTTCGCACATTCCCTGTCACTGCTGACACTTTCAACACATTTGCAGCAGAATGTTCTGCAAAAGCCTATTGGGGGAAAAACAAATACACAAAAAAAGCACCACCCTTCATTCTGCCACTTCCTCTACTCAGATCTGGCAGGACGGCACCAGCTGAACAAATCAGGACCCTCTCTATACTTCCTGGTGGTTCACTGCATATTGTTGATGAATCTGTTTGGCCTTGCCCCTATTGATCAAACGCCCATAACAAATGCAAGGCTTAACATTTGCATTTGCGTGGAACTCTCTCAAGAAGCAGAGCCCTCAAACACTGATCTTGGCTCTGAATCTGTGCTATAGATGGTCATGTTTCAAGATAATGTCACACTCATTTCTTGCAGTTTCCCCAAAGCTTATTTTGTAGGTTGCAGAAAATGGCTCTGAGCCATTTAGCGATTTTCTTGCCAAATATATTCTGACCTACACGTCACTTGTGTAGTAGAATCAACTAAATATGAATAGAAAGATAAAAAGTTGAACAGTTTGAAACTTGAGCCCTGAAATATGCAAGCAGTAAAAATAGGACTATGCAAGTATTGGGGGTAATTGACTAACTGGAGATAAATATCCGTGTTCTTCTTGCTAATACAGTGGTACCTCGGGTTACATACGCTTCAGGTTACAGACCAGAAATAGTACCTTGGGTTAAGAACTTTGCTTCAGGATGAGAACAGTAATCGTTCGGCGGCATGGCAGCAGCAGGAGACCCCATTAGCTAAAGTGGTGCTTCAGGTTAAGAACTGTTTCAGGTTAAGAACGGACCTCCGGAACAAATTAAGTACTTAACCCGAGGTACCACTGTATAGAATACTTGATTGCCAGCTACTTAATTTTTTTGTGAGTGCTGCTAGCACTTTAGGTCCTGGCATCATGTTTTCCAAGGGTATTATAGAAATAAGATATCACAAGAAAATATAACGGTTGGCATATGGTTAGACTAGAATGCACCCCCAGCAGCCAAGGCATTGGTCATGCTGAGGCATCTAATCATAGCCTGCATTTTTATCAAGGCTTATAGTTTGATTAGGGTCTGTATTTTAAAATGAGCTTAAAGATTTTCAAATGTTTTATGCCAGGCAGAAGACCAGCTGCCTAAGTACTTTGGCAAGATGTTTATCCTCCTGGACAAGGGGGCCCCCTGATTTATAGCAGAAAACAATTCTCAAAGTCGTAAAAAGGGAATTACCGGCTGAGGGCAAGGTTACACCACCCTACATAATTAAGAGTTGGTAAATAGTAAAAACCATTAAACTTGAGCCATATCTTTCTAAGGTTAAAGGCCAAGAGCAACTGGCTGGAGAAGGAGAAGTGTAAACAGAAAAAGAGGCTTTTTCCTATTTTATTTTGAGGCTGTAAACTGATTCCTTCCTGTTACTTTGAGAAGGTTTATTCTTGTAAAAAGCTATCTATGATAATGTATGAAATATACTGGCTTAAATGTAATTATGCAAAGGATCTAGAAAGAAAGAAATGTTAAATTCTTATTTCATAGAGTCATATTGCTGTAGGAGACCAGAGGGGCAAATGAGCCCAGCCCCCTGCCAGACAGGAGACGCCATCGAGCACTCCTGATATATGGTTGTCAGGCCTTTGTTTAAAGACCTTCAAAAAGGAGATCTTTCATTGATGATGCATGAGAATGTGAACCCAAGATCTCTGACATCTGTTTAAGATAAAAATTTAAAATTATTAACCATCTGTTTTGGAGGGCAATAGGGCAAGGAGGGCAAGAGGTGAGCTGGTAATTAAGGTTCCTTGTTGAGACAAATGTAAGATATATGACTACTTATTTGTCATTTATAGATAGAAGAATATATAGCTTTTTGTATCCCATAAAAGGCAATAGGAAATGGGTGTATCTTTTAGGATTGGTTGTAGCAATCAGCCAATAGGAAATTCAACCAGGCTGATTGGACAGAGGCAGCCAAAGGAGGAGCAAGGGAGCTGGGCTGAGGGAATATAAGTGCTGGCCATAATGGCAGGAGACCAGGCCAGAGCTTGGTAACCATATACCACTGTGCCTCTCATTTATTTGTCTGACAAATAAATTATTATTTTAATTTCTCTATTGCTGCGTTGAATATTTCATTCCAGCTAAGCGTTAACCACAAGCAGGGTGCTACATTTTATGGTGCCTGCGACTCGGATAAGTGGTCTGCTGGAACGCAGCCCCTTCGCCTTACTGGGCAGGGTACAAGAGAGAGGACCACTCACTGCTTACCCAGCGCGCACTGGGAAGTTTTTTTTTCCAGGGGAACGCAGAAGTCTCGTCTGTCTGATACCCTGCCCACCGACGGCGACGGACCGGGGGGAACCAGAGAAATAAACAGGCAACCAACTAAGGGTAAGTGCACTAAGGGGTTTTTGGCCCTCCAATTAATTGGGAGGAAGAGAAGTCTTGATCAAACTTCTGCGTCTCAGTAAAGGGGAACTGAGTACGCTAGGTGGTTGGGTACATCAGATGGTGATCTGGTGTAGGGAAAGGAAAGGTTGGGAGGTAGAGTATGGTGAAGTATCCAGCGCATTGTATGTGTGAGAAAGTACAATTTGTAGCTGACCTGAGTGTGGAGTGGGTAGTACTTCGGTTCCCGGTAAGGCGACTTCACCCGGGCAAGGAATCTCACGAAGCGTGTGTGTGAGTGACTGAGTGGATACTTCACAGGGCCATACAATGGGAGTTGGGGGTTCAAAGGGGGAAAATACACCTCTTGAATGTATGTTAAATAATTTTAAGAAAGCCTTCTCAGGGGCATATGGAGTCAAAATGACGCCAGAACGCTTGAGAACGTTATGTGAATTAGAGTGGCCGAAACAAAATACTGAATGGCCATCTCAGGGAACCTTTGATATAAATTTAGTAAGCAAACTTTGGTCTAACATCGCCAAAGAAACTGGAGGGTGCCCAGAACAATTTTCATATATAGATTCTTGGCTGAGCACATTAAATAAAAATCCTCCATGGATAAGGGAATGCAAAATCAAACGATGCAAATTGTTGGCTGTAAAAGCCGAAGCTAGGAAAGGAATCTTGCCAAATAAACTCAAACCCATTTTTGAGGGACCAGAGGAAGAGGTGCTTCCACCTCCACCCTATGCTCCACATCGAAGGGAGCCTAATCCAAACACTCCACCAGTTGTAACCCCAAGGCAAGAAAGTGGAATGAATAATGGGGCTGGAGTCACAGAACTCGATTCCTTGATAGATTATGATAAATATCTTCAGGAGGCATTGGAGGCCTATAATAAAGCCCAAGCAGAAGTGGTTATTCCACCTGTGAGTCCCAGTAGAACTCCATCTACAGTCTCTTTTAGTGGAACAACTGATTGCCTACCCCAAACCCCTGTACATCCAAGTCCTAGAGAATTATTACAGAAGTTACAGGGAGACCTTAATCGGTCAGCAAGCAATACAGCCAGGCGTATAAGGCTGCTAAAAGAACGCCTTGGGACAAATACCATCCCCTATGATTTGAGGCCCCTAGAGCAAAGCGAAGAGAAAGATCACGTAGTAGCCCCTCTCAGAAGAGTATTTGATGCACTTGAGGAGCCTGTGCTGGTTAACGGGCAACTCGGACCACGGCCACCTCGAACTTCGACCCTCCAGTACATTCCATTCACAACTACGGATCTGATGAATTGGAAAACACACACCCCATCTTTTGCAGAAAAACCTCAGGCTATGATGGACTTGGTGACTTCAATAATAAATACTCATAGTCCTACTTGGACAGATTGCCGCCAGCTCCTGAATACTCTGTTCACCACTGAGGAAAGGAGAGACATAATTGAAAAGGCACAGATATATTTGCGTGAGCAGGCCAGAGTGGGAAATATTTTAAATGTTGACCGTCATCTCCGGGACAACTTTCCCTTGGAAGATCCTAATTGGGATCCAAACAATGCAATTCATCTGGCCAGGCTTACCACCTACCGCCAGACGCTTGTGCAAGGTATCCGCAGGGCATGCCAGAAGCCCACTAATATGTCTAAAGTCTCAGAAGTAGAACAGAAACCAAATGAGAGTCCAGGAGACTTTTTAGAGAGGCTGCAGGAAGCCTATCGTATATGGACTCCTTTTGACCCTGAAGCCCCTGAAAACAGCAGAATGATTACTGCTACATTTGTGGCCCAGTGCGCTTCTGACATTCGTAAGAAAATTCAGAAATCAGAAGGATGGGAAGGGATGCTGATGAGCCAAATTATGGCCATTGCACGCCGAGTTTATCGGAATAGGGATGAGGCTGAGAAGCAAGAGAAGAAGAAGTGGCAGAAGGAAAAGATGGTAATGTTAGCCACAGCAGTGAAGCAAGACTACCGCCCCTTAAATGGAGGGAGAGGGCGGGGAAGGAATCCACCACTGGGAAGGAATCAATGTGCGAATTGCAAGAAGGAGGGTCATTGGAAGCGGGAGTGTCCTGAACCCCTGAGGTTGGAAGAAGTACGCCCAGGCCCAGGCCCAGGCCCAGGCTCCGGCCCAAGAAACCAGGGACGGGGACGGGGAATGATCCGAGATGGAAGATATCAGAGACCTGGACAAGGACGGAGTAGGGACAATTTCATTGGACTGGCAGAGGAGAATTTTACCCAAGACTAGGAACGACCGGACTCCATAAAGTTAGGCTTCCAGGAGCCCACGGTCACGATTCAATTAGGGAGCCATTTAATAGACTTTATGATTGATACTGGGGCTGAATACTCAGTACTCCCAGAACTATTGCAGAAAAAGGCATCCAAAAGTGTAGTCATTAAAAGTGCCACTGGTCAGTCAGCTAAGAGGTCTTTCCTCCAACCTTTGGAATGCCAGATTGGGGGACATCGTTTAACCCATCAGTTTTTGTATATACCTGAGTGTCCAATACCTCTCTTAGGTAGAGATATGCTGTCCAAATTGCAGGCCCAAATCACCTTCACTCCTCGAGGTCCAGAAATGAAACTGCCATCAAAGGCAGCAGGAATAATTTCCCTCTCAGTACCTAAGGAACAATCATGGCGCCTAATGTCAGCCCTGCAAGTCCAACCCACATTGGATACAGAGTTAAACAAGCTCCTCCGAACCCTACAGGTGCCACCAGGAGTATGGGCCGAAAATAGCCCACCAGGAATGGCTAAGAATATAGCTCCAATTGTAGTAACCCTAAAACCTATGGCTACCCCTGTATCTGTAAAGCAATATCCTTTACCCCGGCGAGCAGCAGAGGGCATCCAGAAACATTTGGACCGTCTATTAAAATATGGTCTGCTTAAGCCCTGCCAATCAGAATGGAACACACCTCTATTGCCTGTTCGGAAACCTGGGACAGATGAATACAGGCCAGTACAGGACTTGAGGCTCGTAAACCAGGCTATCGAGACCTTGCACCCAAATGTACCAAACCCATATACCCTGCTGAGTTTGATCCCACCAGAAGCAACATTTTTTACTGTATTGGACTTGAAAGATGCATTCTTCTGTTGCCGGCTGGCACCACAGAGCCAACCTATATTTGCCTTCCAGTGGGAAGACCCTTTAACAGGGACAAAAGGCCAGCTAACCTGGACGAGATTGCCCCAGGGATTCAAAAATTCCCCAACTTTATTTGGCACTGCCTTGGCGAAGGATCTAACAAGTTACCCCTCAATACCTGGAGAAAAGGTGGTTCTGCAATATGTAGATGACCTTATATTAGCAGCAAAGGATTTTGATACCTGTAAAGAAGGGACAGAGGAACTGCTCCACTTGCTCTGGGAAGCTGGCTACCGAGTTTCCCAGAAAAAGGCACAGTTATGTTTAGAAAAGGTCAAATATTTGGGCTTTGACATCTCACACCAACAACGAGCATTGAGGCCAGAGAGGAAAGAAGCTATTTGCCTTATCAAGGAACCTACCACAAGGAAACAACTCAGAGGATTCCTGGGAACAGCAGGGTTTTGTAGACTATGGATACCTGATTTCAGCAGTCTGGCCAAGCCCTTACATGAAAGCACTCGAGGTGCAGAAAAGGACCCATTCGTATGGGGACCTGAGCAGCAACAAGCCTTTTTAGTTATCAAACAACGACTTATGGAGGCCCCAGCCCTTGGACTGCCTAATTCGGAAAAACCCTTTCAGCTGTATGTACATGAACAGAATGGGATTGCAGCGGCAGTCCTGACCCAGAGATTAGGAAGTTGGAATCGTCCAGTAGCTTATTTGTCAAAACAATTGGACTCAGTAGCAAAAGGATGGCCTCCATGCCTAAGGGCAGTAGCGGCCACTGCAAGCCTTGTCAAAGAAGCTGATAAATTTACCTTCGGCCAGACGATGTATGTGAATGTACCTCATGCTGTTCTGACACTCATGGAATATAAGGGTAGTTATTGGCTAACGAACCCAAGGATGGCTAGATACCAAGGCCTATTGTGTGAAAATCCCAGGATTCATCTACGAGTAGTGAATATGCTCAATCCAGCAACTTTGCTGCCCCTACCAGAGGTAGATGATGAAGAATCACATGATTGTCTCCAAATAATGGATGAAGTTTATTCCAGTAGACCCGATCTGAAAGATGAACCATTGAAAAATCCAGATGTTGTATATTATACTGATGGTAGCAGTTACCTGCATGAAGGTGCCAGACGAGCAGGATATGCTGTGGTCACCAATGAGGAAGTTGTGGAAGCTGAAGCTTTGCCTGCTGGCACCTCAGCACAAAAAGCTGAACTTATAGGTTTAACTAGAGCTCTGCAATTGGCAGCCGGATGTAAGGCAAACATCTATACTGATTCTAAATATGCCTTCTTAACCCTGCATGCACATGGTGCTCTATGGAAAGAAAGAGGTCTAATCGGAGCCCACGGGAAGGCCTTGAAATATGGACCTGAAGTAGAAATCCTGTTGGAAGCAGTATGGGCTCCAGAACAGATTGCTGTAATGCACTGCAAAGGTCATGGACGTGGAAGGGATCCAATAACCAGAGGAAATCATGCTGCTGATAAAGCAGCCCGAGAGGCAGCCCAAAAGCCTGTGGGAGGATTTATAGCAGCCCTCATACCAGAGGTAGTTCCAGGAGAAGTTAAACCTCACTATACCCCAGAAGAGAGGAAGTGGGCTGAACAGGAAGGAGCGGTTGTGAAGGACGGTTGGATGATCCTGCCGGACAATAGGATTTATGTACCTCATCACCTAGCAGGCACAATTGTAAGAAATTATCATGAATCTACTCACCTTGGCGGTACTGCAACCAGAGAGAGTCTCAGTCGGAAGTTGTATATTATTAACCTATCACAATTAGCAACTTGCATTTCACAGAAATGTGTTCTTTGTGCTAAAAACAATCCCAGGCAGGGACCGGTACAACCTCCTGGAATCCAACATGTGGGATATGTCCCCATGGAAAGCCTAATTGTGGACTTCACAGAGCTGGTCCCTTCTAAGGGATTCAAGTATCTCCTTGTGTTTGTAGATACTCTTACCGGATGGGTTGAAGCTTTTCCCACCCGAACTGAAAAGGCACGAGAGGTAACTAAGAGACTCCTCACTGAATTGATCCCGAGGTTTGGGTTACCTAGATGCATTGGAAGTGATAATGGGCCAGCGTTCATTGATCAAGTAGTACAAGAAGTATGTCGAGTCCTACAAGTGAAATGGAGACTGCATGCAGCATATAGGCCTCAGAGTTCAGGGAAAACTGAAAGAATGAATCGGACTCTGAAAACCCAATTGGCAAAATTAACCCAGGAAACGGGATTAGGATGGGTGGATGTGTTACCCATAACACTGTTTCGTGTTCGGTGTGCACCCACAAAAAGACTTAAGTTGTCACCTTTTGAGCTCCTGTATGGGAGGCCGCCCTCCTTTGTTCAGGATATTCCAGCTGACCTCAAACAAATAGGAGACCATGTGACACAGGAACAAGTGCAATCTCTCTCCCGTGTTTTTGTTTCTCTTAACAGGTGGGCCCTCGAGCGCACGCCGTGCAGCATTGCCGAGCCGATTCATCAGTTCCAGGCTGGCGATAGCGTATGGGTGAAAGAGTGGAAACGAGATCCACTTGCACCTAAGTGGCGTGGACCTTACACCGTCTTGCTCTCTACTCCAACAGCGGTGAAGGTAGCTGAGGTGACCCCCTGGATTCATCACTCCCGTTTGAAGAAGTCCGAAGGCAGTTGGACGTGCAAAGGTGACCCCTCTAATCCTTTAAAACTGACTCTCTCCAAAAACCCCTGTATCTAGCCCTACGGGGAACGGGCTAGGTCACGGGCAACATTAGACGACCGGCCTGCTGCAGCCACAACCTGGAAGCTGGCTGACCTGCGCACGCCTGAAGCTTGAGGAGCGTCTAAACCAGCGATTGTGAACGGGAAGATTCTCTAATACAATTAATTGACTGCCCCCCCTTGTGGAACAATTATCAAGGATATTACTCATTGGGGATCCTTGGGATATATGTTTTGGTCTTGGTGGTTCCCCATTTCTGTCACTGGGGGAATTATATTGGGGCTAATATTTTTATGCTATCACAATAAGGTAATCTTTTGTGGAAGGAATGCATATACTACACATCAACATGATTTTATTATTAATCCTGATCCCTTGGGAAGGGGAAGGGTCCTTGAATCTGACCAAATTTACTAAATATGGATTCCGCCATGACCACAATATGTGGGTAGGCTTAGCTGAGATGGTAGCCAATGTTGCAAATAGGACCAATTGCCTTGTTTGCTCTCTTGGGCCAGATGATTCAGAGGGAGGTATGCCCTTATTACCGATACCATTAAATGCCATTGGTATGGTAAGCGAAATGCCACACCAAACAGAAGTACAGAATTTCCCCGGATGGAACTCAACTAAACCAATACGAGTTATACCTGTGCAAGGGGAATTCTGTGTACATAAATTATCAGATGCAGCTGATTCTACCATGATAGGCTCTTCTCATTGTCACTATACTTGGGATTATATTAAGAATAGTCAAACCTGGGTAAACGGTACTACCTATCGAACTCGGAATACCTTGCCCTGTGCACCTCCTTTTATTCATGCATGGAAAGTGGTATGGAACATAACTGTGACAGAAAAAGGCAATCTAACATACTGCACTGTGAACTCTGTACCCCTTTTGATATTTCGCCTTCTGCACTCCACGTACCAAAAACCTCAGACCCGATGGTTGTGGTGGATATGTGGAGAATGGGCATACAAGAAGCTCCCTTCCAAATGGAGTGGGACTTGTTTCCTGGGATGGGTATTACCACCAATGTGGATTATGCCCACTAATTCGGCCAAGCGTACACGAAGAAACGCTGATATTTCTCATATAGCAGGAGGAAGTACCCAAAGTTGGAGCGATACTGATGATTGGCCACCAGAGTGCATTATAGCCTATTATGAGCCTGCCTCCTGGAATCCTTGTGAGCTCATACAAGGGGCACGGGATCCTATTTATAATCTAAACAGAATAATTCGATTGCAAGCAGTAGTGGAACTTGTAACCAATGCAACGGCCCAGAGTTTGAGACTTATTGCACAACAGCTGGATGAAAGTAGAGCCGCCATTTTGCAGCTGAAAATGGGAATGGATTATGTACTTGCCAGGCAGGGAGGCCTATGTGGAGTCTTGAACTTGACAGGGAATGCCTGTTGCTTTAACATTTCTGATAATGGTGAGGCAATCCGTGTGTTGGCCACAAAGATGGAGAGTATAGCACACGTCCCAGTACAAACATGGGAAGGATGGGATATGGGATGGCTCACCAACTGGTTACCTAATGTTGCGGGACTCAAAGGGATACTATTGTCTTGCTTGTTTTTCTTGACGGTAGTAATAATGGTTTTATGTATGGTGCCATGTATCATTTCATGTTTTAGAAGTACAATTAGCAAGATGATTTCGAATGAAACTCTACCTCATATCATGGCCCTATATAGAGCTTTACCTCAGGAATATGATGAAGGTCAAGCTATCAAGGACACTTGGGATGAAGGTCCTTGAGCTTGAAAGGGGGGAATGAGGCATCTAATCATAGCCTGCATTTTTATCAAGGCTTATAGTTTGATTAGGGTCTGTATTTTAAAATGAGCTTAAAGATTTTCAAATGTTTTATGCCAGGCAGAAGACCAGCTGCCTAAGTACTTTGGCAAGATGTTTATCCTCCTGGACAAGGGGGCCCCCTGATTTATAGCAGAAAACAATTCTCAAAGTCGTAAAAAGGGAATTACCGGCTGAGGGCAAGGTTACACCACCCTACATAATTAAGAGTTGGTAAATAGTAAAAACCATTAAACTTGAGCCATATCTTTCTAAGGTTAAAGGCCAAGAGCAACTGGCTGGAGAAGGAGAAGTGTAAACAGAAAAAGAGGCTTTTTCCTATTTTATTTTGAGGCTGTAAACTGATTCCTTCCTGTTACTTTGAGAAGGTTTATTCTTGTAAAAAGCTATCTATGATAATGTATGAAATATACTGGCTTAAATGTAATTATGCAAAGGATCTAGAAAGAAAGAAATGTTAAATTCTTATTTCATAGAGTCATATTGCTGTAGGAGACCAGAGGGGCAAATGAGCCCAGCCCCCTGCCAGACAGGAGACGCCATCGAGCACTCCTGATATATGGTTGTCAGGCCTTTGTTTAAAGACCTTCAAAAAGGAGATCTTTCATTGATGATGCATGAGAATGTGAACCCAAGATCTCTGACATCTGTTTAAGATAAAAATTTAAAATTATTAACCATCTGTTTTGGAGGGCAATAGGGCAAGGAGGGCAAGAGGTGAGCTGGTAATTAAGGTTCCTTGTTGAGACAAATGTAAGATATATGACTACTTATTTGTCATTTATAGATAGAAGAATATATAGCTTTTTGTATCCCATAAAAGGCAATAGGAAATGGGTGTATCTTTTAGGATTGGTTGTAGCAATCAGCCAATAGGAAATTCAACCAGGCTGATTGGACAGAGGCAGCCAAAGGAGGAGCAAGGGAGCTGGGCTGAGGGAATATAAGTGCTGGCCATAATGGCAGGAGACCAGGCCAGAGCTTGGTAACCATATACCACTGTGCCTCTCATTTATTTGTCTGACAAATAAATTATTATTTTAATTTCTCTATTGCTGCGTTGAATATTTCATTCCAGCTAAGCGTTAACCACAAGCAGGGTGCTACAATGCCACCATGTCAGCTATCCCTCTCTTAGATAGATCTTAAATCCTAACAAGTGCAAGTGGGTGAACTAAATGGTTTTCCTCTTCCTTTGATCTGTAGTTTTTTCTCCTCTCTATACATGCACCAGAACTGCACATATCCTGTGTGAGTCAACATCAAGTTGCTAGGGACATGGCAGAAGCATCTTTGAGCAATTTGCTAGGAAAGAAGAGTTTGCAAAGAAAATATTCAGTACAGGTTTTTCACCTTGTGACAGCACTCACGTGGAATTTCTCTTGTATTATAAAATAGTAACACTCCCAAGGAAAACTGTATTGCCCCAAATCACTCCACCTGTAGATTAGAATACCAGTTTTAAGTCATTCAGACTCCTCCAGCCATCCGCATCAGTCAAAAGAAATAAAAATTCTTAGCACTGGTGCAATGCCAAATTCCCATCTACAAGGCTGAATGCCATAACAATGCCTACGAACTCGTCTTTTTGGCCTCTGGGTACTCCTAAGCAATATAGTGGTACCTTGGAAGTCAACTTCCAAAATGTTCGGGAACCAAGGAAACTCCTGCAGCCAATCGGAAGCCGCAGAAGTCGCTTCAGACATTCGGGTTCCAAAGAACGTTTGAAAACCGGAACAATCACTTCCGGTTTTCGATCGTTCAGGAGCCAAATTGTTCGGCTCCCAAGGCTTTAAAAACCAAGGTACAACTGTACTTGTTAGGAACTGTCCAGCTATGCTTCGTACAACCGAGACCTACCTTGTTCCTAAAGGACAAAGCCATTAGTTGTCTGCACTCCTCTTCTTCCATAAGTAGTTTGGGAAACCTTCCAGGAATCTACTGGTCATTTAAAGCAAACAAGGTACCGTTTACATTCTCTTTATTATGTTAACATTATCCTTTAATTTTATTTCCCTAAAGTGGACTTTTGCAAAGTTTTTCACTCTCTTTAGCACGGTTCAGAATACTGCAGCTGGATTGCTGTCTGGAACTGGTCATAGGAAACATACTGCACAAATTTTAAATGCAGCTACACTGCCTCTTGATTTGTTTTGTGAATCTAAGTAACAGTGCTTAACCTTTGAAGGTCTAAACTTGGTGGTTTTTTCCCAAACGAACCTGCCAAGGAATCAGGATTGGCTTCCAGAGCCCTTTAGGTCTCCCTTTCTCTCTGCACCCCCTCACCTTGGTAAAAGGGAGGTTCAAAGATAGGCATACCTACCAAGAACACCCCATCTTTGCGACCTCCTCCCGAGGACTGGTTTTTATTGTGTAATCCCCATTTTATTTTTTTATATGAAAACTGCCCTAGGAACTGTGGTAGAGCAAGTTTATTTAATAGTTGTTACCTTGCTCTGTATTTAACAGTTTAACAATTATGTGTCAATAACATGGACATTTTCTCTATTTGATGGTGAGAGACTGCCCTCTAGCGGATAATTTTATTTTCAAAAGCCTACTACCTATGTTATGGCAACATAAAGCTTTAGCATTCTGAAAAGTAGTTTGCCTTTTCATATAGGGTATGGACAATATTGAATCCCTACACCTGTTATTTGCCTAGTTTCTAAATGTTTGAATGTACGCCACAAATCCAAGAATTGCTGTGATGTCAGGTGGGTTTTTGTTTTTAACCTGGGAAGGGTCTTTCAGCTTCTTCTACTAAATATGAACATGCACTTCACAGTAAGTTGCTGTATACATCGAATAAAATCTGCCCCAGGCTTCAGTGGAACCAATACAATATATTGTTTTCCCCTTCTAACCCATAGTGTTTTCAGATTTAATTTGCCACCATCTGCTTAGTTTTAACATTTAGACCCAGTTCTGAACCAAGGGTTCTTGGAACAAAGAGGTGCAGCTACAGCTCTCTAGCCCATGTCCCACTGCTGCCTCGCAGGGTTAAACCGTGATTTGGTTTAGCATTGCATCCAAAACTGTTACTCACAGTGTTTTCACTGCAATTAAACAAGGTGTAGTCAAGGTTTGCTAAGTCATGCACAGGAAGAACCATTGGTATTAGTGGTCTTAAGTAACTTTAGTCTACAGATTTCAGTGGGTCTGCTCTGAGAATGACTGGTTTGGATATAAGTGTATATTTTTAGCTGTGAAGTACTGACACATAACCTGCATTAATTCACCCATGTATGATAGAAAAATTCAAGTCTTAACTTGTTTAAGATTTTGTGTGCTTTTCAATCTGGGCTTGAGACTGATTTTCTGTCTTGTCCAACAATATTTGCCACTGGCCATGTATAAATTTCTGGCATCAAAGGCACCATTAGAAGTACAGGATGTTAACTCTAGGATTGACTTTCACAGGACAGAATCCATCCAAATTTTAAAATGAAACTACAGCAAACATCTGTGCTTACACTAGTCCAAGTCACCTAGATTCAACCACAGGCTTAAAAACAAAAATCTTGATTTTTAACTATTATTTCAGATATGTGAAACCTATGTTTAACATGTGAACCTAGATTATTCTTGTGAGGGATTATCCTTCTATGCCTGCATGGACTGGGAAAATGTGGTATTGTGAAGATATGGAAGACAGTGCTACTAGATTCATAGCAGTTCAAGCAGGTCAACATCACTTAAGATAAACCAGGAGCAAGATATCAAAATAAATGTCAAGTGTTTTACTTCTCAGCCAGTCATGAATAGCAATTTAGCAACATTTTTTTGCAAATCATCACTGATGAACATCTTACAACTTGAAAGCGTCTTCTGAAAGATTCAATAAAAATATGCAGATTTATTTATTTTTCTTGCTCATTCTGGGGTAACATAATATTGATCTATGGAATCATTTGTATATTACAGGAACTTAAATACAACCAATCTCCATCCTTGAGTGTTTAGCAGAAACCTCGGCTTCAAAAACCAACGCCAAAGAGTGTACCCAAACTTCAGAAACGTAACACCAGTTATAGGGTAGTAAGAAATATCTACTGTTAAACATTTCTAAACCAACTCTATGCAATATTATGTTGCACTTAAGATTTACAATGTCTTGATTGTGAGCTAAACCGATACCCAAAATACAAACCAGCAAAATATAGAAGGAAACCGCATTTAGTCTTGTGGACTAAATCTCACCCAGTGCAATTCCTTTTGCTTTTCATCTCAATTACCCCAAATACTATTTATAGGAAATTACTTTTTTTTTTTAATAAAGAATTTTGGTTTAAGTGTAGTTCACACCGTTTGCTGTGATCTAATTCTGTTCACGTACTACAGATGCAGCCTGCTGATCCTTTAAGAGGTTTAATACAGTCAGAATCCAATCGGGAGCACAGAATGTTTGAGAATCTAACCAGAGAAAAGTTACGGAGCGTTTTCAATACAGCGAGGTACACTAACTGGAACTAAAGATTTAGTATGCTTATTGCAAGTTTCTCTTAGTTATAACAAGCAGTGCTTCTTTGCAGATATGTTATTGCTGTGGATAAGGATATCCAGGCTGTTGTGGAGGGTGTTGTGGGTAAGGATATCCAGGCTGCTGTGGTCCTGGATACGGTGCTTGTCCAGGATTTTGGTACATAGCCGCAGGATTGTATGGCAGATTGAACTGGCCATACATGTAAGGATTGTAGCCCATTGGCATAGGCATCTGGCAGTATCTGTAAAAACAAAAAGTGGCAAGATGTACAGTTACAATACCACAGAGCACATAAACCTCTCCAGTTGGCCTTCTGAAGGATCTCCCTCTCCATAGCCCATCAAACCTTCTGCTAAAAAAACAGCTTTCCAGAATTTTGGAATCCTTAATAGGGTCTTAATACTCTAGGGGAGGTCCAATTCTGACATCCTCCTGCCACAATAACTTCCACTAGCAAGAGCTCTACTCTTAAGCTTTAACTTGGTGCTACTATTGCTTGTGAAACATGGACCGCTTATAAATGCCATTTCCAACTCCCTGAAAGATTCCATCAACAGTGTCTCCGAAAAATTGTTACACATCACTTGGGAAGACAGGCAAGCTAATGCCAGTGTACAGGAAGAAGCAAAGATCACCAGCGTCAAAGCAATGATTCTTCAACATCAACTTCGTTGGACTGGTCATCTTGTTCGGATGCCTGATTAACGTCTTCCAAAGCAACTACTCTATTCCAAACTTAAAAATGGAAAGCATAATGCTGGTGGTCAGCAAAAGAGGTTTAAAGGCTCTCTCAAGGCAAATCTAAAAAAATGGAGTATAAACACCGACAACTGGGAAACACTGGCCTGCGAGTGCTCCAACTGGAGAACAGCCTTTACCAAAGGTGTCATGGGCTTTGAAGACGCTCGAACTCAGGACAAAAGGGAGAAACATGCTAAGAGGAAGGCACACTTGGCAAACCCTCACCGTAACCAGCTCCCACCCAGAAACCTATGTCCCCACTGTGGAAGGACATGCGGATCCAGAATTGGCCTCCACAGTCACTTACGGACTCACTGTTAAGACCTTGTTTTTGGAAGACAATCTTTACTTGGCTATGAGTGAGTGATCGTCAAAGAAGACGACTACTGCTGAATAATTAAGAACAATCTAATCTCTCAAGTGGTGCTTAAGCTCTTTCTTTTTTCTTTGCAAACTTACCCAGGGTATCCTGGATATGTCGGATAAGGCGGCCCCTGAGCCTGTGAAGGTGCTGTGCTAGCCGTAGAGCCAGCCGGAGAAGGTGCTGTCCCAATGGCTGCTTGTACAGGAGTAGTGAGTGCATTTGCCGAAGAAATCACCGGCGGGGGAGGGCGTGCTGGGGGCTGTGGTTTACTGGCCTAAATAAGAAAAGAGGAGTTAGGTGTGAGCTGCATAGACATAAACTACAATGCTATCATCTGTGTGTGGCACTAAGCAGAATAGGCTCTGAAAAACAATAGGAAACGTAAGTCAAGAAACAAGGCTTCAAGCCTAAGCTCTGATCATCCCAAGGCCATGCTACCTATTCCCTATATTTTAATCCCAAGGGTCATATAACCTTCTGGGGGCCACCTGCCAGTGCGGATACAAATACTACCTTTACCAGTTAATATAAATGTTACCTTTGTGCTAGTTCCAATAATCCTTTATACACCCACCCGTTCTCTCCATCCTCTAACAGAGGTTAAGGACACATTCCACACCCGGCCAATTAGATTGCGAATAAATCTTGCCACAGACATTTCTGAGATCACAGTCTTTCCAATGAGTGGCTCCTGTCCAGGTTTGTTAACTGTCTTACTTTAAATGTTGTGAGGATCCTATGCCCTTTTAAAATGTGGTTTTTTGGGGGTGGGCGATTATTGGGTTGTTGTTTTTATTTTGATTATGTATTTTGTGGTTTTATATTTTGATTTTATTCTGTGAACCGCCCTGAGACCTCTGGGTATAGGGCGGTGTATAAATTCAATTATTGATAATAACAGTAGTAATTCCAGTCAGCCATAAATACTGGGGACGTGAAGCTGGGTCACTGACAGGTGTGGCCTGGGACGAAGGGGAGCGGTCTAGCAAGAGGTCCAAGGGCCAGACAAAGAGGGTACTATGTAACCCAGCAGGTCGACTAGATCTTTACAGACCTTGCTGATGGTGTCAGAACCTGGGAGCAACACAAAAGCAGGCCTTCTTCACAGTGGCACCTACATTCTGAAATGCTCCACCACTGAAATGCTTTACGAAAAACTTATTTGCTGGCTTGGGTTTTCCCTGACTAGTAACATTAATCCAACCGCCTTATAGTATTGTGGATAACTGGGGCACTGTTTTTATTGAAACTGTGTTCATGTATTTTTTATTTTTTTGAAATCGTTTCTATCTTGATAAACCGCTTCAAGATTTGTAATGCTAAGTGGTATCGTATATATTTAAATAAGCAAACAGAAATGCTGCCCACCTGCAATAGCAACCACCACGGAACAGGTGGTTTCTCATTCAAGAAACAGCAATGAGGGCAAATAACACTAGAAATTTTTTTTATGGCTCCTTTACTTACCACGCTGGTTCTGGGAGCTGGAGTTGGAGTTGATGATGCTGGAGGTTTGTTTCCCCCAGTTTGGTATGCAGGCACAGAAGGAAAAGAAGGCGCACTGGGTTCTCTAGCAATACTTTGCTGCAAATCTCTTAAAAGGAAAATGTTTTTCATAAGATTTGAAACATAATAGATTGCTGCAATATTTCCCCACCTAACATAGAATTAATATTTGATACACACCTACACAGGGTCTTTGCAGAGAAAGCTACCAAGCTATTATAAAACTGGTCAAATTACCTCTGCAATTAGGTTGAGCTTAATCTCACCAAAGCTTAGCAGAATTAAATACGGCCTTTTCGGATCAAATGGCATTTGAAAGAAGCAAAAATGTTGTTTCTATTGCAAAGAAAACCATGCTCCAAACTTCAGACACTATAGCTTGTCAAAAGTGCCCAATTTGCTCATGCAAGGGATGTGTTCGTCCGTGACCCTGAAGAACAGCTGAAATAGGCTGTAAAGGGACCACAGCAGCTCTAGAATGTAAGAAAAACTCTGTATGTACTTCTCTGGATCCACACACGTGAAATTTGCTGCCTAAAGTATGTAGACAAAAAAGTTCAAAAACTGCAGAATGCCAGAGACATGTTTGTAAGAAATAGAGCAGGGATCCCCAAACTGTGGTCTGTGAGCTTCATTCTGGTGAGCCACAGCATGTCTGGATTTGCGGCTGAAGATGGGAACTGACGCACCCATCACAATAAATGTCTGTATTAATTTCATTTTAACAACTCCTTTCTTACATTGTATTACGTTTTGAATTCTATGAAATACAATAAAACACAGGGCTTTAAAAACAGAAGTAGCAATCCTATTAAAAACCACATAACATTAAACACATGACATAAACTACAAAAGGCAGAAAAAAACATTAAGTGATCTGCCAAGACCATGGGCAATTTTTAAGTTGGGGCACCACCAGAATAGAGGAATATAGCTGGCTCTATGCATAATATATACATATTTAGCCCTTACTAATTGGCCAACGTCTTGACACACATAAATAAGTTACTGCAAAAAAAATCCTTCCAGTAGCACCTTAAAGACCAACTAAGTTAGTTCTTGGTATGAGCTTTCGTGTGCAAGCACACTTCTTCAGATACACTGAAACAGAAGTTGCCAGACCCTTCTATATAGTGAGAAGGTGGGGAGGGGTATTACTCAGAAGGGTGGTGGGAATGGGTGATTGGCAGATTCCCACCACCCTTCTGAGTAATACCCCTCCCCACCTTCTCACTATATAGAAGGGTCTGGCAACTTCTGTTTCAGTGTATCTGAAGAAGTGTGCTTGCACACGAAAGCTCATACCAAGAACTAACTTAGTTGGTCTTTAAGGTGCTACTGGAAGGAATTTTTTTGTTTTGACTATGGCAGACCAACACGGCTACCTATCTGTAAGTTACTGCAGTATGACTTAAGCATTTCCTGTAATTTTCTCAGAGATTACTACCAAGCATTTACAATAAATGGATATTTATCATTTGAAGAGTCACCTCTGATCTCAAGTCCCCCTGACTGGAAGGAACTCCTCCCTCAAAGGTAGTTAAGAAAACCATTAAGATGAAATATAATCTAATATTTGAAGGTGGAGCAAGCTTACTTCAGAAGTTCATCTCTCTCCGTTTTGCGTGCAAACACAATGTCAGTGCATTTGTTTTGGAACTTCAGAAGGATTTCAGTCAATTCATTGTAAAACTAGGAAGGAAGAAAACAGTGACTACTCACCAGCAAGAAGCATTTTAAAAACAAAGCGCTGGATATTGACATAAGTCTTATTTCCAAGAAGTGAGAAAACTGATGACAAGGAAACATTTTAGTCCACTGCTATTTCCAGCATCGCCATTAGGAAAAGCAAATGTGGAACTGCATACCAAGGAATTATATGCAAACAGTCTGCAGGTGCTTAAGGGACAGTGTGAAGACCATATATGTCAACTGACAATTCTCATGACCATGATTTGACATTTCTTCACTTCGTACTACATTACATTCTGGTCCAAAGAGCCCTAAATAAGATGCATGTGTTTCAGATGGAACAAAGGCTCTGGTTTTACAAGCTTAAAAATCTCACTGTCCACTCAACATCAACGAATGGACACATAATGTACCTTGTATACAAAGGGAATGTATACCTTATCTACTGCGCTAAGCCTAAGTATCACTGCAACAAATTATATACTGTTCCTGTTAGCCCAACCTCTTTCCTATGTTGCCTCCCTTGTGCCATTTGCAATTCTAGAAGTTTTGATTACAATACACCCCCACTAGTACCTGGGAGACCAGGCTTCAAATCTCCACTCAGCCATGAAGCTCACTGGGTGACCTTGGGCCTAACCTACCCTACAGGGTTGTTGTTGTTGTGGAGATTAAATGAAAACTATGCAAACCATCTCTCCAGCTCCTCGGTGAGAAAGGTGGGATGAAAGGTGCAATAAATGAATAAATGGTGCAATAAATGAATAAACATTAAATGAATAAATGTTTAAAACAAAAAACAATACACCCCCAACATAAACAGGTTGCCAGGGCCTTCCATTCTCTTTTTTAGTTTTTCTCTCTTGTTCTCTATCTTCCCATTTCTCTGCTAAAAAGAGGTGCTACAGGTGTTAACTTCAAAGGAGACTCAAGGCTGCAATGAGAGGAACATATTAAGAACTCTTCTTTATTGGTTCTGTATAACTCAAAGGGATGCCATTTCCCAAACTTCCAATTTTTTGTTTGTATTTCGTTTAGAATTTCCCCCTTTCAGTTTTATTGCTTATTGTCATTATAGGTAATAAATCCTTGCTCCGAAATTTGTGGCATTTCATCCCATCCCATCAAAGTAGCATTAAGTACATGAAATGTCACCCCATTTTCAACTTTTATAATTCAAGACCTGTGTTCTCTCTAGAATATAGTATATACATTTATTCAAGTGGGCTTTTGCAATGCTTTACATTGCACCTGTTGAAACTCACTAATCAATCAGACCAGGGAAAAGAAGAAAATAAAACCTGTGGTATTGCTTTTTGTGGTGATGGACCTTACGATACCTTTGTGCCTTCTCTCAGGTTGGCTACAAGTTCCACAAAATTGTCATTAGCAACAGCTAAATTCTTTAGAACTTCTTCTCTTAAATTGGATTCATTATTTGATTGCTTCATCTTAGAAAATTCCTGATGTGAATTCTACCATGAGAAAAAAGAAAGCATTTTAAGAGGGTTTCACAAAGCTCATACTATTCCATAAGCATATATCTCTACTAAGATAAATACATTTATCTACTAGAAGAAAATATTTGTGGCTGCAAGTTTGAATTGATACAAGCACACTGAAATCAATGACCACCAGCACCCTGCCCCCCAGGTACCAACTGTGCCAAACTGGCCCTTAAAATGTATCACAAAGAAAATAAGACTACCTGAATGTTGTTGAGCAGCTCCTCCTGTTTTTTCAGGGTCTCCTGTACTTTGTGGGTGAGACTACCATAAATGCGATCCAGCTCAGTGACAGAAATGGCTTCTTCATTTAACGTACCATCCTGTGCAAGGGCTGTTAGGAATTTTGTTGTCATGTCAAAGTTTATTGCCTTCAGATCATTCTCTAATTGCTCTCTCTGCTTTTTCACTTCTTCCAGATTAGCTAGCAAGGATTTTAGGACATTCACCACCTAGAAAGCAAAGTGCAATTAACTGTTGGTGCTTTGAGGCACTTGTTAAGTCTTATTTTCCACTATGCACCTGAAAGAGAAGAGTCAGAACTAGCAGTTGTTTTTGAAATTACTTATTTTCTCCCACTACGGCATCATCAAGACTGTACGTTAAAAAAATTAGCTTAGCAAGGCTGGGCCTTACAGAGGCCAACTCAGTGACAAGTTTGTTGCATCACAGAACACAGACTTGACCAATCTGGGGTAAAATGAAATGGCATATGGAAGATCTGGCCGTGAAGTTTTCTGATTTTTGCTTTTAATTACAAAATGGATCATGATGATGAGCTGCTTACAAGAACCTATAAATTTATATCAGATAGATTGGGTGGGGACGGCAAACAGGGTAGGCCATTCTCCATTCCATGCCATGACACTCAGGTAATCTGGGAAGGCCTTGCAGAACTTTTTAGTGTAAAAAGCACAACACAAAAAACCCCAATCTCCTGTGTCTCATTAATTTTGCCTTTCAAATGAAGTTCTTCCTAATAGATGATTAAGTTTCTGTGTTTTGTTGGAACTTTTAAATTAGCATCATCCTCTCATGTACAAAATTTACTAAGTCTTAAAGGTAACAGTCCCTGCTTGCAGGCTTACAAAGTAAAAAACAAAAACACGGAGCACATGGAAGAAATGGTGGGGCGGGAAGAGGAAAACAAGCAAATGCAAGCACCAGTTGGTCTCTCATCAAAGCTGATAAACTGGGCTCTATTGTCACATCTCTCCCACTGCTTTAACCAGGTAGAATTATTCTACAAGTAATTCTTAGAAGGTTGCGTTGCATTATCTTTAGCAGTGTTTTTCCAATGGTTCACCTCATTTTAATGTCTAAAGATGCCACACAGTATGACTGATGCCAAACAAACACATCATTTCCATGTAACCAATGCTCATTCAGGATCAGAAACAATGTTCAGATGCTAAGTACTTGAGCAATTGGCCCTGACTAGTCTGTGATAAGCTTCCGGTCATTACAGCAGGGTTGTCAGATGAACCCATGAAAGCAGCACTTTAACAGTGCTCCTGTAATATCTAAGGGAGATTTTTACAACCCTTCACCCTAAGTTTTAAGTCAGGCTTCCTCAACCTCGGCCCTCCAGCTGTTTTTGGCCTACAACTCCCATGAGCCTAGCTAGCAGGACCAGTGGTCAGGGATGCTGGGAATTGTAGTCTCAAAACATCTGGAGGGCCGAGGTTGAAGAAGCCTGTTTTAAGTAGTCTCTCAAGGCAGAACATTATCAATCAAGAACTGAATCATTAAGAATTGTTAAGAAACTTTATATGCAATTTCTAAATCTCTTACCTCGCTTCCCTGCATAGTTTTTGCTGGATTTGCTGACGGAATTGCTGCATTCAGTTCTGGTTCTGGTTTACATAATAGTGAAATTGTATCACGATGCGATTGGTAACGTTCCTTAACCTGTTTGTCAGCTTGCACAGCTTTATCCAAGATATTGCTGTAATTGGCTCCCTCTACAAAATAAATAAATAAATAAAAAAGGTTCATTCGATGCTCAAGCATGCATCTTTTACCAATACACAAAATACTGTACAATTACTAGTTTAAAAACTTAGTCTGTGTTACAAATAATTTAGTAAATTGGTGTTTGTGTGAATTTAAACAATTCCATTGATTGAAACCCACTTATAAAGATAATTTTTAGTCCACCCTTCATCACATGATCCCAGGGCTGGCTCCAAAACAGTAAAACACTAAAGTAAAAATAATTCAGCACACAACTTATAAAAACAGGTATGATTCTCAAACTCACCCCCACCCCCATGAACCACTCGAATCTGCAGATTGTCTGGGTCTACCCTTAATGCTTTTTCTGTTGTAACAACTGCAATGTATTATGCTAGATGCTGTATGATTTTTAACTATTTTTATTGCTATTTTTATCATACTTTATCATATTACGATCTTAATTCCACAGATTTCAAGTTGCAATACAAGAAAATTCAAGAAATAAAAGCAGCAAAAAATAAAATAAAATCAGTCTCAATAATTAAAGCACACATGCTGCAGACAATGTGAGACAATGAGTAAAACTTAAAAATAGTTGAAGGGGTCCGTAATGAATCAAGTTAAGGTTCTTCAGCATAATGAATTCTGAAGTATAGAATTAAGTTGCTCTCCTATCTCCATTCTGCACCTTTCCCCAAAGAGTAAGCAAATATGGTGCATTTCATCCTATTATTTGAAATCTTACTATTCTGAATTATACTGAACTGATACGTAGTACAACTACTTTTTGCCACTGGTGTGCTAAACCTAGGTAACCAGACCAGAGAGGAACTTAGAAGAGACCACCTGTTGTTCAGAGGCCAATGAATGGTGCTCTTCCTCTGCTTCCTCTGATGTCTCTCCTTATCACTCCAATCCCTTTTGGGATAAATCTCAACACAGAATTCAGTTTCATGCCAATATATTTCAGCAACTCAGTACCAGGTTATGAAGAACAAATATTACCTGCTCTTAAAGGCTTATAAAGGTCATTTGATGGTGTTCTTTGCCAACGCTCCTTGAACTTATTCTTTAGCTCATTATCTGTTGTTTCTTCTTCATCCAATATCCTTAGAGACTAAAATTATTTAAAAATATTTTAATTACCGTAAATAACTTCAAACCATAAAGAAAGGCTGGATCGATGCAAAGTGTGCTGAATGTAGACTTCACCTGTACCTGTAACTTTTCCCAATTATTTGAATGGCATCCAATTTCAACTTAGTCTGGATTTAAGCAAGTGGGCAAGATTCAACAGTGTTCGTGAAAGGTTTTGAAAGCTGGAGCATTCGTTGAGCAAACAGTAGTGCACAGGCATAACCGTTACCAAGAACTATGACAGCAGCAGTTGTGTTAGTCACTGTGCACTATCATTCACAAGCAGACAACATCCACTGGATCTGGCTGTCGGTCTGTGCTAAAATGAGGTTCCTACTTAGTAGAACAGTTGTTGTGCAAGCAGACTGCCAGAACTGGGTATCATCCAATGCCTTTAGAATGAAATAAATCCAGTGTTGCTTTGAATACCTATCCCCTATGAACATCCAATGCATATATTTACACACACACATAATATGCATATAAAGGTAAAGGGACCCCTGACAGTTAAGTCCAGTCGCAGACAACTCTGGGGTTGAGGCGCTCATCTCGCTTTACTGGCCGAGGGAGCCGATGTTTGTCCGCAGACAGCTTCCTGGTCATGAGGCCAGCATGACTAAACTGCTTCTGGCGAACCAGAGCAGTGCACAGAAACTCCATTTACCTTCTCGCCAGAGCGGTACCTATTTATCTACTTGCACTTTGATGTGCTTTTGAATGCTAGGTTGGCAGGAGCAGGGACTGAGCAACGGGAGCTCACCCCCCTCACAGAGATTCGAACAACCGACCTTCTGATCTGCAAGCCCTAGGCTCTGTGGTTTAGACCACAGCGCCACCTGCATCCCTTTAATGGGAAATTAAATATGCATATGCATACACTGAAATCTTGGAATCCAATCAAATTGAATCTATTTTTAAAACATATGGTGATCTAGTTTCTTGTAAATAAACAAAGAAAGTGTGAGAATTTATCAGCTCAGGTTTTGCCACTACCACAATATGGTAAAATGTAAGTTGAAGTGCTAACAGTGTAGACTATTGGTATTATTGTAGGCTTACCTCATCCAGAATCTCTCTATTTCTCTGTAACAGTTCCGGAAGATCTTTCATCAACTGATCAATAGTTTGGACGCCTCCCTGTTCAATCACAGACTTAGACTTCTGCAAAATGGACTGAGGAACACTATCCCCAGAAACATCTTCTATGGCAGCGGGGAGATTGAGGGAAGCCAGCACTCTGGGAAGGACAATTTGACATCAACCAGCTTTTAAAGACACTTGACTGACAGTTTGTTGGGAGTTAACATTCCCTTTTAACAATGTATAAGAATATACTGTCTTCTCTTGTAACATTCTGTTTGCTGCAGCCAAAAAGTAAAATTACAGGCAGCCCTCAACTGACACAGAGGTTACGTTCCAAAGAACTGCTCACGTAGGTGAAATTGCATATAATGGAAACCCATTGAAAAAGCCTGCAAATGCCCACCTCACCCTTTTAGGGATGTTTCAGTGAAGACATTTCTGGGTCACTTCCAGGTTGAACATGCATAAATGGGCGGGGGGAGGGCCTGCCTGTACCAAGTATCGTTGAAGTAAAAGTCAAATTGTCCAGTGTGCTTTCTGCCACACACAAAATACTTGATGGTGTCACTGCTAATGAAGACTTCTTTTTATGAGTGTCATTGTACTCTACTAATGCCAAACACAATTTTGGCAACATATAAATTTAAATGACATGAAAACGTACCTTTAATAATACTGAACTTCTGTTTTATTCAAAAGTATCTCTTTGGCATGCCAAACGAATGCAATGTTTTACCAAGTCAGACCTCAGAATCATCAACTCACCCATTTGCCAGATTGGTGGCCTCCCTCATCTGGGCTATTGATCTGTTAACCAAGTCTGCCTTTCTTTGGTTGTAGAGAGTGAGAGCTTGCTGCACTGCCAGGGGAACCATCTTCTCAAACAAATCTATAAAATGAGCAGTATTACTAAGATGACCAAAAAACCCCAATGCTTATACCTCTACCTCCCCAGGGTACTTATCTGGAAAGATCAAACCACCAGCACATGCTCTCAATTGCCTTCTGGAAAGGGAAGTCTTTCAACCAAAATTTTAACACAGGCAAAGTATCGACGTTTAACACAAGAACACCTCAAAACATTTTTCTTCTAACAGGCTTTTGCAAACGGACTTTTAATGAAAGGGTTGGTGCCGTAATGTTTTAATTTAAATTATCTGCATGGATTTTAATAGATTTAATATATGTATATAGTTTTACTTCTAACAATGCTTAATTGTTTTAATTATTTTTCCCCCTGTTTTTAGCAGTTTGCATTTTTATGTGTAAGTTACCTTGAGTCCCATCAGGGAAAAAGGTGGGGTGCAGGTGAATAAATAAGCAACTGCTCAGTGATAGGCAAACTAAACTTTTTCAGAAGCAGTTAGTCCATCTTCAAAATGGAAAGATTACCAATACATCTCACAATAGCAATAAAATACACCCCCTTGAGCATTTAGTGAAAAGGTGGTAAGTCCAAAAACATAAGTCCAAAAATTAGAAAGTTACTGTTGGCTGTAATGTATGTTAAATGGTAGATTGCAATAAAAAGCCTGCTTACCAGTAAATTTCTGACTCAAGGGGACAACAACTGGAGTGGCTTTCACAAGACTGGCTTTTCCAATAGGCTCTAGATCTTTAAGATCAGGTATCCTGTCATGATAGATGAAGTCATTGTCCTTCTTAGCAGCTGTAAGTGCACGGCTGATTTTATCAGACAAGTCTTTTACATTTATATATTCATCATAGCGAGATGCCACTGTTTTTACTAGATCGGCAGCATGCTAAATTAAAAATAAAGTTAAAGTTAACACTTGGTTTCTACATACAACTGCAATATCTAATATAGAAACAATCAGGACTATAAAGGTAACATACATATCCAAAAGAGTTTGCAAGGTGTTTGCCAGGAATTTACAGAACCAAATATTTAGTTTCTACTCCAATGCTTTCTAACATAATGTTCAGATATCCTCTTTTACAGTGCAATACTGTACATGCCTACTCAGTAAGCCCTGTTGTATTTCATGGGACTTACTCTCATGTAAGTGAATATGGGATTGAAACTTTCAATGCCAGTAGAGTTAAATATCTAAACTGATTCCCAAAAGATACACTTCTGTTTCAAGCTAGGTCAAAGTCCCTAACAAACACCCAGCAATAAAAAATAAACCCAATAAAAATGAATAAACCGTAGTATGTCCAGAACACGTTACTCTTATAGTGCTCAGGTGCCTTTTTAGTGGCAATATATTTGCTGCAAAAAAAACCAGCAGAATCCACCTTTTCCTAGAACAGGAGGAAGAGGAAATATGAAAGGACAAAAAGCTTGGTACCATAAACAGAAATGTGTCTGTATACACACACACACACTTATTCACATTAAGCATATAACGCCAATCCGGCCTTCTGGCTGCCAATTAGTTTCTGGGCCAAATTCAAAGTGCTGGTGTTGACCTATAAAGCCTTACAAAGCTCAGAACCTCAATACCTCTCCCTGTACGAACCGACCCAGACTCTGCTCTTGTCATCCAAGGCCCTTCCCTATGTCCCCCTTCCCTGAGAGGTTCGGAGGGTGACAATGCAAGAACAGACCTTTTCTGTAGTGGCTCCCATTTGTAGAATGCTCCCCCCAGAGGCTCACCTCTTGCCGTTATTGCATGGCTTTAGGCACCAGGCAAAACCATTCCTTTTTTACAAAGGCCGTTGGCCATTAAATAATCTATGGCATGTTAAAGGTGTGGTGCAGGGGAGATAGTTATGATGATTATTTTACTATTATGCTTTGTGCTATTGTTTTCATTACTATGCTCCATAAAATGAGTTCTTAACATTGTACACCACCCTGGGATCTTTTCATCAAGGGCAGTATCTAAATTGAATAAATAAAATAACAACAATAACTCTTATTGTTATTATCCTTGTTTCAGTGTCACTGTGGTAGCCATTAGGAGTAATGAAAGCCACTTCCATCTTAAAATCTTTATTTTTGCTGTGGAAGGGAGATGTTTTTGCTTTGTCAACCTTAAAGTCTTTGGCTCTTATCTGAGACAGTTCTTACTATGTTAAAGAAGCAGCGTATTTAATTCTTGCCATCAGACTGCAGTTCAATAGAAAGTGCTAACGGGAGGGGAAAGGATTCCCGTGGTGTGTGCTTGAATGGCACCATTAACACAGTCGTGGGTTGTCATGGGCAGAGCAGCATTGCTTACCTGGCTTCCCAACACCACAAGTTGCTGCTGGTTACTGAGAATGGGAGGTTGGAGGCAGCTGGCCTTTGGTAACTGGCAGGAGCATATTAACATTGGAAAGCCAGGCAAGCAATGCTGCTCTGCCTACCACTACTGATTCGACCCCTGGAAAGCATGGCAAGGGGAAATGATTTCCAGGACAATTGCTCAAGTGGTACATTTAATTATGTGTGGCTGCAGCTCAATGAATCTCACAACTTTCTTTTACAATCCCTTGGATTGCTTCTGCAGAACACAGTTTGAGAAACTCTGTTTCATCCTATAGAATTATCATCCAGTTAATTTTTTACTGTCAAAATGGAATACAGTGGTACCTCGGGTTAAGTACTTAATTCGTTCCAGAGGTCCGTTCTTAACCTGAAACTGTTCTTAACCTGAAGCACCACTTTGGCTAATGGCGCCTCCTGCTGCCGCCGCGCCGCTGGAGCACGATTTCTGTTCTCATCCTGCAGCAAAGTTCTTAACCCAAGGTACTATTTCTGGGTTAGCGGAGTCTATAACCTGAAGCGTATGTAAACTGAAGTGTATGTAACCCGAGGTACCACTGTACATTAGTTAACACTGTTGCAGGCTTGGACTTCAGCCTCCTAATTGAGGTTGAAATCAGATGCGAGGTAATTTTTAAAAGTCTTCAGGAGCCCCCCCCCCCCAAAATACTTAAATCTTTCTAGAGCCAGAACCAATTACAGCATTCTAAAAAGGAAATGACATTACTCACTTGCAATCTTGCGATTTCTTCACCAAATTTCTTCTGTTGCTTTGCCAGGATAGACTGGTGGTATTCTGCATTCGCCTGCATTATGCAGTGTTTTGCTGCCAGAACAGGAAACACCTCCTGGAAATAAAAATACTGACCAGGGGAAAGTCCAACCACATAAACCATCACAGACAACATGGGATGCAGGAGGAAAGAGGAAGAAGAACAGGACATTAGAGTCACCCAATTAATGGTTTAGAAAGGTTAAGACATGAGAAGCCATGGACACCCACCCATGTAACATTACATGGATGAAGTTTGGTGGAAGTATGAGCACAGCTGTATAAAAATAAATATAATTTGGGCACATTTTAAATTTGCTTAGGAGTTCAGTTCAGCTAACTGAACCCAAGCTTAGTAATCTTATTTAAGAAAGATTAACAACTCAAATAAGAATGAGGAAGTACAGCTGGGATGCCAGCCAGCTATTCCATATAGTTCCAACTATATGAACAGAAGCCAGTATAAGATCACACAAAGGAGCAATGTAGAGCCATTTTTTGCCAGTTACAAGGTTCACAGTTATGTGGGTCAGTCCACATATGCATCTATGTACAGCTTTATTTCTCTGCATGGCAACTTTTTCTTATTTGGAGCTTTTTAGCTTAGAGAAAAGGCAAAATGAGATGTGAAAGAGGTGTATAAAATTATACAAGGTGTGGAAAGAGTGGATAGAGAAATAGTTTTATCCCTCGCTCATAACACTAGAACTTGAAGTAATGTTGAAATAATGTTGGAAAATTCGGGACAGACAAAAGAAAGAATTTCTTCGCATACTGCATGGAGAACTCCAGAATTTGCTCCCACAAGAGGTTATGACGGCCACCAACTTGGGTGGATTCAAAAAAAGGATTAGACAAATTCATGGAGGATAAAACTATTGATGGCTACTAGCCACAATGTCTATGTTCTAACTCCATGGTCTGAGGTCTCTGAATGCAGTTACTGTACTAGGAATCACACAAGGAGAGTGCAGCTTTCCAGCTTCCCACAAACATCTGGCTGACCACCAGGAAAACAGGATGCTGGACTAAATGGGCCATTGGCAGGCTTAAGTTCTTACTGAATATTAAATACATAACTGCACAGAAAGAGGTAGAGATCCACTGAGCATAATTCTTCAAGGAGGAACTACTGTGATTGTGTTGTTCTTGAGAATCCCTGTGATCTGCCAATTCACATGGGAAGAATTCATCTTGAAGTTGCTGGATATGACAATGCGGAAGAGACAGTATGTGTAAACTTGACTAACATAGCAAAATGGATCCAATTGTTGAAGCAGCTTCTAATTACTTCCCTGTCAATGATTACGTAAGAGGTTACATCATCTTCTATTTGCAGCCTCACTGAAAGTGCTTGTGCAACAGGAATTCAAACTTTAAAACATTCTTCCAAGAAAGCTTTATGCCTGGTCTACAAAAAGCTTTATGTCTGGTCTATACACACAACAAAATGTGGTGGTAGAATACAGCAACGTTTTAAAAGCCTGTTGCTTTCCTATGAAACATACACAGTCTTTAAAATTGATCTCCACCTGCAACCAGGTTTAAGGTTTGACACAGAATAGGCTATATGTGTTGCACATGTAAACAAGGTGTAAGTTGGCATAAAATGAATGAGTCATAATTACTGAACTGCATACCAGTGCACATATTCCAAGGTCCATCCTGTTATCAGCTCCTCCTGACTTTCCTAGCTCACTCTCAGTAGCTGTGCTGAGCATGAAGCAAAGGGGCAAATCTAGTGGGAAAGCAACACCCAGCCCTTTTACTAAATTAATTTAAAAAGTGTTGACACATGAACTCAAGCGGCAACTATAGCAAGGAAAAGGAGGGCTGCTGAACCTGAAAACATAGCCCCTCTGAAAATTTAAGCATTGATATCCAAGCCAGCAGCAATGTCTCCTAACAAAAGCACCATATTACTAACTTACACAGGCCCTTACACCAACTCTAGAGTTGAGACTGCATCCAAATAACTGAGACACAAGTACAGCTAACGTACATCTTGAAAAGGAGGAAGTTTGAAATAACATTTTTGCTTTTATTATCTGTTTCTGAAAGCCATGAAATCAAGCAACAGCACACGCATACTGCCACCAAGCCTATCTCAAGATCAGTTTTTTGGTTGCGAAAGAGGATGGTACAGTAAAGACCGAAGCATAAGTTCCATTACGAAGTATGTTAGTTTGAATTAATTTTTTAGTAAAGAATTGAAACCACATTCCCAGGCAGAGGGGGAGAGTCAGAGAAACATCCCAAATAAAAATATTGTAAAATTTTTTTTACAGGTTTGTATTTTTTACAATCAAGCAGTATATAAATTTAAATAAATAAACCAGATTGTCTAACTGAAGGACATAATGTTGAAGCAACAAGTTGGAATGAATCCATGTGCTTTCCTAAATCTATAACAATTAGCAAGTATTCATTGGCTTCATGTGGGATTCTTCAAAATTTAGTTATGATTCCTAAATTTTTCTTTCTTCATAAGCCGCCTTCACTAGGAAGTTACTAACCTTGGGTAATGTATCCTTGTACTGACACTGTTTGAAAGCGTCGCCGTAATAGTCAGCAGCTTGATTTGCAAGTTTAGCAATGATGGCATCTTTCATTTTATCTAAAACAAAATATAGATACCATTAAAACATATGACAGTTTGAAAAGCAGTAGCAAGGCAGTACTTTTTGCATGTACAACTTACAGGAGTAAGATCATATTAAAATCCAGTGGAAATGTGTGGTCTGTGTTAAAAGTTCTGAATATTTTATGTACACTAAAGCAGCCACATTGTTTAGCTTTTGGAACTTACAGCCTATTAAAGAATTTCATTCAAATCTCTTAGAATTAATAGAATACAATATTTCTCAGAAATGTCTAAATCAAGTAATAGATTTCCAAAAGGAAGTCCAGTTATCAGACATTATATTCCACATCTACAACATAAACTTGGTAGAAGAGCCTTATCAGGGTTTGCAAGCTCTAATCATGTCACTGTTTTGAACCACACTTTTTAAATCCAAGTATTAACTAGGCTGTTGTGTGAAAGTTATATTATAGCATCTTCAAATCTGCTTTGCAAATAATCCAAATAGTTGATGCACTTCTAAAATGCATATGATGATCCATGCTTCCCCCCACAACTACTGCTCCCCACATTTTCTACTCAAACTTATAAATCAAATGTCAGTACTCTGGCAATCTACTAGCCTACAATAATCTTATTAAGCTTTCAGAAATACATGATCTTAATAAAAAACAAACCAGCTCCAGAGCAAACAGTCGCTGTGCTTGTTTGTAACCAGCAGCATATTACTAATAGATTTTATTGCTCATACTATTTTGCTTGCTGCATTGTAATATTTTTTTTTAAGATGGGATATAAATGCATATATAGAGCAAAATATGAAATAAATTTATCAAGTGGCCCAATCAATTTTCTACATTACTAAGGGTAAATTAATAAAAGACAGTGGTTCACTAGCTGCTCCTTAGCTGTGGTAGCAGGTGAGGTTGCAGAATGTGCATGTTAGAGGACACAGTGGAATATATAGGCAACCCCTATTTACGTGTGTTCAATTTACACGTAGCCCCAGAAATCCGGAATTAGGGAGAAGAAACCTGAAGAGCCTCAACAAAGTGCCACTTGCAGGCTTGCAATGAGACCCTCCCCAGAGCCCAAAGGGGACATCCTCTCCAAACTCTGGGGAAGGTCTTCTCCAGTTGGGACTGCTCAGCTGACCACACTGAAAAGCTTTTCATTGAAATTAGGAGCAATGCTCATTGTTGTAGTTCCTAGCAAAACAAAAAACTGAAATGTAAAAATTACAAGTAGACCATTACATACCTCTGGTAGCTTTTAGAAAAAAGACTTCTTGAGCTTGAGCCAGCATGATTAGGCTTAGTGTTCCAACTGTATCTGGGGAGATGTCCACTGTAGGTTCTCGACTTAATGACGAGAGGACAGTATCTTTAATGTGCTGGAAGGCACCACTAGCAAACTTGAGAGAAAATGATATTCAATTCAAAATGTTTATTCGGCTTTACGCCCACCATAAAACACAACACAACAAAACAAATTGAATAAAACAGCGGACTCGCACAAGCCATAAGCAATACAACACAGCTCACAGCACACAAGGACAGATATTAACAATTCAAAAGAAAAATTTAAGATTAAGATTAAAAATTTAGGCACTACGCTAAAATCAATATCTGATGTCATTATAAAAAATTCTTATATCAATAATCAGCTAACATTCCATTCCGTCTCTTGTACGAGAGGACGGCTGTTAGGAATTTAGCAACCTGAAGGGTAATATAAGGATCCACATCTTGAAGAACCCAGGCAAGCTGTAAATCTACTGGTTTATCAGCCATAGGCTGGATTATGGAGTTTAGTATACTAGCACGAGCTGAACTGTACATAGGGCAGATAAACATAACATGATGTAGAGATTCCGATGTTTTCATTTCACAAGCACACATTGAAGAGACTTGGCCCTTAGTGAATCTATGTCTCAGCACGTTTGTTGGAAAAACATTGAACCTAGCTCTAATGAAGGCATAACGGTGAGACGTGGTCATAAGCGATGTTAAGTAAGACGGAGCACAGTAGATTGGGGTTATGCCGAAATTTAACGGCGAGCAGGCTCCACCACCAGCTAAGAAATTTTGGTATAGCTCCACATCATCCAGCCTTTGATTTATACACCTTTTTGCCACATTTAGATCCAGTTTGAGCAATTCAGTGGGCGAGATCTCATAGGACAGCAATTTGGCATGGATTTTTCCTGACCACAAATTTGTGAAGTCATCCCGCCACATGCATTGAATGAGATAGTGGTTCGGGAGTTTATGCCATAGGGATATCCAATAAATCAAAACTCTCCTCCATAGAACTAACTCCACTGAGGGGATCTTCATTTCTAAGCGAATAGCCGCATTACTTACGCATGTTGGTAATTTTAGAAGTCGGCGTAAGAATTGGCTTTGAAGCGACTCTAAAGGTGAGAGGTTAGCAAAGGCAGCCCATAAAGGTGCAGCATAGGCCATTGTGGCCATCACTTTGATGCTATACACTTTCAAGGCCGCAGGGATGAATAAGGCCCCCTCAGAGTAGAAAAAACGGAGGAGGGAGTGTGATAGGGCTTTTGTCTTGTTTTGAAGGTATTCAACGTGCGCTTTCCACCCTAAATTATATTGAAAATAAATTCCTAAATATTTAAATTTATGTACTTGTTCAATTTTCTTGCCCTCCAATTTCCATGGATAAAGTTTTCAACTCCTTGAAAATATCAGTACTTTGGACTTGGTGTGGTTGATAGACAGATGATTAGAATGGCAGTATGTCGCAAAAATCTTTAGTGCCCTCCTTAAACCCACTCTGGAGTAAGAGAGTAGTACCGCATCATCTGCGTAGAGAAGTAAAGGACAACGATAATCTGCTATACGAGGGGTGTGGATAAATTTTTGTGAGTCGGCTAATGGGTTCCTCATATCACTAATAAATAAGTTAAAAAGAAGTGGCGCTAAAATACAACCCTGGCGTACACCCTTGTTTACTGGCACTGGGTTAGTTAGGTCACCAGCAGGGGATAATCTCACCCTGGCCACGGACCCGGCATGAAGTTGGGAGATAAGCCACAGGAGCCTTCTTTCTATTCCCCAACCGGCAAGTTTATCCCATAGTAATTTCCTCGGAATACTATCAAACGCAGCTTTCAAATCTATGAAGGCTGCGCAAAGTTGGCCCCGTCGAGGTGTTGAGTATTTCCGGGCTAAGTGATAAAGAATAATTGCCTGGTCTGTTGTGGATCGGTTTAATCTAAATCCAGCTTGCTCATGCCCAATCAGGTCAGCCTCAACTGACCACTTCATCAACCTTGCCAGCAAAAAACGGGCATATATTTTCCCAATGGACGATAGCAGACTGATATTCCGGTAATTCCCTGGGTTGCCGGGAGGGCCTTTTTTGTAGATAGGAATTATAATGGCCTCCTTCCACGTTCCTGGTATTAAGCCCATGGCATTTATTGCATCGAACGTTTTAGCTAAAATCCCTGCCCACCATGCAGAATGTAGCTTTATAGCTTCAACAGGGACCAAATCTGGCCCAGGGGCCTTACCAGTTTTCAGCTCAGCTATCAATTCTAGGATTTCAGCAGGGTCGGTATTGGGCCAGACGGGAAGGGGGTTAGAAGGTCTCCAGTGAGTGGACGGAGCTTCTGCCACTGAGAAATATTTTCTCAGGAACTGCTCCCATGTAGGGGCCGGGATCACCGTTAAGGGATATTTTGTGTTTCTTCCCTTTATTAAGGACCAAAATTTCCGGGAGTTATGAGATTTTGAGGCAGAAATTATATTCTGCCAGCGATTTAAATGCCACTCCCGTTTGGCCAATTTCTGGGCCTGTTTGTACGCTTTTTTAGCCAGGGAATAAGAAGGAGGTAAGGCCGGAGCTCCAGAAAGTTTATAGTCATTATATATTGTATGTAGATGGAGTCTGGCAAGTTTACAAGCGGAGTTGAACCAAGGGGCGCCAAATTTAAAATAATCATTTTTAACTCCATAGGATGGAGAAGTAAAAAAGCGAGTTAAAACTTCTATCAGGCAAGAAAAAGAATTCATACAGGTAATAGGGTCACGCGGGACTATTCCTATGTCCGGCTGATCCCCAAGAAACTTTTCTCGGATAAAATCCGTATATCTAAGGGCGAGGGCAGGGGACCATCTAGTCCCCTTTATTTTAGTGGACGACTCCACAATCACCGGGATTGGGTGGGAGCGCTCGAGCAACTGCCAGTCAACACATAGCTTGGTTGTCAGGGGAAGGTGGTCACTAAATTGAGCATTATCAATTTTAAAAGAGGTGACATTCAAAAATAGATCCCGGGAAACCAATACATAGTCGAGAACACTGTTTGATTTTAACCCCAGGTGGGTGAACTCTCCTGGTATATCTGGAGGACACCTGCCATTTAATATAATTAAATTAAGGCGTAAAGTCATCTGATAAAGCAACACTCCCGCCTTATTGACTTTTACATCCTTTGATATTCTAGTGGGGGTATATACTAGATCGTAAGTTTGAGCGCCGGGGTCAACCCACCATTTGGACTTTATAAGAGCCTCCCGATTTGAGGCTATCCGAGCGTTAAAATCGCCTCCAGTAATGGAGGGGACATTAGGATATTTAAGATAACAAGAAAGTAAAAAATCCTCTAGGGATTCCCATCTAGAAGTAAGATCAGCTGCTAACCCTCCCGGGGGGAAATAGACATTTGTAACCAATAAAGAGAAGTTTCCACCAGAGATCAGTCCGGTAATAGCATAAGGCGGTAATGCATGCACTAGTGAAAGTTTAGCCCGAAGTTTAAGGGAGATACCAATTGTAAGGCCACCTTTAGGGCGGCCACCATTCGTTGACGGGCTAGCAGGCAGACATATAAACTCAAAGCCATTTAGCTCAATTTCCTCCTCCACCCAAGTTTCTTGTAATAGTATGATAAGAAAGGAATTAATATATTTTTGGAATTCTGGATCTAATTTTTTACTTTTCCATCCAGCAATGTTCCAACTTAATATTGAAGGCTGGGGTTTCCTCGTTCCTCCAATTGACTGTCATTCGGAAGGTTGGCTCAGCTTTAATACGGGCAGAGGGGAGCCGATAAAGAAATCAGTTATCTTCCTCTGACGACAAACCTCTCGTAAAAGCTGAGTGGGAGGATTTACAAGGTTATCTGACTGTGGAACTTGGCCACTCGATCTACTAGGTGTAGGACCTTGAGCTGGGGAGGACCCCTTTTCCAAAAGAGTTTGGTGGGCCACCCGGTGTGGTCCAGCTATCTCGTCAGAAGTTTGGTCTCTCTGTGGCCTGCTATATTCTATTAAAGACACATGTTTGATATCATGATGAACAAACATCTTGCATGTTTAGGCTTCTGCTGGTTTTGTATTTAGTAGAACTCAGATTTTTGAGCTAGACCGAGTGATGCTAACACCAACAATTCTGAGGTTACAGCAAGACAGAGAGGCAATGCTGCTTAAACACTAAGAGCTCAAAAGTCACATTTTTTTCTAAGTCTGTAAAATATACCTCCTCTGTATTAGAAAACTATATTGTGGCCTATTTTAAATTGCTATGAAAGGGAAATCTATAAAAGTATAATTCTTTAAATCATTGTCATGTCTGTGCCGATATCCAAGAATGTTGTTTGTTGTTTCTTTTCAGGACACCTGAAAAAAACTGACAATACTCCCATCTGTGCAAACAGTGACGGTGTCAACTGATGTCTTTCCAAATTCCTTCAATGATCTCAGAGTTAAGGCCTATGTACTTCCCTCAGCAGTTCAGACCTTTTGAAGTATGTAGACTAACCTTCCCCACCCTGGTGCCCTCCAGATGTTTTGGACTACAACTCCCATCATTCCTGACCACTCATCGTGCTGGCTGGGGCTGACAGGAGTTATAATAACAGAAAAACCTGAAGGGTACCAGACAGATGGTGTAGACAGTTGTCATGATACAGTTAGCTGTTTCATATGCTTCCTCAGTTTTCAAAAACAGAATGGTGTGAGGTAGGCTTTGCTGCCCAGCAGCCTCTCATATTCCAAAGAAAAGTGAACACATGCAATTCCAACTGTGCTTTTCATAGGATTTGCTCCCTTTTAAGTCAGACTACTGGTTCCCTATCTGAACCAGAATAAATTTGAAATGTAGCATGATGCCCTAGGGCAGCCAATTTATATATGGCAAAGCTACAACTTAAATCCAGGTTTGCTGTGTTTCAAAGTGAATAAACCCACTATATATTTCTCACCACCTTGTCCAACAATGAAAGGTCATTGTCCCACAACCAAGGTGTAGCTTTTTGAACATAGAATCAATCATACATGGCCAAATTTTAAAGACAACTAATAGCAATTTCAATCATATGTTAGAGAGAAAAAGAAATACCTGATAATGTTTAGCAGCAGCTTTCAATCCTTCATCACTGTCAAGATTCTGTTCTGCTGCTATCTGGCTAGCCAATGCTCCACAATTGAACAGCACACAAGTCTTTTCATAGCCCAAACTTGCCAAAGCTGAAAGAAAATGTGCATGGAAAGTATACATTTTGCAAGTATAAATATTCTAATTACTTTAAAAATGCCTCAATGCACATTTTTTTTAAAAAAACAAACACCTAACTCAACCTTGATATAGAGAACATATGCCTGCATTCTGTGTATAGAATTACATTTTCAGGAATCCCCTGCTTGCACTCAGCTAGCTGGTAAATATAAATATATGGCTTCTTTCAAATATTGATCTTTTAAAATGATGACTGAAAACATGGAACTGAAAGGCTGTACATATTTCACTTATTTTTCTGTATCTCAATACTATACAATTTAACTCAGATTTCATTTTCATAGGAGAAGCTTACCAAGTTTGACAGATCCTCCGAAGAGCGACCCTTTGTCAAAAGCATCTTTCCAGGTAAAGGTTACACAGATCTGTAAGTATGAGAACAGAAAGTTAATTTCCAGTTTTAAGAAAGATATGGATCAGTCTTCCCCATCCTCTTGCCCTACATATGTTACTGGACTCCAAGGCTCCTCAACCCCATCCAACAAAGCCAAAGGTCAGGGATGATGAGAACTGTAGTCCAACAACACATGGAGGGTTGGGGGTAATTGATGCAGGCGTTCCAAGAAAATCTAAGCAGAAATATACATGCCAAATGCAGACAAAAGTTTTAAAGCTCAAAGTAAGAACTACATTATTAAGCAAAATGCAGAACAAATTGTCAGGAAAACAGCAATGGTCTGATGAAAATGGGGGCTCTGAACACATTCACAGCAATCTTTCTCAATCTCTTCTATCAAGCAAAAGCACATCTGGACTTGCAGCCTCCACTCCAAATTAATAACTATAAGCATGTTGAACACAGTAAAGTTATTTGAACTGTCGTTAATTTTAATGGGAGTCATTTAATTATACACATGCAAATCGCTTGTGAAGCCAGTTTGCTTCAAAGCATCGGTCCCTCTTTCCACGTATACAACAGCTATAAAATGGTTGCTATTGTTCTTCAAGCATAAGACTTCAGTCTCATACACATGAACAGAAACTGCCATCCACTCAGTTTCATGCCGCTCTTGGGGCATTTCAATGCCTATCAAAACAATGTTTAACGAGACATAATGCATTACCTGATTCTCAGAAAATGGAAATTTTGGCTCTATGGAACACAGCTGATCATAGTATCTGAAATAAATAAGTAAATATGCATAAGAATAAGAGTGATGTTTGCTTTATAAAGTCATAAAGTGACTATCAACATACCAAGAAAACAACAATGCAGGAATTTCAACTAGATCATACATGATCTAAGTTAGATGTGAGCACTTCAGAGATAACTATTTTGCATTCTGCAGATGTTTACAGACTGCAATTTTAGCAACGTTATATCAATATATTGATCCTTATTTATGTAAAAATGCTTTTAATATAACCACTAAAAACACTTTCAAATCAGTCACTAAATTACTTCAGTGAATGAGCAACAGGTTGTGGACTATGGCTCTTCTTTTTATGAATCTTTATTTTACAGCAGCATTAGTTTCAAACCAAGCATTTGAAATAAAGCAGTACTATATTTTTTTTTAAATCATGTGCTCACTTTTTTGTTTATTTTAAAACAGGAAAACCTTTGCTTTGTTTTTTACCTAGGCAGTTTCTTTTCCCAATTAATAACAGAAAAAGAGCATTTTCCAGAGTTACTTCTGGAAAACAAGTTTGTATGTGCCTAGCCAGTTATTCACACCTTGAAAACTTTCAGGCTGGGCCACTGAAATGCATTTTATGTGCAGCTGTCTTTCAGGACTGCTTGGAAACTGCAGCTAGTCCAGAACAGTGTGGCAACATCACTAACAGGGATCATCCGAACAGATCACAGCTTGCCTGTATTGAAACAACTCCACCGGCTCCTAATTAAAGTCAAAATGCTAAACATGACATCTGAAGCCCAAAAAAGCTTAGGACCCAGATATTTGTTGTAATGGCTAACTGTATCAACCCACCCACTGAGGCTTATCTCTGGGTGACACCACCACCTACAGTACTGTGGGTGGATTTTTTGTTTCCTGTGGTGGCGCTTCCCCTAGAGACCTCATTGCTATCATTTAGGCATCAGGTGACAGAGACATAGCCAGGCAACCCCTGTCTAGCAACAGCTGGTGCTGGTGAACCAGCTGGAGGTGGAGAAAGACAATCCATATCATGAAGACTACTTGGGCCTCAAGTGACAGAGTGCACAGAAAGAGAGTCAGAGAGTCCAATCTACATACCTGGCCCTTTAGAGGGAGTGCACCCCATTAAGAATAGAGTATCTTCCCATTTCCCGTATTTGAGTAATACCACACCATAGAACTTCTGACTTATCAGGATTCATTTTCAGCTTATTGGCTTCAATTAAAGCCATTACTACATCCATGCACTAAAAAAAGGCACAGCGCATTCACCAAATGCAGATTATGCAAGAAACACAGCTGAATGTTGCTCAATTATTGGTGGCACTTTGCTGCAAATCTCCAGGTGCCTACTCCTGATGGCTTCATACACAAATCAGAAGAGCATAGGACAAAATGGCCATAGGGCAAGTAAGCAAACACACCTCCTCACTGCCACTCTTTGTATTTGGCCCTGTATGCTGAAGCCAAACCACGGAAACATTGAGTCTCCAGCCCCCTCATGGCTGACAGTACTCCTTCTGTCTCTCCCCCAAGACAGTCAATCAAGAGTGACTAAAGCAGTTTTGCTGCTAAAACCAGGCATTAGGCCAGTTTGAAATGTAGTGAAATAACAAGCTTCCTACAAGCACCCTTGAAGTTGCAGCCACTTTCCTCAAGAAGGGGGGGGATGTTTGCAACAAAGTTCATCTTCTGGATCCAGGCATGTTCAATGTAGCTGGTAGCACCAATTCCTGCAGCAAGGCATTAGCTACTTCCTGGACCCATCCAGTCAATACCAGTTTCTTGTTCTCATAATAGGGGTTCCCATCAGCCCAAATCTTCCCAGGTCAGACGATGGCAATAGGGTAACCGTTATCCCATCCAGTCCACTATGAACCTGATGCTCGCCTGGGGGAGGGGGTGAAGGGGGAATCAGGTCCTGTTTCATATGTTGGGTTGCTGATGAACATCATGACACAGATGATATCTAAAGATTGTCTACCCAGGGTGGTCTCAGTGTAAATGCTGAAATCACCAAAAACCAAAATTCTGGGATTACCGTATTTTTTGCTCTATAAGACTCACTTTTCCCCTCCTAAAATGTAAGGGGAAATGTGAGTGTGTCTTATGGAGCGAATGCAGGCTGCGCAGCTATCCCAGAAGCCAGAACAGCAAGAGGGATTGCTGCTTTCACTGTGCAGTGATCCCTCTTGCTGTTCTGGCTTCTGAGATTCAGAATTTTTTTTCTCTTGTTTTCCTCCTCCAAAAACTAGGTGCGTCTTGTGGTCTGGTGCGTCTTATAGAGCGAACGTCTTATAGAGCGAAAAATACGGTATTCAACACCATGCCAGAAACCACTAGGTAGCTAAAGTCTAAGGGAGGAATTCAACATGGCACTAAGGAGATCACAAGCATTTCTGCTTACCTAGTGGAACAATTCCCCTTCTACTCCCTCCAGGTGCTGTTCTGGGGGTTCTCCCAACCCCCCTCATGCCTATTTAGGGATGGCCAGGGGGGAGGAATGGGGAGAATATTGCTAAACAAAGTGTGTGAATTGTTAAGAGCAACCATTTAGAATACATGCTTGCTCAAAAACTATATGAAGTTTCAAAATGGGAAACTTTATGTAAGTCAATCCACCCTAATTTTTAATGGCATTATCGTTTATAAACTCTTCTTTCATTCTGATAATATCCTTTTAAAATTAACTTATGGGAATTGGGACAGCTGGAGTTCTTGGCCCATTTATAAAAAATTATAAAGCAGAAAAACAGGTTCTCCTACCTAGAGTATGAAGTGACTATCCAAAAAGTTTAAAAGGACTTCTCTTAGGTTGCCGCCCTGTTTGCAAAAGGGAGCATAATTAATCTGCACTATTTCACTCATACTGCGCAGCATTCAAGTTCAGAACGCCAAGCAGCAGAAGACGGGAAAATATAGCTTTACTGTAGTGTTTACAAAACAGGGCATTGCTAACAGCAGTCCAGAGTTTCATATGCCAGGCCGTGTTACCCTATGTCAAAGTCTGGGCAGTAGGGACACACCTACATCTGCTGCTTTGTGCAGGGCCTTCCAGATCAATTTCTCCCGCAGTATAAACTTCTGTACGACACCCTGAAGTTCCTTTGCTTTACCATCGACAGCACTCCTCTCACCTTCAATGCTTCCCCATCTTCTCCCTACACATTTCCCACCTGCAATCGTTTTGTTCCCTGCCGAAAAGTTAACAGATCCCCATATAATCCAGGCCCAACCGAAAAGGCACCGGAGTCCATGAGAAAAGACAGATGCTCCCCCCCCCGCCCCGCCCGTTATGGAAAGCCTTGGGCACCATTTTCTGAACACATTTGCTGGAGGATAAGCTGCCACTGGACACAGCGATTCATTTCCAAGGAAACCTGTATCGGATCGCCCTGTTGGGACGTTTGCCCTCCGTCCGAAACGATGCTCTTTGGGAAGAGGAAGGCTTTGAGAAACGGCAAAGCAAGAAAAGAGCATAGAGGCCGGTTGGGGGGGAGTTATCGATGACAAGCACAGACACGGAGCGGCGCCTATTTCGGAGCAGCCACTCCGGAATAAACACTCCTTTAAAGGAGCAAGATCTCCGGAGTTGTACGATGATGATAATAATAAAAAAAAAAAACCGAAGGCGAAGAGAAGGAAGGAGAAGGCGCCTCCCTCTCTGGGTTGTGTAAGAGGGCGGAAGGTAAAGTACGAGGAAGAGTATCGGTTTAAATTCGTTTAAAAGCACATTCCCAGACGGCGGGTGGGGAGGAGTGCAAAACCTGCGCCGAGAGGTTGTCTCGTTAACTTTGAACCGACGGCAGCAACTTTTTTTTTTTGTACCGTGTCTGAGAAAAACGAAGCGCTCGGGACGTTTGCGAGTCCGCGGCTTCCCCGCCTGGAGCAGAGGCCCAACGGCTCCGGCTCGCCGGTTGAGGGCGCGGCCGGAGCGCAGCGTCACTCTCGCCGTCACCTCACCTGTTCTCTCCCCCCCTCCTCCCCCGCCAACGGCCGCCGCCAACGCGCGCGCGCCTGCTCCCCTCCCCCTCCCCCGCTCGCTCACCTCAGGAGGGTCTCGAGCGAGCTCTCGTGCTTGTCGAGCGCGCGCCCGAGCGCGCTCTTGCGCAGCTTGTGGAGCTCCTCGGCGGCGCGGACGTGCTCGGCCTGAGACTCCCCGCCGGGGTACGTCTGCTGGATGAACTTGCACAGCGGCTTGGCCAAGTCCACCTCCGAGGCCTTCTTCAGCTGCACGGTAACGAACGACGCCATCTTCGCCGCCCCCGCCGGTCGGCTCCTCACTTCCACGGCCCTAACTCAGCGGCTTCAGCGCCGAGCCCGCACTCCCAACTCACTTCCGGCCTCCGCGCAAAAGTTCCGAGTCTCTATGGTCTCCTCACGCCCGGCTGCGTCATCGTCACGCGGCTATGCCCCGCCCACAACCCCCCCAAAAAACGATTCTCCCCCTCCGCTCTTCGCCCCGCCCAGGAGCTTTATATACTTACTTTCCCGGCTCCGCCCCATTTTCCTCAGCGCCTGCTTTCCGCGCGCATGCGCCGTTGGCGCTTCTGTCGTTCATACTCCGAGTGGGGCGGATTGCTTCGTTTTGCGGAAAGAGGAGCTCGAACGTCAAATAATCCCGAAAGGGACCCATGTCGTGTGTCCCTTAGTTGTTACAAGGGTCGGTTTTCCTCAGAAATGCCCGCTTTTGAGGGACCTCATGGCTGCCTCGTCTGCCTGGTGTCTGTTCTGCTGCTCCGTCCTTTTTTCTGTCTGGTCTTTGACCTCCCTTCGAAATAAGAAAACCCTTTTTTGTGTTATTTATTTCTACAATCACAGGGCGGCTTAGGGTATAAAAACACCAAAAAATAACATCAACACAATGGCCCCGCCCAGGTCATACATAATGCTTTCTGACTATAGAGGAATCTTTTCCCCTGGTGCCTAAAGAAATGGAGGTAAAAATTGGGGTTTGGCTTTTGCTGCCCAACTCTCCCATGGGACTCTCAGAAGAATGGATGGAGGCAGGATCCAGTGGAAAGCAAGGCAGATCTTTATTTTTCTGTTGAAACAGAGTTCCCTCTCTTCCAAGGAGGGAGAGACCCTGAACAAAAGGGTGCAGGAGCCTTTAAAGCCTTTTGAAAGCCAAAGACCACCTTTAAAGCCAAAGACCACCCAAAAATCATCATACATCCACCATAGGAAGCGATCTGCAGCAGAAATCCCATCGGCCAGGTACTTGAAAACAGCTGCTGTTTGTGTTACCTGGACAGCCTGGCCATTCTTCTGGAATGCTTTATACTTTCGTTCCTGAATTCAGGTCCTAGGCTCATCCTATCCCTACACAAATGCCCCCATAAGATGGGGTTTGTAAGCAGAAAAGACAACAGGAAGGTTTTCCCCATTTGCCTCCCTTACTGCAGAGGAATGTTTGAGGTTGTCGGGAGAGTCAAAATGCCTTCCAGATTGCTCTCCCATACTTTTCCAGACAAGTGGCTTTATATGGGACACGGGTAGTGCTGTGGTCTAAACTACAAAGCCTAGGAATTGCCGATCTGAAGGTTGGTGGTTCGAATCCCCGCAACAGGGTGAGCTCCCGTTGCTCGGTCCCTGCTCCTGTCAACCTAGCAGTTCAAAAGCACGTCAAAGTGCAAGAAGAAGAGGAGGAGTTTGGATTTGATATCCCGCTTTATCACTACCCGAAGGAGTCTCAAAGCGGCTAACATTCTCCTTTCCCTTCCTTCCCCACAACAAACACTCTGTGAGGTGAGTGGGGCCGAGAGACTTCAAAGAAGTGTGACTAGCCCAAGGTCACCCAGCAGCTGCATGTGGAGGAGTGGGGAAGCGAACCCGGTTCACCAGATTACGATTCTACCGCTCTTAACCACTACACCACACTGGCTCTCTACACTACACCACACTGCAAGTAGATAAATAGGTACCGCTCGGGTAGGAAGGTAAACGGCGTTTCCATGCGCTGCTCTGGTTCACCAGAAGCGACTTAGTCATGCTGGCCACATGACCCGGAAGCTGTATGCCGGATCCCTTGGCCAAAAAAGCGAGATGAGCGTCGCAACCCCAGAGTCGGCCACGACTGGACCTAATGGTCAGGGGTCCCTTTACCTTTACCTTTTATGAATATTTATTCCATATTTGAGGCCTTTGAATTCTTAGAACAATTGGAGGGAAGGCACCTGGCAAGCCTTGCTGGGGAAAGCATGCCACGTACAGTGAGCTACTGTGGAAAAGTCCTTGTACTCGTGTTTCTGCTCCCGTGGAGAAAGCCATTGAGGATCAGAATCTGAGTAAATTGCCCATTTATGTAAAGAGTCCTCACAGCTGTGGGGGTGCGATATCGATGATGCTGGGAATGCCTTTGGAAGGGGGGTACCCCTGCCAACTAGTGGGGTACATTTTTTAGGAAGAGGGCTAATATCAGAGCTCTTGGGGTTAGGAGCTGTGTTTGTGGTGGATGTCACAACGAAAAGGACAATATTTTATTAGATTTGTCTACCGCCCTGTGCCCGTAGATCTCAGAGTTTGCATTCTGGTTTGAATCTAGATTGGTTTCCTCCTTTAGAACTTGGACAGATGGCACTGTAATTTTTTTAAAAAACATCTTGTTTTTAAACACTGGCCTCAAGTATCAGCCGTGTACAGCAACAGGCATGATTCATTATATTACTTCAGTGCCAATTTGTTAGTCAAATTCTCCATCCACTGTGGATTTTGAGACATAAGAAACACGGCTGTTAAATGAAAATTAAATTGTTCTGATGGCATTGGGTGCAAAAATAAATAAATAATCAAATGATTTGTTAGATATTTTGTTAATCAAATTTAGTCATCATGCATTAAGGAAGGACAAAAGTACAAAGGAGATTCAAACAACAGAATTTACACACGTCTTCCAAAAGAGTATAATTCACTAATAAAAACATAAACTGTGCAAAACAGATACAAACGTAAAAATGATGTCAATAATCATTCTCTTCCTTTGACAATAAAAGCAAATGTAATTTCAAATAATATGTTGAGAAACATGTCAAAGATTAGCTTTTCTTTTTCAATAAAAAACAGCGAATGAGAATTATTGGCAGCTCTATAATATATTGTTGCAGTACGTCTAAGCATCATTTGCCAGTCAAAAACCTCATAATCAGTGACATTCAATACTTATCTAGGTTATGCTTCTATTCTACTTAGTGTATGTGTGGGGTTTTGTGTCAGTATCACTTATGTGGGTTCTCTTACTTTTTGCTTGTTGTGTTTCCTTGGTGGTGAGACAGGTTGGGGGTGACCTAGGGTGTGGTTGGTTGTCTTTGGTAGGCTGGAGTGAGGTGTGTGTGTAGATTTTTGGATCAAGTTAGCCAGATTGATTCATATGCTTGTTGTCTTGTTGGGCTATGTATGTGATAAAGGGGAACCATACCAGGGTGAAGGCATCTTCTATTTGTCCCCACATCCATTTCAGTTTATTGGTTAGTATTTCTAATAAGGCTGTTTCCCATTCTATTTGATACCATTGGTCCATGCTTACTACTGACAGGTCTCTCCAGTGTCTGGTTATGATGCCTCTGGCTGCTGAGAGTAGGTGGGTTATAAGCTCTTTATAATGTAAGTGGGCATTATTATCTTGGAAGATGGTCAGTGGGACCAGTTCTAATACTTGCCTAGTTATTTTGCATATAACTGATGTCCAGAAGAGTTGGATTTGGGAACATTACCACCACATGTGGAAGTATGTGCCTGTGAAGGTGCATCCTCTCCAGCCTTTTGGTGAGGCTCCTGGGCATATCAGCGCCAGTTTCTGTGATGTTAGGTACAATCTGTAAATGAGTTTCAGAGTCAGTTCTTTTATTTTGCTTAGATGAATTTAAAGGGAGGTTTAGACCACATTCTATTCCATTGGGTGGGGTTAATCTCATAGACTATGTCGTCTTCCCATTGTTTTTTGATTACGTCGAGGGGGTTTGTATGATTTTGGAGGAGTATTTTCTATATTATGGATACCATCCCCTTGACGTCCGATTCACTCGAAAGCAGTGCAAACACCGGCAAATGGTCCTCTGCAACTTTTGGTGGTGAAAACCCCACATTTCCCAGCACCCCATAAAATGAGCCTTTGGTTCACTCACCCGCAGGGTCACAGTTTCGCCGAAAAACCCTACCCTTCTCTTTGGCCAGTCAATCAGAGCCAAGGAATTGGACTGCATTTTCTGAAGAAGGCTGGTGTTTCTAGGGTTACCATATACTTGTCAGCTGCATTCATGAAATTCTGGTGCATCAGTTCCCATACATTGGCAATGAGAATTCATGCTGAACAGGTCCTCCCTGTTTCAAAGGGTGCAGAGTGTGGTTGCATAACTACATCGTGTTCTTTTTGGCATCCGATGAAAACTTTTTTATTTTCTCAGGCTTTTAAAACAGATGCTTTTACTACACTTTAGGTAGTTGGCACAAATCACTTCCCACCCAACCCCCTTGCTGGTTTTTAGAGCCCATATAGACAGTATACTGCCTTGGGCTGGGTTTTATCCTGATTTTCATCTTATATTGTACCAATACAGTTTTAATAATATATAAACCAGGCAACAATATTTCAAGACACACAACAGCCCCTCTCACGGCCCACTAATTCCGCACTAGACCATTCGTGTCTTTCTTGTCATGCTTTCCTATAGATTCTTTCTGACGCAGCCTCAAAGGTGCAAAGAGTAATTGCATTAAAGGTAAAGGTAAAGGTACCCCTGCCCGTACGGGCCAGTTGTGTCCGACTCTAGGGTTGTGCGCCCATCTCACTTAAGAGGCCGGGGGCCAGCGCTGTCCGGAGACACTTCTGGGTCACGTGGCCAGCGTGATGAAGCTGCTCTGGCGAGCCGGCACCAGCGCAGCACACGGAAATGCCGTTTACCTTCCCGCTATAAAGCGGTACCTATTTATCTACTTGCACTTAAGCGTGCTTTCGAACTCCTAGGTGGGCAGGAGCTGGGACCGAAAGATGGGAGCTCACCCCGCTGCGGGGATTCGAACCGCCGACCATGCGATCGGCAAGCCCTAGGCACTGAGGTTTTACCCACAGCGCCACCCGCGTCCCTTAATTGCATTACTTGTTGGTTAATGTTGACAACCAATATATTAATAATAAATTAATGGTTGTTAAGTCATTTATAAAGTATTTCAAGAAGCAAGAGCTATGCAGCGACTGGAAATAAAAGGACAAATCCCCTTTTTAAAAGGATGAGACCCCCCTTTTAAAAAAGACAAAACACAGGCTTGCAATTTAAAAGGACAAGGCCATAAGGAAAAAGGGAAAGAAAAGTAGGGGATGAGATTAAAGGTCACAGTCTTCAGGAGAAAAGGTGTTTTCAAATACCGTTTACACAGTTGCAAAAAGGGTGAAGTGCAGATGTTAGGAGATGGTGAAGCCGCAGAGAAAAGTGGCTTTATCTTATATCGCATCCATTCACTAAGTTTGATCCAATTTGGGAAGGGCTGTAGCTCAGTGGTAGATGCTTTCTTCAATCCCCATCATCTCCAGATAGGCTTGTCTGAAATCCTGGAGAGCTGCTGCCAATTAGTGTAAAGTGGGGATGGGGAACACTTTTGACCCTGGAGGCCAGTTCTTTATCTCCCCTCACCCTACAAATCAACTTTCCCTCGCACTCCTTCCGCTGCTGACAATTGTAAAAGTGACAATGGAAAAAACTGGCAATTGTAAAATTGCAAAATTGCTGACAATTGTAAAAATCTGCTGCAGCGCTGCATGTTCCTTCTGTGTTCCCCCTCTCTTCTGTTCCTTAACACAAAATGCTTACGCTCAACCTGTCTTGAAATGGCTTTCACCAAGTAATTTATACGTTCCTTGCAAATTACATAGCACAGATTAGGGAAGAAAGGGCACTATGTCCTCATGTAGGTTTGCCAACCTACAGTTTTGTTCATTCAAAATTGCTTCCACAGCTGTCCAAAGAAGTATGAATGCAGAGACCCAACACATTGCCCATATTTCCCTAGTAATGATTGTTCTCCGGAATTCCACCTAGGAGCATTTATTTCCCAAGGCAGTGTTTTTAAAAAATAGTGAACCCGATCTACCAGACACAAGCCTACACTGAGGAATGGAAAAGAGTACATGTGACCAAGGATGCTAGTCAAGCTGATGGGTACCATGGCCATGAGGGGTTTACAAATAAATGTTAATAAAATGTCTAGGAATGCTTTGGCTCTACAAAACACACACACATAAATACTGTATATAAAATATATAAATATCTACAAAATGGAAATGTGTTTTTCTTGTATTTCCTTGGGCCACAAGAGGGAGCCCAAGTGTAGTCAGAAAAAAAGGCACAGGGGTTCAGTGTGCCAAGGAAAAGTGCATTAACATTATGTAGGTGTCCAGGAATTCAGTGTCAGCTTAAATGCACGCCCAGATTGTAATACATACAGAGTTTAATTGAAATCATACCAAATGTATATGCATTGCTTCTCCAGCAGGCCAACCAGAAAAGCAGAATGAAGAGTCATTTTTCTTTCAATGAGTGGTTTCACGCCCATTTGTTTCCTTGATGCTTTCTCAAGCAAGGATGTGCAAAGGTTTGCAAGGCATAACACTATTTATGAATTGGCACCTGAAATGAAGTTACAATACTCATATCATTTTTCTTCCAACCAAATGACTTGCTTTTCCACTCTTCCTATTTTCACAAAATTGATCATGGCTGATAAATCTAAAAACTACTTCAGTTGTTATTATCTCTAGACATGGACATTTTGTAAAGAGCAATGCCACTCGATAGCAAATTTGGAACACGTCACCAAATACTTTCCAACAAACGCTAGCTCCATAAATAGCACGGGGCATCTTGGGCAAATAGTTCCTCTATTGTTGTACAGCATATTGTTTTAACATTTCCCCCCATTGATGGAAAGTACATTGTTCATTAGGAAGTTCTCCTGCACAAGTCCATCTGAAAGGGAGCTGTGCAAGAACAATGTGTTCTTCTTACAAAGGAGCACTTTTATGCAATTCCCTTTGCCTTAGCATTGCTTGGAGACAAGTTCCCGGCGGATTGTATCCTTAAAGTTTGACATTCTCGTTATTCAACACTACCCAGTTTCAGATTTTGTAACACATGCTAACTATAGGCATATATTAATGTATTATATTGGTATGTCAGGTATGCCAAACGATTCACGGAAGCCAGCAAAACAGAATTGTGCGACAACAATGAATTCGCCCAGAGTGCTCAGCTCATTAGTGTATCCACAATACTATGCAGCATACAAATCAAACTTTTCTTCCTTTTAGTACTCAGCTACTTATTTGCATTGTACTTCTATTATTGCATTTCAGATAATCCTGAAACAATTTATCCAGCTAAAGTGCTGGTCATTGACTGTAGCTATAAAGACTTCAGTTTAAGAGCAACCTTCTAGCAAACCTTCGCCATTAGATCCATTTCAGTCCAGTTTCTGTCCTGGTTTTGGGACGGAGACGGCTCTGGTCGCCCTAACAGATGATCTCCGTAGACAACTGGATCGAGGCGGGTCAGGACTGCTGATCCTTTTAGATTTGTCAGCAGCCTTTGACATGGTCGATCATGATCTTCTGGACCACCGCCTCGCAGACGTGCGGATACAGGGCATAGCCCGTAACTGGTTGTGCTCTTTTATCTCTGGTCGGGGACACAGGGTGGCACTAGGGAGGGAAATGTCGTCGCGCCACTCCTTGGTGTGTGGAGTGCCGCAGGGCACAATTCTCTCCCCGATGCTTTTTAACATCTTTAGCGCCCCCTTGCCCAGATTATCCAGAGCTTTGGGCTGGGCTGTCACCAATATGCTGATGACACTCAGCTCTATCTGCTGATGGATGGCTACACCGACTCGGCCCCGAACACACTGACCAGATGCTTGGAAGCTGTGGCTGGATGGTTTCGTGGGAGCCGATTGAAACTAAATCCTTCGAAGACAGAGGTCCTATGGCTAGGTCGGGATGGCATGGGGATGAGGGACCAACTCCCTTCTCTTGCGGGGGCCCAATTAGTGCCATTGCCTTCCGTTAAGAGTTTGGGTATAATCCTTGACGCCTCCCTTTCCATGGAGGCGCAAGTTACAGCAACAGCCAAGGCGACTGTCAGGGAACTGCCATCGGAGCTAGAGGCGGAGGGAAGGCTCCAGAGGGATGGCGGAGAGGGTCCCAGTAGGGAGAGAGGCAGCCCATCTGCTGGGGAAGGAAATCAGCGTAACACCAGTGGAGAAGGGGGGCAGGTGGGGGAATCGGGGAGGAGGCTCCAAGACTCCTCGCCGGAGACCAGCGGAGAGAGTACGGGTACTCCGCTGCCCACACCCTCCCTGCACAGAAGACTTCCGCGCAGGGAGAGTAGGAGGAGACTTGGCGTCAAAGAACTTTTGTGCTGGAAGAAGTTCAAGAAACGCCCACTGACGGATTCTGCCAGCGACTGAGACAGTCACGATGCTGGAGGCTGTTCAGTCAGAAAGGGTTTAACCAGGTAACCTCGCCAGCAGTGGCGGCAACTTATGCACGAGCAACCCCTAAATCCATTACAGCGACATTTTTCCACCTTCGCCGCATCAAGCAGTTGGTCCCTTACCTTTCCCTCCCCGACCTGGCCACAGTGATCCATGCGACGGTCATCTCCAGGCTTGACTACTGTAATTCTCTCTACGCAGGGCTGCCCTTGAAGCTGTCCCAGAAACTCCAGCGGGTATAGAATGCTGCAGCGAGGCTCCTCACGGGGTCTCTGCCATGGGAGCATATTCACCCAGTGCTTTTCAAGCTGCACTGGCTCCTGGTGGAGTACAGGGTCAGATTTAAGGTGCTGCTTTTGACCTTTAAAGCCCTTCACGGCCTAGGACCCTCGTACCTACGGGACCGCCTCTCCTGGTATGCCCCACGGAGAGCCTCAAGGTCCATAAATAACAACACCCTAGTGGTCCCGGGCCCTAAGGAAGTTAGATTGGCTTCAACCAGAGCCAGGGCCTTTTCAACTCTGGCTCCGGCCTGGTGGAACGCTCTGTCTCATGAGACCAGGGCCCTGCAGGATCTGATTTCTTTCCGCAGGGCCAGTAAAACAGAGTTGTTCCGCCTGGCCTTTGGCTTGGAGCCAATTTGATTCCCTCCCTCCCTCTCTTTCTTTTTTCTTTTCCTTCTCCTCCTGCGATGAGGCTACATTTTAATATTTTAATCTTCCATTATTTTAATGTTGTATTTTATTTTTGTTTTTAAGTTGTAATCATTCATCTTGTTTTTATTATTGCTTGTAAGCCGCTCTGAGCCCGGCCTTGGCTGGGGAGGGCGGGGTATAAATAAAAATTATTATTATTATTATTATTAGCAAATGAGTCTGCCCAGATGTGATGATCTTCATCAGAGACTCTCTTCTGAGGTTAGGGCAGTGATCATCAAGAGGACCTCTCCGGTTGTGGTACCTGGCATGTGAAATGCCCTCTGTCAAGCAGCTTACCTGCTGCCCATTCTGAAGTCTCTGTGGCACTCAGTGAAGTTTTATTTTTTATTTTTCCAGGCAGTTTCATCTGATTGAAGAGAAGAAGAAGAAGAAGAAGAGTTTGGATTTGATATCCCGCCTTTCACTCCCTTTAAGGAGTCTCAAAGCGGCTAACATTCTCCTTTCCCTTTCTCCCCCACAATAAACACTCTGTGAGGTGAGTGGGGCTGAGAGACTTCAGAGAAGTGTGACTAGCCCAAGGTCACCCAGCAGCTGCATGTGGAGGAGCGGAGACGCGAACCCGGTTCCCCAGATTACAAGACTATCGCTCTTAACCACTACACCACACTGGCTGGTTTTAACTGGTGTTTTATGGTTTAGTCAACTCACTGGGTTTTTTCCATGCTTCCCCCCTTTTAATTGCACACTCCCCTGGAAGCATATTCTGATGGGCAGCACATTACCCCTCCACACCAAAATAAAGGATATTATTGTGTCCTTGAAAATAGTGCTAAGAATTCTCCGAGAGGGTAAGAGCAGAGTTAATCTCACACAGCTGTCTCTCGAAATAAAATGGCTAATTGTCCAACGCAAGCTATGACCTAGGGAAATAATGAGTAAGAAAAATCTGATTTGAAACGTGGCATCAATCAGGGCCTCAGATTTTGCTGCCAACGATGTACTTAGGGGTCTCCGAGTCATCTTTTCCCTACGCAGCTGAAAAGGAGGCTATTGTCTCTCATGCCTTAACCAGAATATCGCTCCCTTGATCGCTGAACTTTTGCCTGAGTGCCTCTCTCTTTCGTAATGAAACGGGGCCACCCAAATATGAGGCAATTGTTTCTATACTCCCTGGAGAAATCCCTAGCTGTGCCGAAGTACAGAAGTCTGCAAATTAAAATAGAGTGGGGAAAAGAATCCTTTTGTTGTTGTTGTTCAAGACACACCCACCCACCCCCCAAACACTGCCTGACAAGAACCTAGTTTACAGAAGCCTGATGGCAACTGAGCCAAGCTCAAGGGCTGTGTTCCTTCTTGACTAGTCCATGGACAAAATAAAAGTGCATAGCCACCCGACACTCTCCTGTGTGCATAAAAGGCCTCTGCGCCAGCGTTCCAGATTCTCCTTCTGACCCACCTACCCCAGCTGATATACATCCTCCCGATGGAAACATGCAGATGGGGACAGGTAGGTTTCTGTAATAGTGGGACAGGGGGTATTAACTATGTATGTGTGAATAGTTATTGTCTCACCTTTATTCTTGCAGATATATCCCTGCTTTAAGCCATTTACACACTGTCTTCTCTTGTATATCATTTACTACAAAGGTTTGCCTTAATTATGCATTCTCAACTTATTTTTAATTTTAATTTTTCCTTATTCTACTTGTTAATTCAGTGCAATTCTGTTACAATTGATTTTGACAGCTCGATGACTAAGCTTTTTAGTGACGAAATGTTGGATTACCGGAACAGCGTCCAAGCACTGAACTGCTGGTATATCACAAGCGGACTCTTTATTACTGCGTTTACAGTTGTTCAAGATAAAATCTATTTTGGAAGGAGAAGAAATGAGCACCGAACCACTGATACATTACAAGTGAATTCTTCATTTACTGCGTTCGCTATTGTTTAGGAGAAAACCAATTTGGTAAAGAAACTACTTTTGCCATTTTTATGGATGTTTATTGTTTGTTTACAGATAGTTGCCTTGGTGATATTATCTTGTGTTGATTGCAGTAATCAATTGTATCTCTACCCTGTTCATTGTTTTATAACTAACCCAGTGGCAGAAGGGAAGTCAAACCCGTGTGAACTGCAGTGGCAGCAAAAACACATGGTCACTAACAAAGCTGTTCCCACCCACTCTTCCTTCTTCAGCTCTGTCTTTTCTCCTCTCAGGGTTTTCCGGAGCACCTGACCATCATCCCTGGTGCTTGTGAATTTCTGGAGGAGAACAGAGGATGTGGGCAGAGATATCCAGTCTGCTCTGGTGTTCATCCAATGCTTTCTCAACGCTCCAGATGCACTCCAAGTCAAGAGGGCAAATAATACCTGAAGCTGCTCCTGGTCCTTACCATCACAGCTGGACTCCGCTTGGTTCCTCTCTGATTATTATTTTTAAGTGATGCTGCCCGTCAAGGGTGCTTTCAAGCCAACACAATGTACGCAGCATATAGTTCACTCTTTATCGTCAAACATAACTCACAGTCGCTTCTACAGTTCTGGATATCTACGCATGCCAATCTAGCATCTAGGCAGCTATTCCCAGGCCTGCGTTTTCTGGAGCAGTTGCAGCAACAGCGACCAATCCTCCTCCACCAGTTTATGTACCTTCCCCAATGAGCTGTGTGCACACAGTTGGAGACTGCGCCCACGTGGCAATGTCCTCTGCACCTCCCTTTTCAGTCCCCTCCTGGTTCTGGGAGAAAGTGGTACAGGAAAAGATGTGGAAGCACTTGCCCGACCTGCCTCATTCTCATCTTCTTCCGACCCATCCTATGCTGCACCCTCCTACTCTGAAGCTTCCCCCGCCTCCAACTCTTGACTCCTGGCTGAAACAGTTCCCCGCAAATCACTGACCCTCTTTCCCGAGTTAGACTCCACTGCTGCAAAATATGGTGGGAGGTTGATGGGGTGTTAGGATAGGCTTTGTGGGCCGGTTTTGGCCCATGGGTTCACCACCCCAGATTTAAAGCAGAGATAGGGAATCTGTGGTCTTCTAGGTATTGATAGACTACCACCACCCTCATGTTAGACTACTTGCTATGCTGGCTGGGGCTGATGGGCACTGAAGTCCAACATTTGGAGTGGTACAAACTCCACCTCCTAGTGTATACTCTTTTTATTACTCTGATTTTCATTATCTTGTGGTGTCCTTTCCAATACAGTGGTACCTCGCAAGACGAATGCCTCGCAAGACGGAAAACTCGCAAAACGAAAGGGTTTTTGGTTTTTTGAGTTGCTTCGCAAGACGATTTTCCCTATGGGCTTGCTTCGCAAGACGGAAATGTTTTGCAAGTTTGTTTCCTTTTTCTTAAAACCGTTAATACAGTTGCGACTTGACTTCAAGGAGCAACTCATAGCACGCGGTGTGGTAGCCTTTTTTGAGGTTTTTGAAGACTTTGGTGATTTTTGAAGCTTTTCCAAAACTTTTCCGACACCGTGCTTCGCAAGATGAAAAAAACCGCAAGACGAAAAAGCTCGCGGAACGAATTAATTTCGTCTTGCGAGGCACCACTGCAATGCCAAATGTTAGTTTGGCAATGTCTATTTTCCTTTAGAAAGCTCAAAAAAGAAACATGGAAGATGGAATAGAAATTACTTGATCAAGGCCCTGAAAGCTTATCAGTGGCAGCCAGGGGTGCGAATGTGTGTCATGAGATTAAAATCTCTTCCTATGCACTATACAGGGATGTTGCAGTTCTAGAACTAGACCCCCGCCCTTTCTCCACGACGTAACTCTATTATGTTCCAATTTAAAGCCAATGACCATGTAATGCTATAGAGCAAAGGAGATGGTACTGAAGGGGGGAAAGGGGGGGTGGGGAAGTGCCCTTTGTCCTTTCCCCATTCTTCAAATTCCCAATTCTGAAAAGAAGCATTCCTCTTAAGGGGTGGAGATACACTGCAACATTGTGTTGCTGGTCCCACTTGTTTTCCTATATTTCTTACACATTTCAGAACATGATACTACATGCAGTAGCAGTTAATGTTCTAGCACAGTTTGGGCGTGTGCAGAACGAACAGGTTTAGTATGACTTTCTGGTTAGAAATACATATCGTTGGGAGTCATTTTAGTTAAACCCAATACCTTAGCAAGGTAGTAATAATGTTCTTTGCCAGAGTACCTAGTCAGCTCAGAAATTGACTCAAGATTTTATATCTTGTGCCTACAGCAAACAGATTTTAAATCATACCACAATCCTGATTTTAAAAGATATGCTTGATAGCGTCTTAATAAATGGTAGAAAAGGCACAGAAGTGAAACAGCATTTTGACTAGACTTTTTAAAAATACTGCAAATGTATTCTCCTGCAACATTATTTTGCCATGTTTATGTGTTTATAGCAAATGTGAAATAGGTAAGATGTTCAGGCTAATGAACATACATTTACTGGTCTCTAGCTCCCTGAACAAGTTCAGCATAATGTGTAAAAGCACTTACAATCTAATCATACAGGCATAGGCTCTCTCCGAATAAGAGCCTTTGCATATTTCAAGAGTCCAGGATAGTGTGGACGGTCTATGGATAAACATTATGTTGAATGCATTTAGGATGGGGCTTATGCTTATTGGATTCCAAACAATCTGTTTGGGCTGAAGATCACCCAAATAGCCAATAGTTACGTACATTGTTTTGTGTGGCAAACCGCTTTGTGGCATTTTTTGCAAAGGACAGTTTATACATTTCTTAATAAATAAAAAAATATTCTGTGAATCTGACATTTACAATGAGCTTTCCAAAAAATGACATCCATTTCAGATATTTTGTAGGTGACCTTTTAGAGCTTTTTGCAGTCTGCTGGGGTTTGAATCATCCTCAATAATCTAATGTATTCCACACACCTGACTTCCTGACTACTGATTCAATCTCTAGGGCACTTTTTTTAAAAAAAATTAAACAGTCCCAATACTGTATATGCAGTATGCAAACGTAATCCGTTCCTGATAAATGGTTTATAAGCCGAGTTTTTGCATAGCAAGCCAACAATTTCCGAAAATCGTTCCCAAAATCCCAAAGCATTCCCATGAAAAGTTAACCCCCAAATGTATGTCTCTCTTACTACACTACTGGATATTGCACTCAATTGGAAGATCTTTCCCAGTGTGCAATGATTTGTATGTTCGGATATCTGAATCAGACATTTGTGCACTGATGTTAGGGCAGGAATCCTTCATGCGTGGATAACTGAAGGTTCATATAATGAGTGTTCGCATAGCAGGACCCAGGTGTACAAGAATGTGGGGGACAGCACAGTTTAGTTACTCCTATTACGAAAGCTCACCAGTCCCATGTGAATTACCTTGATGTGTCTTCATTCTAGTGAAAACAGGATGAAATCCCTAGTGAAGCTGAACCACCTGGGATCTCCCAAATGGATTATATTTGATACTGTGCTGTTGGCACTATTTTGCTAAACCACAGCAGCCTGTCCCATTAGATTTCCAATAATACCATAAACTACAGCACGAATGCAAAATATACTGGACAATTGGGCAAATAGCTAACTAGCAGCCACTACTTCCAAACCTTTAGGATCAGATTGTAAATACAACCGTATACTTTCAGTCTGAATACAAGAAAAGCGAGGGAAGCCTCTTCAGGGCTTGTTTGCAAACGCACGTTCTTCTGGAGCAAAGCTGTACCTGTGGAAGATGTGGCTTGGTGTTTCTATGACACAAGATCCTGCCTAAACTGGTCCCTTTTGACCCATCCCTTTCCTAATCATTCTCTGCCATTCGTGTACAGCCTATGACTTGATAAAATGGAAGCTTGGGCTGGGGAAACTAGCAAAGCGAGTCAAAGCCATTTCATAGAATTCTATGACATGGCACATATGGACCGGTATTCTCCTTTGACACACGACCAACCACGGCAGAATGCGTTTCACTAAATTGTCCCGGGTCCTGGTGCACGATCGAGGACTCGCCCGCACTTCCGCTTGTCCTCCTGCTTCCCTCAGAGAAAACCTGCTCTTCGCCACCGAACTGGAGCAAATGCCAATTGGGTTTCATGCAGATGCAAGTTTGCTCTGATTCAGAGGTAAAGAGCAGGTTTTCAGGGGGATAGCAGCAAGCCAGCAGGTCTAGGTAGAGGGTACGCCGTGTCCCGGGCCTTGGAGGGTTAAGGTGGCTGGAAGGCCCCACCAGGGACTGGCTGCTTTTTTAAAATTTGAGTTTATAACTAAATTTTAACAATTTTAACTGTGGGTCTTAGGTAATCTCTGTACAGGTCTGCTGGCAGGGCAAGGAACAAACCCCTTGGACCCATGCTTTCTAAGCACTGGACAAGCCAAGATGAGCTCACAACCAAGATGTTTTGTATGTGTATTAATGTTTCTATACTCCTGAAAATTTAAATAAGCAGTTATCTTAAAAAGTTTTGGCTGGAATAGCTGGATAATGTGATCTTTTCTCCCACAAACAGGAGCCTTGGCCTGGAGAGAGAGAGAGAGAGAGAGAGAGAGAAAGCTTTGGGTAGTATTACTGCAGAATATTTCAGCTTCCAACTACTTGGGTCGAGAGGATTAAAAATTATTCCCTGGAAAGAAGTCCCAGCGAAACAAGAATGGATACAAAAATTTATGGAATATGCAGAAATAGCGGAACTTACGGGAAAAATAAGAAATCAAGATAACAAACTTTTAAAATAGGTAAATGAATGGAAATGTTTTATTGAAGATTTACAAATAAACTGTAAACAGATAGGAACATTGGCAGGATTATTGGAATAACCTGCAGTTTTATAAAACTATATATATATTTAAAGTAGATGAATAAATGAGTAAATTAATTTAATTTGGAAAAGGCAGAAAATATATAAAAAAACAAATTTAAGGAACCACAGAAAAAGGGGAAAGTCAAGTTTCGAAAAAGATATTGTAAAATTATTGAAATGTATAAAACTGAAGATCATAAACAAAGCACTAATTTATAAAAATAAAAATTATTCATTTAGGCACTTGGCTGATGGGCAGATCCTCAATAAGCCTGCCTCAGGCAGGGCTGCCACGTGTCCTGTATGGTAGAGTTATCCTTTATTTTGATGTAAAATGTTTTTATGTACGCAACAACAGCAGCAAGGATACTTCTTGCAAAGCACTGGAAAGCTCAAGATCTACCCACACTGGAAGAATGGCAGATGCAACTGATAGACTATATGGAACTGGCTGAGATGACCGGCAGAATCCGTGACCTGGGAGAGGAGAGGATGGAGGAGGACTGGAAGAAATTCAAGATTTATCTACAAAAATACTGTAATTTGAGTGAATGTTAAGCAGGATGCTAGATCATAAACAATTGAGCACCACTAAATTAGATGATTTAAGATGATAAGTGAGATTGAGAAAATATAATTTTTTTTGAGAATTACAAGATTAAAATAAACAGATGGGACATAAGAATACAAACAAGATGATAAATTGCTGGCAAAAAGTTATAACGATGAAAGTGGGAGCGGGAGATGTGAGGGAGTCCAAAGAAGATGTGAAACTATGTTAAGACATATGTTATATTGTTTATTATATCTATTTGTATTTTAAACCCTAATAAACATTTATTAAAAAAAAAATATTTTGATGTAAAATGCTATGTTCTGTACTGATAGAACGTTTTGGACTGTAGTTCAGGTCATCTCTCTTGCTCTCTGCCAGTTTAGGGATCCTTTCCAAATGCATGCGTTTGAAACGGTGTGTGAAATACAGATTTAGAAATTCATGTGTCCGTGTCCGCGTGAAAAACGGGCAGCAATAGAGTGGGATGGATTGCTTTGGAGTCCCTTCAACCTTCCTTCATGCAACCGTTTATGGTGGTTATCTTTGAATACGCGCGGGAAAAAAGATGCGCGCCGCGCAGGCGCCGTAGCGGACGACGAATAAAAAGAAGGAAGGAAGCAAGGCCTCCTCCCCGCAACCCCCCCTTCCACCTTCCTCACGAGGGATTGGTTCATGGGACGCATGCGCATGGCGCCTCGTTCGAGAGGCGCTGGAAGACACGGGGTGCGCGCGCGCGGCCCCTCTTTCTTTTCTCTCTCACTGGGAGGGGCGGAGCAGGGGGCGGGCCCGCAGAGGCGCGAGGGGAAAGCGGAGTGACGGCGCGGAGGAAGGGTTTCTGCACATGCGCAGGAAAGCGATGGTCGGGGAGAGCGGCCGCGCCGTCGGGCGGAGCGTCGCTGAGGGAAGCGGGGAGGCGCGTGCGCACGCGCGGGACGGGGCAAAGAGGAAGGAAAAGGCGGGGCCTGGTCGGCGAAAGCGACGCCCCCGGCGTGCGGCGACTCGAAGCGGACGCAACTTCCACAGGACGGAGCCCCCGCCGGCGCCCTGAGGAGAGGAGAGCGGCGCGAGCTCGCTGGGCCCCTTCGCCTTCCCCCTCAGCCTCCGCGCGCAGCATGAGAGTCCCGCCTTCCCCGCAGCAGCAGCGACGCGGCGGCGGCGGCGGCAGCAGCTCCGGCCGCTTCCTGCTTGCCTTGGTCCTGAGGAGCGGCCACCCTTCCTCCTCCTGCTGCTGCTGCTGCTCCTCCTCACTGCGGTGAGAGGCTGAGGGGCGCCTGGGCGGCGAACTGCGGCGCTTCCCTGGCCGGCCTTGAGGGAGCGAGCGAGACCCCATTGGCTTCTTCCCATGCTCTCCGAAAGTGCCCCGCCGCCTCCCCGCGCTGCTCGCCTGGCCTCGGAGGACTTGGGAAAGAGGTTGCTTCGCGCCGCTGCCGACATCGCAACCGAGAACCTCGGAGGGGGGAAAGAAAGTGGGAGGAGGACGAGGAGGGAAACCACCGCGGGCATCGCCACCCCGACCCCAAAATAAACACCTTCTCCTCCCCTCAGATCTTGCGTTGGAACAGCAATCACTGGAGACTGTTATTTGAATAATCATCATCATCATCATCATCATCATCATCATCATAACCTTCATTTTTGGGGGGATGATTTAGTGTTCTCTTTTTGTCAAAGAACTGGTACTTTAACTAGTTTTTTTTGGGGGGGGGGGTTTCTGGGAAAAGGGAACTGTGAAGGGAGAGCTTTCCTGGATTTCTTTGCACCTTGGAATTCCTTCTGGGCTGGTTCAGATTCCTCCCCGCGAACATACAGACATATAAGCTGTAAATAAACACGGATCAGGGGGTTGTTTTCAGGCGAAGGTCCTTTCCAACCAACCATGGAGCATAGCAGAATGGATTACTTCTGCGATCAGGTGCCGCAGAAAGATGTGGGCCGCAGGATGCAGGTCGGCCAAGAATTTCTGGAGTATCTGAACGATCCCAGCGTTTCCACTGATCTTGAGCAGGATCAGCAACGCCTGGATAAAGTCATTGATGAATTGACAGGATGGGTGAACTCTAGTAATTATAAGGTAAGCTTATTTGTGCTTTATTTCGTGTGCAGCCGGGAAATGTATTTTATGTGGCCCTCGTTTTCGTAAAGTGTTTTCTTTGTGGCTTGCCCTTTCAGTGAACCTTCTGTGGGCCATAACCAAGTTTCTTCCTGGATTTTAGAACGTTTCTTATAGGTTTGAGATGCTTGTTTTTCCAATATCTTCTTATTGTACCAATTAAATAATGTACTGGCCCAGGAGTGAAAGGGAAGCATCCAAATAGAAATGCATTAAGACTGCAGTCATATATTTGCATCATTGGATTCAAGGAGTTTTCTTCCATATAAAAATATGCAGGGTTTGGCAGTGTGTCATCACGCTGATCCCATTTTAGGCTGCAGTGCTGTCTCGCTTAACTTGGGAGTGTCCCACAGAAGTCACTTGGGCTTTCTTCGGAGTAGGTTATAAGAGTACACTGCTAGATACAATGCTCCTTGTTAAGGGTTTTTGTTTACTTTCCAAATTAAGTTCTTTCTGTGGAGGGCCAACAAAGCCTAAGATAAGTCAACAATGTGCTGAAACAGTCCAGTTTGGATGGCAAATAGGAGTTATTCTCTATGGTGATAATTTAATCCCAGGGTTTTTCATTACACTTTTCAGAAAATTTGTAGCGACTCTTAGAATTTTCCATGCTGTTTTTTCTTTTCTTTTTGGCTGTCACATAGGAAAATAGTAATTATTGAGAGATGAGGTGTGGAAAACGTGCTTAACATTAAAAAAAAAACTTTCGAGATTGCAGCAGAAAACTTGAGAATGTTGTCGTATTACCTGCCAGTGATGGGCCTGACCATTTCAGTAGCTAGTCAGTGACTTAACTACTGTATAGCTCATTTACAGTCCTGTCATCTGGTGGCGGTATTGCTCCATAACCCAGGCTTCAGATGTGTTGATTACTCAAATTCCCCAGAGATGAATCTGTGTGTATAATCTGTGCATATCATATATATATATGTTTATGCATGTGCATGCCCGCAGTTGCTACGAATTATTGGATACTAATCAAAAAATTTTTTTGTAGTGCCTTCAGGTACATTCAGACATGAGGCATATTGCAAGTACCTAATCCAATATAGCAAAAAGAGATTGAGATGTTTATGCTTTTGTGTATTAGTGAGTACCATAGATTTTCAAAACACTGCACATGACTGTACCCACGTGTGTGGAACAGATGGATTCTTGGTGGTGTTCATACTTGCTTTTAGTTAGTGACTGTTTCCCAGTTACACTCTTTTTATTTATCTTTAATGAATGATCTGTAAGAGGGTTAGATTTAGTAGTCAGTATAATAAAGACAACTTCATGAAGAGAAATGGTAAAGAAAAATAAGCTTGAAGGCAGGATACAGGAGCAAACATCTACATGGAGATGGAAAGAATGGAGAAACAAGGTAAATATTTTGAAAGTACTAGAATCAGTTTCTTCAGTTAACAGCTAAGATACCACATTTCCCAACAGCTTGAGTTTTGTTTAGATGCGTAGTTAGCTATTCCCATTACTATTTTGTTGTTGTTTTAGATGTGTAGTTAGCTATTCCCATTATTATTATTATTATTATTTTGTTGTTGTTCTTGTTGTTGTTCTTGTTGTAAAAAGCATGTTTGTAGATGGGCAGATGTTAAGTGTTTAATATAGAAATGCAAATGTTAGTACAGTATTTCAGCCAGAGCTTTAATACTTACGTACTTCACAAATATAAATCATTACTCTAAGAATTGCTTTAAAATCACAATTTAAGAATTAAAGAGAAATCTAACTAACCTTAATCCATAGTAGTTTTGTATGTGTATGTAAAAGTAGTAAAATACCAGAGTGCAGTTTTATGGATGTTCCCTCTGTGTTCAGTGCAAGCTAATATACATGCAGTTCTCAAGGGGCTGGCTCCATTTACCTGGGAGTAATCTTCATTGTAATAAGTAGGATTTAGGATTGTGATGTTAGTCTATTGCAGCAATTTCAACTTGTGTCCTGTGACAGCTTCAAAAATGAATCTGTGTCATACTATAAACTTTGAGAGTCCTCTTTATCAGATGCATACTTTTTTGTTCTATTCAAATATCATTTTGTTTCTTCTGGTGTACAGAAATTCTGGATGTTTCAGAAATTTCCTTATAGATGCAAATCTCTTAAAAGTAGGGAAAGTGGAGTCAAATGACCAAGAAATACAATATATTATTGGTGGCATTTGTATGGAGAGTTTGATTTTTTAAAAAATTATTTAAATTTATAATTGTACAACAGCAATGACTGACAAATAATATGTCTATTAATTCTATAATCTGTTAATTTTAGCTCCTGTAGTAATAGAGTGTGTGAGAGAGAGCCTACATCTCAATCGAGTCCTAAATAAATAGGAACTTGCTGAACTATAATTTATCTGAGTCACTCAGTCGAAGAATAGTGATTTTAATTCAAAAGCAGAGGTCCAGAAATGAATGAGAGAACATTTCCATCTTCTGCCTAGAGGCTGATTTACTTTTCCTGCATAGATAGCAGAAGTGGATTGTTGCAGAGGATAGCATACATTGGATTAAAGATGATCAACTGAATGAGTTTCTAATTGTATGGCTGCTGTTATTAGGTTCTTTAATGGTTATTTCCTGAATGGATGTGGGCAGGGGATGGTGGGAAGAGTTTGAGATTCAGGTTTCTTGCAGGATCTCACTCTTTGGTTCTTTGATATTGTTTTTACATAGTAAATTATAGTGTTGGTGTATTCTCTGTAAGCAATGGCAAGCCTGTCACTGGCATCCAAGAGGACCTATTGTTGAGAATGCCTATCTTAACTCATTAAAACTTCACATGGAAGTTGTACAGGCCAACAAGCAAGTGTCCCCCCCCCCCATATTTGGAGCCTGTCCTGGGTACAAAACTGGCCTTTACAAATCTCTTTCTTTAGGTCCTTGTGTCGTCGGTACTGCAGTTTTGAGAAGAACATCAATTGTAAATTCTTCAGGGGTGAATTTCTGTAGAAGAATTTGGCACAAATACAGTTGTGACCTTCATAGTCAAACACGTGGTCTGCTCTGGGTGGTAGCTGGAAACATAAACACATGATGCAGCCTGGGTTTTTGGCATAAGGTGACTTACTTGTCTACCATATAGTTTCCCTGGCTATTCAGAAAGCGCAGATGTGTTTTGAAGATCACTCACAGTTCACAATGTTGTTAACTGGGCCAAAGGTACTCATTGAAATTATATCACATTGTCACAGCAGTCCCTGTTTCAGGAATAAGTACAGTACCTACCTGCTCTCATCTCTTTCATCTACCGTATTTTTCGCCCTATATAACGCATTTTCCCCCCTCCAAAATGAAGGGGAAATGTGTGTGCATCCTATGGGGCAAATGCAGGCTTCAGGAAGCTATCCCCCCAGCCCCGCAAGCTCCCAGAGCGATGCAGAAGACTCTGGCTCCCTTCTGGGGGCTGGGGTCTCAGGAAGCTCGGGCTTCCCCCGCCCCGCGCCTGGGGGGGAGGAATAATTCCCCCCTTTATCCCCCCCCCAAATCTAGGTGCGTCCTATAGGGCGAAAAATACGGTACTGTCATGGAATTGTGACCAGACTAATTTACTGGCGACATTATTCTTTGGAATAATTGCTTAGATTGTAATCCAGTAACAACAGGCCATGGAGCCATTTAGAATTTTCAGAAGTGTTTTGGCCACCACCACAAAATTCTGCAGTTGAGAGCATTGTGCAGCATGTTGTAGGCACTAGAGTTACATCATGCTTCCATATCTAGCTTGTTGTAAATGAGTAGAGTTGGGTATGCTGTTCACTCACTGCTACGAAAGCATTCCCTCTGCTGGTTAATTATGTGCCTACCCTCTTCTGTTAGAGTCCTTGTTTCACTCAGCACTAACTTATAAGGTGGATAGTTAGCTTAAATTGTTTTCGCATACTCTTCAATGATAGGAGGGTGTGATATACCTAATAGGAATCTGCCTAATGCAACATTCCCACATACACCTGACTTATTTGCATGTAGAGATAGCAGTGGAGCACTGAACAGTTCTCAGCCACTATGTGGGATCTTGGACCAATGTGAAAATTTAAATCATCCAGGGCCCAGTGATGTTTTGGAGAAACAGCTTTACAGCCACTTAGCAGTTGTGGTATCACCATGTAAGAATGTATAGATATACAGTATTTATATTTAAAATTTGCAGACAGGGTTCTTCTGGACAAGTGCAGCTCTGTAGCTATGGAAAGTACATGGGCAGGGAGTTGATCCAGGAGGTTTTGTTCTGAAGGGTACAAGTTCAACTGGTTGGTAGATAAGTATTTTTTTGCCATTCTCCTGTTGATAACAGAGATGGTTTGAGAGTTGAGTATATTTTGAATTGTATATGGATGAGAATAAAAAACAAATTTTGTGGGTACGTAGTTATTCGGGGTGTGTGTGATTTTTGAAGACTATTTCTGTGTTATAATATTTCATCTTCCTGAACATTCTGATGTATGTGTTACGTTTCAAATTTGAGGTTAAACCATAGATTGACTGGGCAATTCAGCATATTTTAAGCAATTTTGCTATAAATGATATATATCATGTTAAGTTCTAGGAATAATGGGTAGCTGGACTGTTTCATTTTTAATATGAAGTCTTGGTTTTGAACTCAAAAAGATGAGCAAATGCTTCTAGTCTTAAAGTATGAGGCTTTACTCAGAGGCTGGTAGAATAAGTGTGCTAAATGTTTGTTCAAGGCTTCCCCAGCAGTCCCCATCAAGCTGAATAACACCTTTAATTCTCTACCAAGAGAAATGCTCTCTTTTAAAGAATAGCTTTGCAGACCTTTTTTCAATTTTAGTCTTGAAACCAAGTGAAATTTGCATTTCTTTAGATAGGCCACTGAATTTTAAGTAAGGGTGTCTTGCTTGAATTTTCATTGTTTATTCTGCTGTCACCTTGGGATTAGTCAGAAAGAAAACCACACCTTGCTTGCAGGCACTTGTGGTCCTAAACTACTTGCTATTCTGTACTTGCAATTCATAGCTTTCCTCTGTTATGCAACTCAAAATGTTTTCTAAGTATAAATGTTGCTAGTAAGCATTGGTAGTTAAATGAAAGAATAATAGAAAACCCCACTATTACATTTCTTTAAAAAAACAATATTATTGTGTTTACGCTCTGTCACAAGAGACTAGGGCCCTGTGGGACCTGACATCTTTTCGCAGGGCCTGCAAGACAGAGCTGTTCCACCAGGCCTTTGGTCAGGGCGCAGCCTGACCCCCTCCTCTGGCAATCTGCACAGAATTTTGCTTAATGGTTGCCACCAATTTGATTTTAATTACTTTTTATAATGAAATGTTTTTAGAACGTTGGATTATTTTGATTGTTGTTAGCCACCCTGAGCCCAGCTTCGGCTGGGGAGGGCGGGATATAAATAAAATTTATTATTATTATTATTATTATTATTATTATTATTATTATTACTTTATGGCTTGCTGTTTAGATTTTCTTCAGATTTGAAACATTTTTTTCCATATAGGTTTTGCAGCATTGCCCCCAGTGCTTAGCCTTGCTCTGCACTAGTTTATGGACAGTAGTATGCAGAAAGGATTAAATATTTGTCTCTGCTAGGCATAAATCACAGGAGAAAGGCCTAGTGGGCTCCTACAGTTCTAAGTTAGAGCAATTTTTATAATGATGATAAACAGTGGTGAGACAATAGATTTCTATGATCAAGCTTTCTCAAGAAGAGCCCAAGTTACTGTTCCTTAAATTTAGGTCTCCAGGTGGTGTTGGCCTATAATTTCCATCAGCCCCAACCAGGTAAGGCAGCAGCCAAAGATGATGAAAGTTAGTCAAAAAACCTATGGGGAACCAAGGTGGAAGAATATTGTCCAGTCTTTTGCCATTCATCCATAGTCATGGCGCTGTGTGAATAAGTTTTTAACTGTGGTTTCTTACTCTGAAAGCTTACATATGTGATGCTGACTTAGATGGCTTAATCAGCTTTTTGTAACCTGTAGTTGTCCAAAAGTGATGGACTTCAGCTTCCATCAGCTGTTGTGGCCAATGGTCAGGACTGATGAGAGTTGTAGTTGAAAACATCTGGAGGAGAAACTAGGTTCTGGAAGACTGGAGTAGATGGTGAGCCATCACCCAAACTTGCATTTTTAAGATTTCTCATTATTTTCACAGGTATCACTACTTGGATTAGATCTTCTCGGTGCCTTTGTTGACAGACTTTCAGGACGCTTCAAATCCTATATAGGACCTGGTGAGTGAGTGCCTTTAAAATTTTATGTGTAAAAGAATTGAAGATAAGCAGTTTGGTGATTCTCTTAGGATGCCTTTTTTCTCAGTTTTTCAAAGTAAAAAACACACACATGCCATGTTAGTTGTCTTTAGTATGATAAAGGTAAGATTAGTATCCAAATGTTAACACCTGTACAGTTGTGTTAAATTCAAAGGTTTGTGTTATAGTACCCAAATGCATGGTTACGTTGCACACTTTGCTCAGACGTTGGTCTTCTGTCTGTGCTGTGCAAAGTAGGCATGGGCGATGTAGCAATATATCGCCCAGGACTGGTATGAAACCGCTGCGCACCTGAGTCCCTCTTCTAGCAGCGCCCTCTAGAGGGACTCAAGAGTCTTCCTCCAATGGGCACTGCTAGCTGAGAGACTCGGGAACTGTGGCGGTTGCACCAGCGACATACTGCTGAGTAAAACCAACATCACGGTCTGTCCTCATACAGTGCAGAGGAAGAAACAAGCTACACCAGCAAGGCGCCAATACAGCTTCTCCCTTCACATCTTTAAACTGCTCAGCTGAGAAGCCTGCAGCTGCCCTTGCATCAGCCAAGCAGTTAACAGAGCCCTCAAACTGGTGGTTGAGTGGAGACTGTGAAACTGCTGGGCTGCAGGGCACACGGTTGCCACTCCCATCAGCTGAACTGTTAAGGGAGCCAGCGGCGGGGTGGGGGCTCTGTGAAACTGCCCTCCTACCCCCAGCTGAGCAGCAGGCAAGGGAAGCTGTATTGGCCTCAGCCTGTGTGCTGGGGTGAAAGGGCCTCAGCTCCTGCAGTTAGAGCTGTGACAGTTTCACCCTTTGTCTCGTCAGCTGGGGCCAATGCAGTTTGTTTCAACATCGCGGTATATCACCAAACCGCAATGTTTGGCTGGTGATACACCACAATGTTGAAAGCCTAACATCACGCAGCCCTAGTGTAAAGTTAGCACCCATATCTACTATATCCAAAGCTACATACTTCTTGAAAATAAAAAGCCCAAAGTCCTCTAAATACATGGTCCTGTTTATCCTGGCCACAGGCAAAATTGGATCTAAAATCATAGGACTGTGATTCAATGAACTAATGCAGGCATTTCCAACTTTCAAGAGACTGAGATCTACTCCCACTATAAAAAAACTGGCAGTGGTCTACCAAAGTTGTTGAGCTTTTTAAAGGAAATTTTATAGCCTACCATTGCCTTCTAGCTATGGGCACTCAAGTGGGGCATTCCACTCCCTTGGTTATGTATTTTTTATTATTATTTTCTAAGTGACGCAGCATTTTGTTACTATTGAGCATATTCATTCCTCATTGAGCTTTCAGAGAACCCTGTAGGCTCTTAATATTTCTTTTGTACCGCAAATCTTGGGGCTCACTTGAGCATGCTGATGCATCACCTTTGTTTCTAAATGGCCCTGTCTTGGTTGAATTTATTGTTGTTACCCACCACCCAAGTTTGCTGTTAGAGGGAGTGATGTATTTATTGTGTGTAATACTGTTTTAGCAACTTTTAAGATGGCAGGTCCTCTGGGTTGTGCATTAATAAACTTGGATTGACTAGGAAGAATTCCAGTTGCTGGCATAACCTTGCCAAGTGACTAGATTTTGAAAAAGTTTCCAGTCCACTATTGTGTGCATATGTGTTTGCCTGGTTTTGATTTAATAGACGTTGTGTTCGTATGAGGAAATTCTAATTAGTACTTTTAAAGGGCTCTCTTTCCAGCCTGCCAATCTTATTCAGATCAAATCACAGCATGACTTTGGTCATGCAAGATCAGTTATGACATTAAGTACCACTTAGCTTAATTATTCTAGGATTAAAACTTTTCACTCATAAAATACTACTTTTGAATCTTTGAATGTTTGACTTGTCTGAGGGTGTAAATGGAATTTTTCTGTTCTTCTGTTTGATGCTTTGTTTAGAGCTTAAGGAATATTCCTGAGGATGTTAAAGAATTTACATGGACTTAATTCGCACTAAGGCAGCGGTTTTCAAACTTTTTTCTCCAGGCCACACTTTCAGAATAAAAATTTGCTCGCACCATACTGAAATTTTTATTAATAAGAAATACATTGAAAAACAAAAAGAAACAACCCTTGATTTTGAAACATATCTATTCGTATTCTACAAGGAAAAAAAAATATTTATACTAATGCTAATACTAATACTATACTATACTGTTTAAATGTTTCTTTAATTGCCATCGAATCTTTCCAGCACATTTGCCACCCCCTCATGTTACACTATTGTGGCACGCTACACCCTTTGAGAACCACTGCACTAAGCAAACACTTCATTGGATGTTGTGGGTAAATTTTGCAGTACTGCTTTAAAAGGAAATTAACAGTGCATTTGTCCTAAAGAGTAAACTCTCTTGTGTACATAGTTCCCATTAACTCCAGGGGTTCATTCTCAACACTGATCAGCTGATGGGTGCTGAGAGGGAGTCCCTTTGAAGTCCATTTGCAGATGTGGTTTGAATTCAAACCACACCCATAAGTAGATGTTTTCTCTTTGCAGACTGACAGAAGGAAAATGTCAGTCTGCAGGCACAGCTTGAATCCACACCACCTCTGCCAGGTCTTTCCCTGCCTTACCCTGTCACCACAGATTATGTTAGATGTGGGTCACGTGAGAAAAAGGTCTCACAGATATAATGAGGCTCACCAGCCAAAGATTCCTCACTACTGCCATAGCTCAAAGTGTGTGTAATGGCTAAGCAGTCTCCAAACAATCTTTAATGAAGATGCTTTCAGAAGCAGTATTTGAATATTTACTAAGAAGATAGTTCTAGGACTGAGCCAAATGTTCCACCAGCGGAACATTAGGTGATCTCAAGAGGTGAGGTGGAGGTGGAAGAACTCTTCTCATAAGGTCAGGTGGGGTGGGCTTATCTTTTGAAGTGGCTGTGTGGTCTTCCCATTTCTTCCCCCCCTTCCATGTTTTAATCAAGCCCCTGCACTCTTCAGCCACCTGTGACCATTGCTAAAAACCATCTCTAATGAAAAGACGTGGGCAAAGCATTTTATGAAGTTGCATGGTTTCCAGCGACACTATACAGAAAAAAAATCAGATTGCTCTATGCCAGGCAGCCATCATATTTTCTGTACTGTGTTTCTGGAACTACATAGTGTCATCACATAACTGCCTTCCCAGTACTGTTAATTAAGCCCCCCCCCCCCAGCATTACAGCTGTCTGCTGAGTGCAGAGGCTTGTCTTTGTTCCAAGTTGAATAAGGAGGGGGGGGCAGAGAAAGATTGTAAGTACCCCACCCAGCTGATCATGCTGCGGCTTTCACTGGAGCTCCTCAAAGGTCAGAGATGTTTTGCTACATCTCTGCTTGAATATGAAGGTCCAGCAAAGATGGGAGAAGGGAATCATGTGCAGCCTTATGTACTGTGTACTTCGTCTGCACATGCTGCTGTATCACTACATGCTGCATTAGCACACATGGGATCTGTGTCCTGTTTAGATTATTAGCTTCTATGTTCAAAATTAAATTTGAACCTGGGTGTATAGAATGCCAGACAGGTAAGATCTTCTTGCACTCCTGACATCATTTTTAGCTGAGGCTCCAGTTTTAATGAGCACTAGTAAGCAAAGACATTTGTGAATACGTTTATTATGTGGTGGCATCTTCGGTTCCAAGCCATAATATATCATGAGAAAGTAGTGTTAGAAAAGTCTTGTGTGAAAATATTCAAACTCATACTTGTGTAACAGTTTCAGGTCATCAGGTGCCTTGTGTCATGGTTTGTTTTTTTCTGTTGAAGCTACAGCTTTATCTGAATGCATTTAAAGAACCCTTGAAACTTTAAAGTTTCTACCAATGGGCCAGACATTTCAGCACAAGGGTTAAAAGCAATAACAAATTAATGGCTTCCTCAGAACTTAAGTCTGATTAACTAGTCAAACATTATGTGTTTGATTACCTTTTCAGCCTGCATTGCTCCCCTTCTGGTTCTGAATCTCCTCCTCTTATTCGAAAAAATCAGAAAATAAATATGCAGTCTTTATGAACTTGCATGGCTAGGCAGATGAGTCCCTGGATATGGGTTAGGGTCAAAAGACTGAAATTTCTGCCTGGTGTTGTCTAGCATTTGGGGTTAGAAACTGGTAAGAAGACGTTGTCTATGTAATAATAGATTTTGGAGTTGTTACAACAATAGCTAGGTTAGAATTCTTACTCCAAATCAATAACTTTGTCTTGGATTTTATATGTTCAGAGACTGGCTTCCATATTTTGTGCTTTTCTACAAACAGGACGTGTAGAAAGCTGATCGCACATACAGATCTGTATAGAGAAGTAATTAGTACACTTTTGCCCAATGTTCAGTGTGAAAATGTACAGGGACTTTCTATTTATTTCATAAAATTCATATATCTCTTGATTTTTTTTAAAAAACCCTCTCAAAGCAGTTTAAAAAACCTTAAAGCAGTACAGCCTTCTTCAGTGATCTTCTTACTAAACTTGGGACTGGATGAGGTGGAATCACTTTTACAGTTAGTTACCAGATATAATTTTATTCAGAATTTGCCTTCCATATATATCATTAATTCTTATTTCTGTCTTCTAGTTCTTATAGTTTTGATGGATCGAATGGGAGATGCCAAAGATCAAGTTCGAGATCAAGCACAAAATCTTGCATTGAAATTAATGGACCAGGCAGCTCAGCCAATGGTATGATATTTCCAGAAATTTGTACAATACTCCAGATCTATTTATGTTCTGTAAAATGCTCTGTTATGATAGGGTAACCTGTGACAAAGAAGGGAAGAATTCCTCTACCTTTTTATACTTGTGCAGCAGAAGAAATCTCAGCTGGTGTGGTTTTTGTTACCCACATGTGAAAAGCTGTATCCAGTGTTAGAAACTGAGATATGAAAGCTAGGAACTAAATAACGCCTTAAACCTAGGTTATGGGAGCAACAATGGAATGTCTAGGCACACTTTTTTATAGCAAGAACACAAAGCTGAAAATGAATGAACTGCAGCTAAAATCTTATATTCATTTTTCATATGGTCTAATCCTCATCTGAAGACTGCAAAAAACAAAGCCATGCTTCCCCTGCCCGCCCCCCTAATATTCTTAAGAAGGTCTCTTCTCCAGTCTTCAGAGAGTGGCTGGAAGTGGGGAGGCAGAAAAAGGTCCTCCTTTCCTTCCACTCTGCAGTTTTAATCTGAAATCTTGGGCACAGTACTGCACCCAGAGCTCAGAAACAGCTCTCACTAATTAAATTCCTTGTCACAAAAGAACAATGGGAGTTTCAAACTCTGGCTGTATCTACTAAAATCTTTATTTCACAGAAATGCCAAAGGTACAAGAATCCTGCTCTCCTTTGAATGTCTTCATCTTGCATTAAGATAATGATGATGCAATTACATGTCTTTGGTTACATGTTAGTCTGAGCATACGTAACTTGGAAACAGGCCAGTATGCTAGTTGGGAGGGACAACCCTCCATCAACTTCCTGACGTCATATGTCAGATAATTCAAGTTCAGCATGGAGCGCTGTTCTAAGGCGGTGCATATCGTGCAACATTTTGTACTATGTTCAGACATGGAGGCAGAACCCACATGTCAAATCAGGCCTGCCAAAATGTTTAACATTCCCCCTCCTCCCAAAAAAATCCTCTCTATCACAGAACTAGGAGTGGTTTCTCTCCTCTAAGCTCTGTGATGGGGTGAAAAATTGCAGTACTGTACTGGACTTGTTGGAGACCTTTGGATGGGGATGAGTGTGTGGATGTTGTATTCTGTATGCATGTCTGTCAGTGTGGGTGGGAGCGAGGGGGAGCAGGAGCCATGATGATACCCACTTCCACTTTGGCCATGACCTTCAGTAGAAGGACCCCTTGGGGGGCTGGTCAACAGCAAATTTGTTCCTTGGGCTGAAGAGGATTAGCCACTCCTGTTGTAGTCTATTACAATGGTGCTCAATAACTTGGACTTCTTAGTAGATTAAGTTTTTCACGACAGGGTTTCTGTTTGTTTGCATGATATCCTAGCTTTCATATTTTTTAATTTCCTCAGTGTAAAATCGAGGCACACTTTTTCTCCTCTAACCATGCTGCTTTTTTGGCGTAGATGACTTGTTTGTGTGTGTCTTACAGACTTCCCTTTGTTTAGGCTCCATTTTGTCACTTCTGTTTTTCCTGTAGCAGTACAAGCTGCAGCAATCAGTTTCAAGTTCCATTTCTTGTTTCCCTCCCCACTGACATTCTTGTCTTGCTCACCCCCCCCCCCAAGCACTGCAGGACTGAGAATCTAGTTATACCCTAAAGGCATAGCAATCTGCATGACAATGCCATGGAGAGTTGTAAAGGGCAACATAAATTGTATAGTATTCTAGTGTATGATTATTTCATGTTCAACTTGCTGGACATTTTATTTTTTATGGTTTTCTCTATATAGCAACTAATTTTCTGAGAACATGCTTGAAATGTTATAAGGAAAATGCTGTTTACAGATGGACTTGCAATTGCTGCAGCTAATTTTGTTTATAATAAGCAAAATTTTGCTGGTTTGTCCTTGTGTGCATTTTTGAAAAAATGTTTTTGAATATCTGTCATCTATCTATCTGTTCTGTGATCCCTTCCAAAAAATAGTATTTGATTGTAACGTAAAATACTATTCTTTTCCTTGTTGCCAAGTGTTGTGCTTGCATAAATTCCAGCTGGGCTTGTGCCAGGCCAATGCTTCTGAGGAATGACCAGCCTTTAAATTAAACATCTAATGCCTGCTAAATGCTGGCGGGGGGTTCTTGCAATCAACTTACTACCTTCAACATAACACTGTTGAAACACTGAATTTTTAGATGGCATTTTTTTGTGAATTAACGCAGAAATGTGAAAAATGGTTCAGCACTGCTTTTAGCTGCTTAAATCATTGTGGAAAATATATTCAGTATTGTCTAGTTCAGGTATCTTAAACCTTTTAAGACCCAAGACCCACTTTTAACCCAGGCATCCATTTGGGACCCATTTCTTAAATAAATTTGCATGGTGGTAGTGCTCCTGTTGAGACCCACTTCAGATCAAGCCAGGACCCACTAATGGGTCCTGACCCCCCAGTTGAAGACCAGTGGTCTAGCCTACCCTAATATTTTTCTCCTAGTCTTTTAAAGGCAAAAACAATGTATAATTTAATGCATTGTAGCCTAGATATACATGCGACATTGTCTGTTTTGCTCATTCTACAGCATGACTTGAATACTGGGAGGGTCTAAATCATAAAATGCTGCAGTCTGGGAAATGTGCTCTTGCTCACTGTGCAGCAGTTGCTAGGCAACCTTTTTCTCCTGAATGCCTGCTGAACGGCTGAGATTATAATGGCAGCATTGCAGCTGAAGGGAATTGCAGTTGGAATCTGTTTGCTTTGAAATATCGTTGCAAATCTAGTCTTGTAAGTCTGAAGTATACAGCATTGGCAGTTGTGATACAGCAGAGCTCCTGGGAGGCTGAGAATTATAAAGATAAAAGCAAGAAAGGAATTAATAAGGGCAAGTGAAACATGGGAAGAAGAACATGCATGGAAGCAAATGAGTGTAGCCCAAGAAATTCATAATAGAAGAAAGATACGGCGATCATCACAGAAGCTCACTGAAGAACAGAAACAGCACTGGAATTGGAGGGCAAATAGAACCAGAAGTATAAGTGTGCAAAACAAATACTTTTAAAATACATTAATGGAATTTTTTAAATAAGAAAAATCAAATGTAAAAGAAATTCAGTTGTAAATATCTGGATGAGGGAGGGACATATTAAAGTCACAGTGGGAAGATATTTTTAAGCAGGGAAAGGTTAATATGAGAGACACATTGATTTAGATATTTCAGTTGTTATTCTTATTTTGTCTCCAGTTTCTGAAAACTAATTGATTAAATGCTGTTTTATACCAGTATTAATATATGGGAATAATATATTAATAAAATGGGAGTAGGTGTAAAAGAGCCTGATCTGAACTTTTTGTCCCAAAGCAATAAATATAATAATTTTGGTTGTGTTAATTTAGAATTTACATTTGTGTCATGGAGTATGCAATTTCATTCAATAACCTAACCTACCTTTTATTTTTAATAGTTCGTATGGGAACGTCTTGTTGCTGGCTTTAAACACAAGAACTATCGTTCACGAGAAGGAGTGTGTCTGTGTCTTATTGCAACATTAAACACGTATGTATTTTATTTTTATTGAAGTAGGCTGTTGAAATAAATGTTCATCCCTTTCCTGTGGTGCAGGTTCTTTTTCTAGGGATTAGTCCTTTTTAAAAAGACCCTTAAAATGAAAAGCAATGATCAGACTCTTAATTTGCTTTCAACTTTCCCTCTTGAGTTCATCTAAACTGTCCTTAGACAGTTGTAAGGATAGTTGGAGCTGTCTTCTGGTAATGTTGGCTGATATTTTGTGCGTGAGGTGAGAAATGACACTTGCTCTGATCTTTTCCTCCCCTAGCTTTGGTGCACAATCATTAATTCTCAACAAACTGGTACCACACTTATGCATCTTGTCTGGAGACTCCAATAGCCAGGTAGGATTGTAATCTTTCAACAAAAAAACATTTCTTTTGATTTTCTACTGTCTGTGTTTTCTTACTACACGAGTTTGTCAATAATGGGAGGATTGTAGGAGATTGTTGGTGAATCTTAAAGATCTAGAATTTTGAGAATACCTAGAAATTTAGACCAAAAAGCAGAACTTCTTTTCATTTCCCACATGAAACTAGAGGAGGTATCTTCAACAAACTTACCATTGTTGTGGAACAATGAGGCAATTTTTTAAATGGAACTCTTGGCTTAGGAAATATATGTTTGGCTTTTTCCTATGTATTCAAAGATTTAAGTGGTCTTGTATAAAATTCTAGAAATATGTCTTTTCCTAAATAAATGTAATGCATTCTTCAGAGTAGGTGATGAGTTATTTACTTTACCAAATTCTTTCTGTCCTGCATCCCTTCCTGTTAGTCATAGGTTGCAAGATAATAGAGTTGTTAAGTTTTTCTATCTTCCCTAAGAATAAATATATGCATAATTAAAATTCTAGAGGCATGGCTGGAGGGTGGGAGGGGAGGACCATACAAGAAGAAATGGCTTCAGGGTTGGGGTTGGTGTTTTTTTTAATCAAACAGAAATGAACATGGTAGCTAACAGGCTGCAATAGTATGTCACAGAGAAATTAAGCATAAGAAATGCATTGTAGAATACCTTGCAGTGAATAAGTTGATATTTTCCCCCTCCCACTGCAGTAGACATGCTTGCAGTAAGAAAGCAGACTGTGTATGGAACAATATTGTTTAGAGCAGCACAGTGTAGCAGAGAAGCTTAACTTTTATAAAGATGTCTGAGTTTGACATGCATTTTGCAACAGTTTACTCTTTCTGTAGCCTCAGACTAGACAGTCAATGTGTTTGAAAAAGACCTAGCAATTATGCACCTGACTCCTTAAACTTGCAGTCTTGTTTAAACCCTTTCCCTTCATTTTATTTAGAATTATTGACGGGTAAGCAAAATATTGATGAGCAAAAACTAGAATATTAGGCATTAAGCGTAGTGTGCTAATTGTCATACCTTTAAATATTCTTGCCATGTTCTAATACCTGCTCTGTATGCTCGCAGGTGAGAGATGCTGCAATATTGGCGATTGTGGAGATTTATAGGCATGTAGGAGAGAAAGTAAGAGTTGATCTTAACAAAAGGGGACTTCCCTCTGCAAGGTGAGTTAGCTATGATGGCTAGTACAAATACCGATCTTGCTATGATTATATGCATAAACTTATTTAACATTTGCTAGCTTTTGAGGTCAAAGGTGTATATACTTTTGTTCAGTGGTGCACACTGTAGCACCTTTTGCTCAAAACAGGAACCAGTAGACACCGAAGCAAACAAAATAAACATTAAAACTTTGTCACAATTTACCATTGTTTCTAGAGTACATTGTATGAACAAACCAGAATTGTGCTGGTCGCTGCTTGTGATTGAATAATGTGCCAAAAGACTGCATAATCAACCTTTTAGTTATTTGCTGCCCAGTTAAAATGTAAACGTCTCAAATTGCAAGAAACCTAGCAAATATGGGAAGTTTTCTTGGTTTAGCTTGGAAATAATAATCAAATAGGCAGTGGGAAAGGTAAACTGTTAGAATAGTCTAAATTGTATTAAACTAACACTATTTAGTGCTTTGCTCACATATATTGGTGTTGGTTTTTTTAGTTTAGAGAAAGGCAAGTCAGATGAGACATTACAGAAGCGTATGAAATTGTGCCTGGCGTGGGTATAGTGGATAGTGAAGTTTTTCTTCCTCTCTCATAGAACTTGGTGCCAATTCCAAACAGACAAAAGAAAGTACTTCTTAACAGAACACATAGTTAATTTGTGGAATTTGCTCCCACCAGAGGTGGTAACAGCCACTAGCTTTGGTCACTTGAAAGGAAGATTAGATAATTTCGTGGAGCATAGGCATCTAAACTTGCCAACAGTATCGCACCACTATGGGAACCCCTAACTTTGGCTTTGAAAACTGGCAAAAAGCATGCTCAGGGTATCTATGTCACACCACTGAGATATCCCTGGCTAGGGGAAATGTTTATGGGACAAAATATGTGATGACCTGTGGCTGTAGCCAAAACATTTCTCAGTGGAAAAAAACTTCATTTCATTCTCTTACGTTCCCCCTTCCTAAACTGAGAACATGGAATATTCACTAGGAAGCCAGTATGTTTCCTCTTCCTCTCCCCTTATTCCATATGGGCTATCACTGGGGATGCCAGTAGGATTTCCTGGACTTGGTGCACTGTATGTGGATTGGAGGGACACAGGTGGTGCTGTGGTCTAAACCACTGAGCATCTTGGGCTTACTGATCAGAAGGTCAGCAGTTCGAAGGTAAACAGCGTTTCCGTGCTCTCTGGCTTCTTTCATGCTGTTCCATTGCGCCAGATATGGTTTAGTCATGCTGGCCACATAACCCAGAAAGTTGTCTGTGGACAAACTCCGGCTCCCTTGGCCTGAAAGCGAGATGAGCGCCTCATCCCAAAGTCACCTTTGACTGGACTTAAACGTCCAGGGGTCCTTTACCTTTTATCTTTTTATGTTGGTTGGGTACTTTGCATCCCGCCCCCCATCACAATCTATTGACGAAAAATGCTGCTTATATACACTTATTAACTTAGTTATCTCACAGGGCTATTGCAAACATAAAACGGGGAGGAAAACATATGCATATTTGAGCTCCTAGGTACAAAAGCAAGATACAGATATTTGCCACATAGCACATAGCTAAACTATGGAATATATTCCCATGGGAGATAGTAGCAGTCTCCAACATAAATGGCTTTAAAAGAGGATTGGGCAGGATACATGAGGATAAGGCTACTAGCCGCAACTGATGTATTGTGCCTCCATGGTTGGAGGCAGTATGCTTCTGAATCCTAGTTGTTTGAAACCATAGGAGGGGAACGTGCTATTGTGCTGAGGTCTTATTTGCAGAATTCTCATAGGCTTCTGGTTGGCCGCTGTGACAATAGGATACATTTTAATGCATTTATTTCAGGTTGCTTTAGTTTAAGATATTTACTTTATGACGGAGAGGAACTTGTGGTTGTTGCTCAGCGGCAACTTCCAACTTTGACAGTTGGCCATGCTGATGGGAGTTGGCATCCAACATTTGGAAGGCCTCGAGTTCCCAATCCCTGGATTAACTGTAATTTAAAGAGGACTTTCAGAAATCTTTTCCTGTTTCAAAGATTAGATCCATGTCTTATCTGATCCAGGAAGGCAGCATTTTCTGCCACAGTAATGCAGCAGCATTCAGGTGGGAGATACAGCATGTGTGGGTCTTCTCCTGGTTGGAATAGAGCTTTGAAGTCATGGAAGTGTGGAGATGGGAAATTGGGGGGACGACTCGGAAGAGATCTGAAATGGAAGAACTGGAAATTTGGAGAGTAAAAATAAGATGTATAATTTCCCACTCAAAATAAGCAAGATGTGTTTTTAAACAGGTTTGCCTCTCTAGACCTGGACTGTCTTATGAACCCATTAGAGCAGGCTTCCTCAGTCTCGGCCCTCCAAATGTTTTTGAGACTACAATTCCCATCATTCCTGACCACTGGTCCTGCTAGCTAGGGATCATGGGAGTTGTAGGCCAAAAATATCTGGAGGGCCGAGGTTGCGGAAGCCTGCATTAGACTAACCTTTGTGTTTGCATGCTGTATTAAACAAAAGAACACACAGAGGTAGAAGCATCACTATGTTACAGTGCTGCAGGTTTTGGTAGATTATTATGCAAGATTCCAGAATTCATCCTCTCAGTAGCAAAGCAGAAAAGGATTCCATTCCCACACAGTCGTTGGATCTTAATAAGTTTTTTCTTCCTACTTAAATTCTTAGAAATCCTTCATTCCTGTTGCAAATTATAATAAACTTCCATGTATGCTGCTCCAGCTATCACTTCAACATAAAAGGAAGCCTTCTGAATCAGATGAAAGGCCTGTGCATCCTATTTCCCACAGTGGCCAACTATGAAAAGTTGCAAGCCAGATATGAGAGCATTAGTCGTATTCTGCTATTGCTCCTCACACCAGTTAGAACGGCCATACTGTGGAACATTTTATTCCTAAATAACAAATTAACTTGTGAACTGGTTGTCTAGGAGTGAAAAACTATTACCATAGTAATTATAGTATAATATACTAGTTGAAACAAATTGTAGTGTAATCGTCTTGACATATTTGCACTATGTATAGTAAAACGTAATACAGTACTTTGTTTCTTGAGAAGTAGTGATATCCATAAAATCATGGATGTGCCTGATCATAAATTGTATCTTAGTAAGTTGTCTGTGATTGGATGGCATTACACTACATTAATCTAAAACTAAGTAAATTACAATAATCTAGTAGTCAACATTTCGTTAGTTTTACAGGTTGCTGTCAAATACAATTTGACATTTAGGGGAGAATTGTGTGCGTAGAACTCAAATAACTGTGGTGGCATTTGGTGAAACTCAAAATGATAAGTGTGCATATTAGATTAATGTTAGCTTTTTCCTAGTAATTTGTTAAAAGCAAAGGGGAAAGCAAGGCAGCCACCTCAAAACTGAATTTGAATTAAATGGTGAAACTGGCCAGTTGTATAGCATTTATAGGGATTTTTTAAAAAACACCATTGGTGTCAGCAGCCTATTTGCATGTTTGTTGTGTAAATATCTGGATATAGCCATGTGTATTTCACGTTAATTTCAAAATAATGCACTGGAATTCAATACTTTCACAAGACTTCTGTACACTTTGAACAGGATGTGAATTCTCTAGTTGTCTTGGGAACATCTAAGTCAAGGGAAAAAGGCTTGAGTCTTCCCAAATTGAATAATACATATGACTCACCTAGAATTGTGTTCTGTTGTTATGAGACTTGCAGAGCAAATGGAAAGGGGAGAATGACTCTTCTGAAGAATTGTACAGTCCCACATGTGAAGGTTCTGTTCCTACACAAAGAGGCTCTGGAAACATTCTTAAAAGACCTGATCCTCTGCTTCCTACTAGTTTCAGAACCTGAAATTTAGATCTATTGGCTTGGGAGAACTATTGCCTAATCTCCAATATTTCATCCTTGTGGAGCTAGTGGTAACTGGACAACTAACTCCAGGCAGTGTTGAATATTTGGATCATTTCTAATCTGGCTTCATATCTAGCTTGGGAACATGCGAACAGAAACAGCATTGGTCACCTTGGTAGATGACTTATGATGAGAGTGTAACACCATTTGTTTTGCTGGACCTTTTGTGGGTTTTGATACCATAACATATGGTATGCTAGACTTGTTTGAGTTGGGCCTAGAGGGGTGGCTCTTGTTTTTCCTGGAAAATGTGGGTGCTAGAAGACTTCTGTTGTTCAGTGGCCTATGGAATTCCTCAGGGGTCTATTCTATTCTCTATGCTGTTCAGCATGTACATTAACTATTGGCGTAAGCCATCCCAGAGGTTCAAACCAAAGTGTCATCAGTATGCACATGTGACTTCTCCACGTGTCTTTTCCATCTGCTGGCCCTAGGGAGGCTGTTGAACTTCTGAATTTGTGCCTTGAGATGGCACAAGTTGAAGATTAATCCAAGCGCTATGTATGGGGAAAGAGACTCCCCTGGATTGAGATTTGTAAGAGAGAGTTTGGATTTTATATCCCGCCTTTCACTCCCTTTAAGGAGTCTCAAAGCGGCTAACATTCTCCTTTCCCTTCCTCCCCCACAACAAACACTCTGTGAGGTGAGTGGGGCTGAGAGACTTCAAAGAAGTGTGGCTGGCCCAAGGTCACCCAGCAGCTGCATGGGGAGGAGCGGAGACGCGAACCCGGTTCCCCAGATTACAAGACTACCGCTCTTAACCACTACACCACAACCACTACACAGTAGTTCTGGATAGGGTTACACTTCCCCCTGAAGAATAAGTAGGAGTGCAACTAGGAGTGATGCTGGACTCAACCAAATGGGAACGTTCAGATGGCAGTAAAAGCTAAGGGTTCTTTTTATCATCTTCAGCTTGTTCCTCTGTTTTGACTCTACCTGGAGGAGCGTGCCTTGGTTATCCATGGTTATCCATGCATTTGTAGCATCCAGGCTGAACTACTGTAATGTTCTATTCATAGTGTTGCCTTTAAATTTTGGAAGTGCGTCTTTCAGAAACTTGAACTGGTAGAAATGCAGCTGTCCAGCTACTGGTAGGGGAGAGGCAGTTGGAGCATATTACACCAAATTATACCAGTTTTCCTGGTTAGTGATATGTTTCCAAAGATGTGGTAAATGGTTTATAACTAGGTTGGCTTAAAAGATTCCCTGCACCCAGGTCAACCTGCCAGTCCAATCCTTGAAGAATTTCTCACAGGCCCTGCTTATGTGCCCACCTGTGGATACAATTGGGCTGGTGGCAACACAGAACAGGGTTTTCTTCGCAGTGGCCCCACAGTAGTAGAATTCAGTCCCACATGAGATCAAGCAAGCCCTATCTCTCAATACTCCAGATGGACTTTGAAGGTCCACCTTTTCATTACAGCCTTTAGTGGTTCATTATAAATTGTGTTGTACAAATTGTGTTGTGGTCTGGTTTTATATGTTTAAGTTGCCTTGGTGCTGGATTTTAGCAGTAATGTGAGAGAGATGTGTTAAAACATAATTTATTTGTGCTTTGATGTATATTTTATAATACTACTCTGTGAAGAGTGTTTCATGGAAAGCAGGTTCTGAATCAGTTACATAAAGAGAGAGAAATTGGCTAGTCAAACAACAGATGAGTTCCACTCATCCAGACACCACCTAAAGATCCAACAATTAATGAGATCTTCACTCAGAAAACTAACACAGGGACAGAAAACTTCCCTTTCAGTGGTAAGATTTCACAAAGCAAAGACTATGGTTTGGGGTTTATGCCCCATTCTATTTTAAAGGTAAAGGTAAAGGGACCCCTGACCGTTACATCCAGTTGCGGACAACTCTGGGGTTGCGGCGCTCATCTCATTTTACTGGCCGAAGGAGCCGGCGTACAGCTTCTGGGTCATGTGGCCAGCATGACTAAGCCGCTTCTGGCGAACCAGAGCAGCGCATGGAAACGCTATTTACCTTCCCGCCGGAGCGGTACCTATTTATCTACTTGCACTTTTGGGTATGCTTTCGAACTGCTAGGTTGGCAGGAGCAGGGACTGAGCAATGGGAGCTCACCCCGTTGTGGGGATTCGAACTGCCGACCTTCTGATCGGCAAGCCCTAGGCTCTGTAGTTTAGACCACAGCACCACTATGATTAACTGTTTAGATAGACTTGACATCATTAAACATTGAGATCTCCTTTGGATCATTGTTCCACAAGGAAACATCATATCACATAAAGTACTTTCTTTCCAACCATTCCTAAGATATGAGCCCCTTAGGTGAGAACTTTGTACTGCTTGATACGATCTTTAATTCACCCATTGTATTCTCATATTTTTGCGCCCTTCCACATAGATGCATAGGACTCCATTACTTGGGACCAGTAATAGCTATCTCTCTTCAGCTATGCAACAAAATTCAGTAACACACCCCTTCAAATCTCTGCCTCACATGGTGCCACCTCGAGAAGGTAGACTCCTTCCTCTCCAAGAGGGTATCACAGTTTTCCTTTCCATTTTCAGACTAACACTCTAGAACTGGCACAGGGAACCTTTGAACCTCCAGACGTTGCAAGCCCATTCTTTCTAGCGCTGATGTGAGCTGTAGTTCAGCAACATCTGAAGGGCCAGAGAGTCCTCATTCCTGCTCTAGAACTTTTGTAGAGTTGATCCACAGAAATGCAAAAAAAAACCTATGTGTGTGACAGCACAAAGAACATTGGTTACAGGAAAACAGCTCATCTTTAAATAGACACACAAAGTGCCCTTGAATGGCAGTCTGCAAGATGGAAAATAGGCTTCTCAACTGCCCCAACAATGCTCTGGTCATTTGAGTTTTAAAAATAAGAATAAAAACCACATTGCCCCCCCCCAACTTTTTTGCTATAAGTACTTCCCCAAGGTTTGAAGCACCTGCTCTTGCGAGACTCCATTTGTCTCTGTGGTCAGAAAACTGACTTCTTAAAAATGTAAATACTTTCCTTTCTCCTTTTTTGAGGAATTTTCAAGAAGCAGTAATGTTGAACACTTACCAATCACATGTTTGTTACTCTTGCTGTTTTGTTTGAAGTTAATCATTGCTTTGAGAGATTCAAACTGAAATGAGGGTTTCAAGGAATGCAAGCACTGTAGCCATAGAAGTCTGGCTATTTCCAGTAGGGTTGTGTATGCATTGTCTTTTAAAGTGGAAACTAACCCAGATCAGTTCACTCAATAATTATATTTCCAAGCGAACTGATTTCAGATATAATACTTTGATGTGGTGCCACTTAACTACTGATACACAGTGAGTATCATTTCCACCATATTTTTGAGCATTCCTTTGTACAATTTGAAATTTAAATATTTATAATAGGACTTACCGAGGATGTGTAACTCTGAAAGTTGGGTTATGGATCTTAAATAATAAAACAGGGTAATGGATTATGGGCTACGTAAAAAGAATTAGCAAATCTAACATCTGGAGGATTAGAAAGCTCTAGGAACAGCAAGCACCAGGAAACCAGCCAACATTAGTTGCTGAAAATAGGACACAGAGGCTAAAATGGCTTGGATATGTAGAAGAATGAGACAAACTAGAAGGAGAAAAAGAATATTGGACAGAACCAAAGGGAAAATAACTCTAACAGAAACCAAGAAATAGATGGGTGAACGTAATAGATGTGAGTATGTTTTGCAGTTAATTGTGAAGAGAGATTCCGACCATGGTAGGGAGAAAGGGGTTGTGTGCCTGACTGATGCATGTTGACTGCAAAACTGCATTTAAATATGGTTTCTCTTCCTGCTATAGTCTTAATAAAATACACACTAGAACATGACTCAAACATAACATTGTGAATTGTGATCACCAGCTTAGCTTGATTATTTGTATTTGTGACATCATTGGGTTTTCTAGAAACTGGGACTTGAGTCCTAGAAAAAAATCAGGATTCGTTAAAATTGTAATTTAAAATGTTTGATTTGAAAAAGGAATGATGTGTGTTTTTATTTTTATATATTTGTTCATATTCTTAGGTTACAAACAATATTTATGAAATTTGATGAAGTGAAAAACGGTGGCAATATGATTTCAAGCAACTTCAGTGGTGAGTATCCAATAGTGTATGTTGACATGGATATATAAAAAGTTGAATTTAGAGTATTTTAAGCTGCTTGACATGTATGAGTTGTTTTTAGCATTTCTGCAACCAAGGTTAGGCTTAGTTAAATATGGCAAAAGTTAGATATGGATTTAGGTTTTGCAAATGTATGGTATAAATGTTTGTTTTATAGCATCTAACTAGTTAGTACTACGCAATTTTGAGAAGAAAGTATTGGCACTGTTTAACATGCGCACCTCAGAACTGTTAAAGCAGTATGGGAAGCAAATGTGACCTAGGTTTGGGTTTAGGAAACTGTTTTGGAAAACAGTTATCTGTCCCTGTTGGCTCTCAGCCTCTAGCTTCTTTTGAGAGTTGTTAGATTTTGTTGTCTTTGTTGGTCTCTTGTTACTTATTTGTTTATTTCATATTGATCAGTTTGTCTAGAAATATACAATATGCATTTCTTTATGAGTTTTTCATTGTTTACATAGTGTAGAATCCCAACTGGTGCCCTTGGTTTAATGGAAGGGCTTTTGTTTTGACACACATCTTCTCTGTCCGAAGAAGAGAGGCAATTTTTGTGATTTCCCTCTTTTCCGCACTCTCTGAAAATTGGTGGCTTCCAGAACAGCATGGAAGGTGCTGTCAATTGCTGAGTATGGAAGGGCAAATTGGCCACAGTCACCTCTTGGTTAGCAGAGGCATCCGCTAGATCAAAAGGTCACCTGGGAGCGCAATGGGTGCAGTTGGATTCCTGTCTGTGGTGTGCAAATTTGGCATGTTGAACATGCATTTTCATTCTAGCGTTTCACTTGTGGACTGAGAGACTTTTCATTTGCTTTCAGTATTTATATTGCAGTCATTCATGTGCGAGATGTATTCCTACTGCTTATTGCTTGTGTTTCCAACCCTTCCAGTACAGATGTACTTCTTTAGCTATTTTTGATTGCATTACCATACACTGTTCACTTAAATCAGGACTGGTGAGCCCATGGCCCTCTGGATGTTGTTGAGCTAAGATTCCCATTATCTCTGGCAATTGGCCATGCTAGCTGGGGATGATAGATTTGGAGTTCAACAACATCTGGAGGGCCACAAGTTCCGTATCTCCGAATTAAGACTTTGCCTCTAAGAAATTATTCTTACTTCACACCCTGTTGAGAATATCTGCGTGAGATTCAGTGATGGCTTCTTTGAACAGGGATTTTTACATTCCTAGCACACCCCGTTCATAAAATCTCCCCTTTTATCTTCTGCGAGCAAGCTTCTCTGCCGTTATTCCAATTATGTATGTAAACCATTCTTACGAACAAATATGTTTGCAGATAAGGTTAAAGTCTTTATTTTGACTCCCGACTGCCTTCAGTCTGTGGGTATCATTCTAATAATGTTTTTTCTATGGTGGCTAAACCATAGCCTTATGGCGTGGGGAAGCGCAGTTACTGTTGTGGTTTCTTTTCTTTTTCTCTTCATCTTACATAACCACACAGTAGGTACAAAATGGCATTTCAGTTGCAAGTCTACGCAGGTATCTAACCTATAAAAATACCTTCAATATCTAGATCTCTATGTTGCGTGGCATTTGTGCTGCATAACACTTCTGATGTGGGTGTCAGCTACTCCCAAGTCTTAAGACTGCTATCAGCTGTCTCTCTCATGTGGCATTGCAAACAAGAGGTGTGCTAAGCTTCCCCTATTTATTAGCAAATGAGCAACCATTTCCATGGAAACAGATATTGCAGTCAGCAGCAGAGCCCATTGAATTCCTTTTCTGGGAGTCTGAGTTCTGTAAATGCTGTTTCTTCTACAGGATTTAAGAGGATCCCTACATTATATTTTAAATGGCTGAAGTTTTCAGCATTTGTACCTTTTTCACAATAACAAGAAACACCAGAGTGCTCTTGAGTGGGTTTTGCAGTCATCCAAATGCAACAGCTTATCTGTTCTCATAATGGCTCATTTTATAAATGGAGGGGGAAGGCACACATGAAACTTTCTTTGCCAGAGACTTGAAACATAATGTTAAAGTGGTGTTTAGGATTGCATCACTTCAAACAAATGACACAAAGCACATGTGCGTTTGAACCACATATATTTTTCACTTGTTTGGGTCTCATACATTTTTCATTGCTCAACATCTTTTCTCCATTTGAGTTGGTTACCATGCAAATGTCACGGGGGGCGGGGGGGGCGGGGACAACTCACAGTTTGTAAATTATGTTACTTCATTACAGTCATTACACTATGAATAATATACACAAATACAAATTTCCAAATAGTAATCGGGGAACCAAGGTCGTTGTTTGGGATTAATACTTTTCCTGGTTCTAGATATTACACTCCTTTTAGCTGTAAATGCATGGGCTGATGTGTTCAACCTTATTTACACAGTAGGAAACTAATTGCAGTTGAGTGCTTTAAAACATTGCAAGTCAAAAATAGGTTTGGGAGGGTCTTTCATTCAGCATGTTCACTATATTTGCACTTTCCAGTGTTGAATTTTTTATCAAAAAAAAAACAAAAAAAAACCAAACGACAACAAAACCCCTAAAAACCAAGAGCTGGGTTCAGTCAGGGCTCGCCCTCCCAGGTCAGGTGGGAAAGACCTGCGAAACAGGAAGCAGGTCTTCCAGGACTCACAGTACTCTAAAAGTCCAGTTAGCTTTGTGGCTGAGCAGGTATTTAAATATGAGTCTCTGTGGTCCTAGTCCAATACTCTAACCATGATGACACACTAATCAAATTCCAGCAGTCTGTCTCTACGGTTCATAGTTAAACGATCTATAGCCCTTTCCAGTTTAAAGGGGGAGAACAGAAACATTTCTGTGTGTGAATATTTGGTTTAAAAATTCATTTCAGTGAAACTGCTGTTTGTGCAGTGAAACAAACAGTTTCACTGAAATGAATTTGCTAATCTATACTTTGCTAATCTATGTGTTACCATATTGCTTTGTCAGTTTTAAAAATTCCTTTTGAGAAGTGCTTGCCTTGACTCTTGTGTGTGGCTCAGACGTGAAATACACTGTCTTTTTGCCTGGGATAATGTGGCTAGCTTGGGTTTTGTCACTGTCTTTACCAGGAGCAATCTTCATTAAGTGGCACGTCTTTCTTTGAATAGAAAAGCCTTTGAAGGTCTGCCTTTGACGTGATTTGTTTACAGCAACCAGTGATGGCTGAACACAATGAGAGATTGAGAAGGCAGCAAAAAAATAAAGGCCAAAGAAGAATATGACACATCTTCTGTTCATAGCTATGCAAATCAGATAATCATTTGGTCATGTGCTCATTGCTGATTACACATGAATCCTTAGGGAATGGAAGCAGAAAATGATTACTGGACGCATGCCTTGTGTTTTGATGACTGCATTAAAAGTCCCTGTCGAATAACCTTCATTGCATGTGAGCAATACCTTTAAAGAAAAGGGCAGGCGGCTAGGGAAGGATTTTTTTCCTTCCCGTACCAGCAAGTGTGTTATTAGGTTTAAGCAGGAGAGAGGCTGGTTATAATGGATGGAAGGAGCTTCCTGCAAGAAGCAGGACCTTTATTTTGAAGTGGTGTAGCAGCTGTTGCTGGTTGCAGTAGAGAACTGCAGATCTGACTGGGTCACACAGTGCTCTGTCGTCTTCACGCTGCACTGGATTGAGAGTGGCGAAGGCACTTATAGTCACTCAGATTGAAGTTTTATCCTTGGAAAAAGCTCCTGGTAGCATTGCAACCGTGTAATGGCTGTTGGGGATGGTGAGTACAGCCTTGTTTTTGTTGTCAATTAGACTTAGCTTGTGTGCGTTTGAATGTTGGAACAACCTTGCTATGTTAAGCCCATATTTGTGTTACACCAAGATTCATTTACTGTATAGCTTTTAGAGCTCTGAAATTTAAATTTGCTTTAAGCAACAATAAGAGTAGACATAGAGTTGTCTGCCAGCCCTATATCCAATGGTTTTATGTGTCTATGAGGAGGACATGCCCTCTCTGTATCAGCAGTGAGAAAGTGTATATACTTTGCTGTACAAAGTCATTATTTGAAGAAAATGCAGGGTTATGCTTTTTAAACCTTTGTCTGTATTAAAGATACTTAAGTCTTAGCATCTGTCAGATTGATGTTATACATGAGCTTGCCATTGCTACCATCCTTGAACAATCTGCCTAGAGGATTGAAGAGCATAATGCTAATTTTTGTTTTGTTTTGTTTTGTTTTAGAATTGTGTATTTGTAATTTTTTACTTTTTAAAGATGGCATTGTAACTAATCATACTAGGGTTCTTCTGCATGTTTTCTTTTGGAGATACTTTATGATTTGCACAAATGCTCCTAAAATACCACCTTACAGGGTTGTTTGACCTTTATAGAACTTGATAATATATGGGGCAGCAAATTAATGTCTAGGGCATTGACTTTGTCTTGGAGTTTATATTTAGTAACAGCAGCTCAGACAATTTATTCAAGGTATATTTTTCAGTAGGAGTTACGAAACTGAAAGAAAGCTAAAAAGAAAGATGTAATTACTTATAGATAATAGCCATACATATCTAGGTATAAGTATAGTATACATATCTAAAATAAGGAATTCTTCTACAGTGGATTCCTATGATGTCTGTGTTCTAATCCATTGGAAATTAGACAATAGCTTAGACTGAGTATTTTGTAGTCCTTAAGATGTTTGCATAATCCTGTACCATTGATATGAGTAGTTAGACAAACTTTGGAAATGGTTAGCTTTAAAAGTTTTAAGTGCCACTTCTTCATAAATTCAAATATGTATAATTGAAATTGTCTAAAAATGAGATTTTTCAACATGTCTTTCTGTTAGAGCCCCCAACATGTCTACTCACCTTTTTTTTTTATCACTAGCAGAAGTACTAAAAAATAGCATTGTTCTGATAGTCAACTGACACTTGTATGGAGAAGCTTTGCATAAAATGTCAGATCCAATTAGGATTGTGTAGGATGATCTAGCAGCTTTTTCTTGCTTAAATCCACCATTCACCACATCTAGGGGATATTCACTCTTGATAACAAAGTTGAACAATGTCATGAGAAAGAAAACATGATCAAAAATAATACTGTATGTTGTAGATAATCTAGCCTGTAGATGATTTAGTTACCTGGATATATTGACTTGGTTGCAAAGAGACAAAAGCAAAGTTTCACTCAGGCAACAGGATTTTTCTGTCTCCTCAGTGCAATCAGGTATGACCCCAAGCTATTTCTGCTTGTTGCGGGGCCCTCTGGAAAGGCATGAGATGTGCAAAGGGCTGCAGCTAGTGGGAGAAATCTGGAGACCTCCATGAACAAGCCAAAGTGTTCCACTTGCAGGCTATTTGGATCCCTTTTAAAATCTGACTTCCAGAATTTCTACTTTTGCTAGCAGAATGAATGAAGACTTGCATCTGACTGAACCTTACCTTAAGCATACAAAGAATTCAGATATATGGGAAATTGTTTCTGTTCTTAACAGTTTTTCTGTTTAAAAGCACTGGATTTGAACCTTAATTTTCCGTTATGAGAGGTGAAAGCATAGGTGATTCTATAGATGGAACTCTGAAGCTTTTCTTTGAAATTTGTTCCCTCAAATTATTTTGGAAGGTTCCAGAGCAATGCATTTCTTTTTCTGCTTGAAAATGTACGAGTGTTTGTTAGAAATATTCAGATACCTTCAAATCATATTACGTTGGTGCTGTGTGAAGCTGGCAGACAACAGTTCTGGGCAGTAGACTTTTTGTGTGTAAGGTGCTCCTTGAAGAGGATAAAGTTATATCCCTTGTTAACCAGATTAAGGCTCTCAGTCTGTATCTAACATAATTGCTGCGTACTACTATCATGTAGGCCCAAGATCATACTATTTTAATTCAATGATTTTTCAGTGTGTTGCTATTTTGTTAAAAGTAAGTACGTTAATAAGATTCTTCCTTGGCTTTTGCCAGTATAATATCAAACTTGAAAGACTATTTTAAAAAGTACATTCAATCCAGATTTGTTGAGAAGGCTTAGACAAGTTAATTCCTGATGAGGAAAATTTTAAATGAAGTTATTCATTAGAAAACAGGCACATGTTGTGTTTAATGGTAATAAATGCAAGTGCATTTAACAAGGGGGGAAATCCATTTTGTACAAACAACAAAATGAATGAATGAATGAATGAATAAACTTTATTACAGTCACAGACCAGCATAAGAGAAACATATGAATAAAATAGCAGTTAGTATTTAAACAGGTAATTGTTAAAGAAAATAAGAACAAAGAAAAAGCATAGGGTAAAACATGTGAGTAGAGTACGAGATTAAACACAGATAATTGATGAATAAGAACTGATAATAAAAACAGATAAGGACTAAAAGACATGCAGTTAAAACAACTATAAGGGGTGGAGCTTGGGGAAATAACGGTCTTGCAACATGGGCCTTCAGTTTAGGACTGGTTTGCAGCACAAACCATCCTTCGGCGAATATCCATCATGGCAGCGCAAAATCTAACAACTGAGTTTGTAACATCTGGGTTTTCATCCTGGAGTAGTAGGGAGATGCTGAGTTGTTCTGTACGTCCTGGGAATTTGTGCAGGATAGGCAGGATAAACCTGGCTTGTATGTCTACATAGTACTGGCAATGGGGAAAGGCATGTTCCATTGTTTCCTGCTGCCCAGAACCACATGGGCATTTCCTCTCCTCGTATGGTGTCTTCCTATAACGGCCTTTCTGAATGGCTATGGGGAGGGTCTGATAATGGGCCAGAGTGAAAGCCCTTTGTATTTTTGAGATTTCAAGGTTGGTTATATATGGCATTTGGGAGTTGAGGTATCTACTGGTTTCACTGATTAGAAATTTTGGGGACCTAGCTAGGTCTGCTTGACGTTCTGTGTCTTCCACACGCTGTTTAATTTTTTTTTTAGCTTGTTCATACCCCATGTCAAGTAAAATCTGTGGGTTGAAGCCTAGAGTAGTTATTATATTTTTTCGCTGCTCGTTTCCATGTCGATTGGAAATTGTCCTTAATAGTCAGGGAAGCAAGGCCGCTCGGGAAGAAAGATAGTCTCAACCAGTAATTTAGAGCGTAATTTAAAGTTCAACTCAAATTTGTTGAACTTGTATTGCAGACAAAAGAGTTCAATTTAAAACTGAATTTATAGACTTTTAGGCGTTTAATCATAGAATACATGAAGCTGTCCTCACCGTTGTTGTCAATTGAAATATTCTAAAATTAGTTTCTTTCCATGTTTTTGGTTGGATTAGTTTCCCTAATTTGCATAATAGCTACATTTAATGGTCTTCTGGACTAAGACAACTTAAAACACTTTAAAAATGGCAAAACAGGTGTGATTAAGAAAGCTGTACACAAAAGGGGCAGGGGCTTGAGAGTCCATGTTTGTTGATCATCATTTTGAGCAGAGGTTGCCAACCTTTTTGGAACAGTAGGCATATTCTGAATTTTGAGAAATGCTGTGGGCGCCAGGCACAAGATGACCATCATGAGGGGTGTGACATAACTTAGACTTAAAAAGTACAGTTGTTGCTGTTCCCAGATGCTGCTCCCCCCTGTGTGCCACACAAACTTGGGTCTCTCTCCAGGTGCATCTCTCTCAATCACACATGGGCAGTGCACAGTTGAACACACACACATTCAGAAAAGCCTCTCCACTGGTGAAGGAAGATCCTGCCATTCCCTTCCAAAATAAAAAATAAGAGGGACCGGCGCAGCATGACGCCGGAAATCGTGTCTGCTCATGTCCGCGGTGCTGGGAATCGCTTCTGCGCATGCCCAGAGCCTATTTCCAGCGCCGCGGACATTCGCAGACCTAATTTCCAGTGCCACTCAGCGAGTCACAGCGCGCGGGGGACTCGTCAAGTGGGCGGCTCAGTTCGAGGGCGACTTGTGAGCCGGTAAAACTGTCTTCGTGGGCTGCATCTGGCCCATGGGCTGCACGTTGCCAACCCCTGATCTAGTCCAACCCCCTGCAGTGCAGGAATCTTTTACCCAATGTGGCGATTGAACTCACAACCCTGAGATTAAGAGTCTCATGCTCTACTGACTGAGCTATCTGACTACAAGATTGATGATTGCCAGAAAGTATTGTATTTTTTTTTTTTGGTTTGTAAGCTTTTTTTGTGTGTATGGAAGGAACGCAGATGGCACTATGGGTTGAACCACAGAGCCTAGGGCTTGCTGATCAGAAGGTCGGAGGTTCAAATCCCTGTAACGGGGTGAGCTCCCGTTGCTCGGTCCCTGCTCCTGCCAACCTAGCAGTTTGAAAGCATGAAGTGCAAGTAGATAAATAGGTACCACTCCGGCGGGAAGGTAAACGGCGTTTCCGTGCGCTGCTCTGGTTCGCCAGAAGCGGCTTAGTCATGCTGGCCACATGACCCAGAAGCTGTACGCCGGCTCCCTCGGCCAATAAAGCGAGATGAGCGCTGCAACCCCAGAGTCATCCACGACTGGACCTAATGGTCAGGGGGTCCCTTTACCTTTAAGCTTCTTTTACAACTTTTCTGGCTGATGATTTCAGTAAATGGTTGTTGGGAAGTTGACAACCAGCATCAAGTCAAACCAATTAATTTAATATAGCAGTAGCTTTGTAACTAAGCCCATAACTAATTAGCCAGTAAATTATCTTTTAAAAAAATATCGCTTGCAGTGGAGGCACAGAGTGCCCTGACCCTTCTGTAGCAGTGTGCTGCATTTCTATGCTTGCTATGGAGGAGAGGGCTTGCATTATCTAGTTAGCCCACTTGGCTTCTAAGCTGAGTATGGAGGAGGGATAGAGCACCCACACACATACAGTACATATGTGGATGTATACCGTATTTTTTGCACCATAACACTCACTTTTTTCCTCCTAGAAAGTAAGGGGAAATGTCTGTGCGTGTTATGGAGCGAATGCCTACAGATGGCGGGGGGATCTGCTGCAGTCGTGAGCAGAGGATCCATGGTTCCCCTTCCTTCCCTCCTCCGTGGCTTGCTTTGAAATAGCAAAGCGGGAGAAGACCCGCTGAGTGGGGAGGAGAGAGGGACAGAGAGCCTGCTTGCTTTAAAGGAGCAAAGCGGGAGAGGAGAGGAGCCTTCTCCTCTTATACCCCTCTTCTGCATTATTAACAGCATCCTTCTCCACCCACCCCATGCATGTTCCTTGTCCCTTGAGTGCTTTTCCTTCCCTCCCCACTTAAAACATGGTTACAAAGCACGGATCCACATGGATCCTCAGGATTTTTGCACTGGGTCACCCCAAATTCACCATCAGATCACATAGCATGTCCATGGCTACAGCTTGCACCAAAAAAATCACGCACCCACTGTTGCCTGGGGCCGCAGTGGTGCAAAAACATGGTTACAAAGCATGGATCCACATGGATCCTCAGGATTTTTGCATTGGGCTACCCCAAACTCACCGTCAGATCACATGTCTGTGGCCACAGGAACCACAAAAATCATACATCCACTGTTTCGTTTAGAATATTTTTTTTCTCTTGTTTTCCTCCTCTAAAAACTATGTGCGTGTTATGGTCGGGTGCGTGCTATAGAGCGAAAAATACGGTAGTTCCTCAACACTTGTGGCTAACAGACTTGTGGTTTAATACAAGGCTGAAATGCAATAAAACATAGTTTTAGAGGCAATGGCTGATGAATCAATAAGGTCGCTGCAAGGTGGTGATTTGTCACTCAAGAT